>NC_041393.1:281222754-281287164 GCF_002162155.2 Triticum dicoccoides | reverse complement strand
ATTTTTTTTCTTTTTTTTGGCCTTTCTTTTTTTGGCCTTTCTTTTTTTGGGCAATGCTCTAACAATGATGATCATCACACTTCCATTGATTACAACATAAGGATTACAACTCGAAACTTAGAACAAGATATGACTCTATATGAATGCCTGCAGCGGTGTACTAGGATGGTGCAATGAATCAAGAGTGACATGTATGAAAAATAATGCATGGTGGCTTTGCCACAAATACGATGTCAACTACATGATCATGCAATGGCAATATGACAAAAGTAATGTATGTCATGAATATGATGATGGAAGTTGCATGGCAATATATCTCGGAATGGCTATGGAAATGCCATGATAGGTAGGTATGGTGGCTGTTTTGAGGAAGATATAAGGAGGTTTATGTGTGATAGAGTGTATCGTATCACGGGGTTTGGATGCACCGGTGAAGTTTGCACCAACTCTCAAGGTGAGAAAGGGCAATGCACGGTACCGAAGAGGCTAGCAAAGGCGGAAAGGTGAGAGTGCGTATAATCCATGGACTCAACATTAGTCAAAAGAACTCATATACTTATTGCAAAAATTTAGAAGTCATCAAAAACCAAGTACTACGCGCATGCTCCTAGGGGGATAGATTGGTAGGAAAAGACCATCGCTCGTCCCTGACCGCCACTCATAAGGATGCACAAGCCAGGTACACTTCATGTTTCAAATTTGTTACACAACTTTAACCATACATGCATGCTACGGGACTTGCAAACTTCAACACAAGCATTTCTAAAATTCACAATTACTCAATTAGCACGACTTTGATATTATCACCTCCATATCTCAAAACAATTATCAAGCATCAAACTTATCTTAGTATTCAATTCCTCAAAAGAAACTTTCACATATCTTGAATAGCAAGTATATTAACATTAAGCAAATTACCATGCTATTAACGACTCTCAAAATAATATAAGTGAAGCATGAGAGATCAATAGTTTCTTTAAAACAAATCCACCACCGTGCTCTAAAAGATCTAAGTGAAGTACTAGAGCAAAAATATCAAGCTCAAAAGATATAAGTGAAGCACTATGAGCAAAACTATCAAACTCAAAAGATATAAGTGAAGGTCAATGAGTAGCTAAATAATTATGCAACTATGCGAAGACTCTCTCTCATTTAAGAATTTCAGATCTTGATACTTTATTCAAACATCAAGCAAAGCTAAAGAAAACTACATTGCAAGGATAGCACAACTCATGTGAAGAAGCAAAAACTTAGGCTCAACTGATACTAACCGACAGTTGTTGAAGAAGAAAGGTGGGATGCCTACCGGGGCATCCCCAAGCTTAGATGCTTGAGACTTCTTGAAATATTATCTTGGGGTGCCTTGGGAATCCCCAAGCTTGAGCTTTTGTGTCTCCTTAATTCCTCTCATATCATGGTTTCTCTTTTTATCAGAAGCTTCATTCACAACAAACTCAACAAGAACTCGTGAGATAGGTTAGTATAAACCAATGCAAAACCTTATCATCTTCTACTGTAACAAATCACTAAAATTATTATTCAAAATTGAATACTAAATGCCTCTGCATATCTAATACTCCTATCCTCAAATAGAATCATTAAACAAGCAAACATATGCAAACAATGCAAACATAACAGCAATCTGTCAAAACAGTACAGTCTGTAAAGAATGCAAGAGTAACAATACTTCCCTAACTCCAAAAATTATCAACTAAAATTCCCACTGTAATAAATTTATCATAGCTCAATATGCAAAAATATTCAACATTATACCACTCTCTGACTTTTCTAGGGAATTATTGCAACAGCAGTAAACTTTCTGTTTTTCAAACAGCAACATGTATACTAGCAAAATAAGCATGGCAAAGGCTATCCTTGACTTCTTAATTGAAACTAAAGATGCAAAACATTATTCTAAATGACAGCAAGCAAATACTAACAAAAGAAAATGAAGCTCCAAGCAATACACATATCATGTGGTGAATAAAAATATAGCTCCAAGTAAAGTTACCGATGAACGAAGACGAAAGAGGGGATGCCATCCGGGGCATCCCCAAGCTTAGGATTTTGGCTATTCTTGAATATTACCTTGGGGTGCCTTGGGCATACCCAAGCTTAGGCTCTTGACACTCCTTATTCCATAGTCCATCGAATCTTTACCCAAAACTTGAAAACTTCACAACACAAAACTCAACAGGAAATCTTATAAGCTCTGTTAGTGGAAGAAAACAAAACCACCACACTGGTACTGTAATTAACTCATTCTAAATTCATATTGGTGTAATATATACTGTACTCCAACTTATTTATGGTTCATACCCTCCGATACTACTCATAGATTCATCAAAATAAGCAAACAACACACGTAAATCAGAATCTATCAAAAACAGAACAGTTTGTAGTAATCTGTATCAAACATATACTTCTGGAACTCCAAATAATCCTACCAAATTAGGAAGTCCTAAGAAATTCGTGTACCAATCCAGATCAAAAAGAATCAGATCAGAAGCACATTTCTTTGAATTAACAAAACTAATTTACTGGGTGCAAAAGTTTCTGATTTTCAGCAGGATCAACACAACTATCACCGTAAGCCATCCTAAAGGTCTTACTTGGCACTTTATTGAAATAAAAGCTATAAAACATGATTACTACAGTATAATAATCATGTGGACACACAAAAACAGTAAGGATAAATATTGGGTTGTCTCCCAACAAGCGCTTTTTCTTTAATGCCTTTTAGCTAGGCATGATGATGACAATGATGCTCACATAAAAGATAAGAATTGAAACATAATGGGAGAATCATGAAGCATATTACTAGCACTTTTAAGTCTAACCCACTTCCTATGCATAGGGATTTTGTGAGCAAACAACTTATGGGAACAATAATCAACTAGCATAGGAAGGTAAAACAAGCATAGCTTCAAAAATTTAAGCACATAGAGAGGAAACTTGACACTATTGCAATTCCTACGAGCATATATTCCTCCCTCATAATAATTTTCAGTAGCATCATGAATGAATTCAACAATATAACCAGCATCTAAAGCATTCTCTTCATGATCTACAAGTATAGAAATTTTATTACTCTCCACATAAGCAAAATTCTTCTCATCAATAGTAGTGGGAGCAAACTCAACAAAATAACTATCATATGATTGAAAATTAAGATCAAGATGCAAGTTTCATGGTTATCATTATTCTTTAAAGCATACGTGTCATCACAATAATCATCATAGATAGGAGGCATGCTTTCATCGTAGTAAATTTGCTCATCAAAGCTTGGGGGACAAAAAATATCATCTTCATCAAACATAGCTTCCCCAAGCTTGTGGCTTTGCATATCATTAGCATCATGGATATTCAAGGAATTCATACTAACAACATTGCAATCATGCTCATCATTCACATATTTCATGCCAAGCATTCTATGTAATTCTTCTTCTGGCACTTTGGCACAATTTTCCTTTCCATCGTACTCACGAAAGATATTAAAAAGGTGAAGCGTATGAGACAAACTTAATTCCATTTTTTTGTAATTTTCTTTTATAGACTAACTAGTTCTAAAACAAGAAACAAAAATATTTGATTGCAATATCTAAAGATATACCTTCAAGCGCTAACCTCCCCAGCAACGGCGCCAGAAAAGAGCTTAGTTGACGGGGTGTGAGTGAGTGCCCTTTACCTAGCCTCCGCGGCAACGGCGCCAAAAAAGAGCTTGATGTCTACTACACAACCTTCTTCTTGTAGACGTTGTTGGGCCTGCAAGTGCACAGGTTTGTAGGACAGTAGAAACTTTCCCTCAAGTGGATGACCTAAGGTTTATCAATCCGTAGGAGGCATAGGATGAAGATGGTCTCTCTCAAACAACCCTGCAACCAAATAACAAAAAGTCTCTTGTGTCCCCAACACACCCAATACAATGGTAAATTGTATAGGTGCACTAGTTCGGCGAAGAGATGGTGATATAAGTGCAATATGGAAGGTAGATAAAGGTATTTGTAATCTGAAATAATAAAAACAGCAAGGTAACAAGTGATAAACGTGAGCGTAAATGGTATTGCAATGATAGGAAACGAGGCCTAGGGTTCATACTTTCACTAGTGCAAGTTCTCTCAACAATAATAACATAGATAGATCATATAACAAGCCCTCAACATGCAACAAAGAGTCACTCCAAAGCCACTAATAGCGGAGAACAAACGTAGAGATTATGGTAGGGTACGAAACCACCTCAAAGCTATTTTTCGGATCGATCTATAAAAGAGTTCGTACTAGAATAACACCTTAAGACACAAATCAACCAAAACCCTAATGTCACCTAGATAATCCATTGTAACCTCAAGTATCCGTGGGCATGATTATACGATATGCATCACACAATCTTAGATTCATCCAACCAACACAAAGTACTTCAAAGAGTGCCCCAAAGTTTCTATCGGAGAGTCAAGAACGTGTGCCAACCCCTATGCATAGGTTCCCAATGTCACGAAACCCGCAAGTTGATCACCAAAACATACATCAAGTGGCACATGATATCCCATTGTCACCACAGATAATCACGGCAAGACATACATCAAGTGTTCTCATAAAAGACTCAATCCGATAAGATAACTTCAAAGGGGAAACTCAATTCATCACAAGAGAGTAGAGGGGGAGAAACATCATAAGGTCCAACTACAATAGCAAAGCTTGGGATACATCAAGATCGTTCCATAGAGGAACACGAGAGAGAACACGAGAGAGAGAGATCAAACACATAGCTACTAGTACATACCCTCAGCCCCGAGGGTGAACTACTCCCTCCTCGTCATGGATAGCATCGGGATGATGAAGATGGTCACCGGTGATGGGATCCCCCTCCGGCAGGGTGCCGGAACGGGCTCCCGAGAGGTTTTTGGTGGCTACAGAGGCTTGCGGCGGCGAAACTCCCGATCTATCTTCTGTTTTGGAAGTTTTACGATACGTAGGTATATATGGGTGCAGGGGGTACGTCGGTGGAGCTACGGGGGCCCCACGAGGTAGGGGGCGCACCCGGGGGGTGGGCGCGCCCCCCACCCTCGTGGGCAGCCCGTATCTCCCCTGACGTGCACTCCAAGTTCTCTGGGTTGCTTTCCTTCCAAAAATGACTTCTCCAGTTGATTTCGTTCCTTTTTGACTCCGTCTATATTCCTTTTCCTCGAAACACTGAAATAGGCATAAAACAGCAGATCTGGGTTGGGCCTCCGGTTAATAGATTAGTCCCAAAAATAATGTAAAAGTGGATAATAAAGCCCAATCTTGCCTAAAACAGTAGATAAAGTAGCATGGAGCAATCAAAAATTATAGATACGTTGGAGACGTATCACATCTCTGGCTTGAACTTGTGTGGCCACTGCACCTGTCGCAAGGCGAGGGCCAAGGCTCGGAGCCCCCTTGCCCCAGGGCGCTGGCGTCGGCCGTCGGAGCCGGCGGCACGTTGTCCGCCATGAGGGAGAAGCGCGGTGTTGATGGAGAGCGGGTCGATGGAAGGGATAGCTCCGGCGCACCCCTACCTGGCGCGCCAAATGTCGGATATCGGGTTCCGGCAAAACCCTTATGGTTCGAACTCTGGGGTGCGCACGAAGATCTTCTCCCTACCGATCCACGCTCCAAAACCTCATCGTGAATCTAAGCTACACGATGAACAACACAAGGGACACAAGATTTATACTGGTTCGGCCCACCGTTGTGGTGTAATACCCTAATATAGTGTGTGGTGTGGTGGACTGCCTCTGGGGCTTGATGATGAACAGTACATAGGAAGAACAGCCTCGCGAGGGGTGTTCTTGAGCTGGTGCGGCATTCTGCTAGGGAAGGATTCGATCCCCTTCTACTATGGTGGCTATCTCTATTTATAGAGGCCCCGGTCCTCTTCCCAAATATTGAGCGGGAAGGGAGCCAACAACGCCCATTTTGAAGGGGGGCAGCTAGTACAAGCTATCCTGACTAAAGTTGGTCTTCGACTGCCAAAGGCACTGGCGATGACGCTGTCTTGGGCTACACGGTGATCTCCGTCCTTCCGTCCTGCTGGTCTTGGTCTTGTTGCACCGATATGGAAACCTTTGCTTGATGCCTCAGTACTCGGCACATGTGCTTGCCCCTTTGCACCAAAGAGGAAACGCGCCTGGTGCCCGCCTGGTGCCCGCCTGGTCTTGGTCGTCATGGCTTGCGTCACGAGGACCTCACGAGGTACTCCTTGCCTTGATCTCTCCGCCTCCTTATGAGCCTGCCTGGTGAGGCCGCCCCTAAGGAAGCCTTGCGTCGTCCGCCCCGCGAGGCTTGGCCCCTCGCGAGGGTCTTGAACTTGGGTTGATGACGGGCCATACTGGGCCACTGCTCGAGCCATGCCGCAGGTAGCAGGCAGGCAAGTTTGGGGACCCCCGTTCCCAGAACACCGACAAAACCTTGTCGGAAAGTTTTTCCAACCAAGGCTCTGGATCCAATATGGGAGACACACACACCTTTGTGTATCTCTACCAATAGCTCCTTCCCCTCTTCCCGGCAAATGCACTTCAATTTCATACAATTGGGCCTCCTTCTGTATAGCGTGTTATCGACAAACTGATACATATTGGCCCTCCAGGCTACTCTTTCAGCTTCTTATTGCTCTTCGGGAAGTTCTTCTGTTTGAAGGTAATGGACTATGTGTCGTGCCCAAGTTGGAGCCTAAGGCTCGGCAACAAGGATCAATGGCACCTCCTCGTTCGTGGGAGCGCATATCTCAACCTCAAGAACTGGTAGTTCAGCAGGAGGGTGCTACTCACCAGGCGAAGTGGAGTTGTTCCCGCAAACCTATCTGCCCGGGGCTTTGGGAAGCTCTGCCGGGGTCCAGTTTCCTCCTCTTTCTGGCCATTGCTGTCAGGAATACTGAGGGTTGAGTCAAGTGGAGAACAAAAGTCCCTGGTTCCACAGCAAGCTTTTGTGCAACGCATTTTGACAGATGATCAGCAATGCTGTTTTCCACACATATTGTCTGCTCTATTTGCAATCCGTCAAAATGCTTCTCCAACTTCCTTACTTACTCCACGTATGCCTCCATCAATGGACTCTGGTAATACTTGTTCACTTGCCTCACCACAAGTTGTGAATCTCCATGAATGACCAACTTCTTAATTCCCAACTCTGTCGCGATCCAGAGCATGACAAGGAGTCCTTCATATTCTGCAGTGTTGTTGGTAGCTTTCTGTGGGGACCCCGACTCATAAGTCGAGATCACCAAATGCACGTGTACAGTGATCCCAGAGATCAATGCTCACTGAACACACAGAAGCTGAATAACAAGAGTCTTACATCCATACATACCGTTTTACACAAGTAGGACCATTATGGTCAAGTCTTGAGTATAACATTGCAGCGGAAATCTTCGTCGATAACTTGGACCCATGCCATCTGCCTTAACCCTACAGGCTATCTGACTGGGAAAGCGTCCTAGTTCGCATGTTCGTCTCCAAAGAACTCTTCTTCGAACTCTGGTTCTTCCATGCCTGGTCAATTAAATAACCAGTGGCAAGCCAATGAGTACTTTGAATGTACTCGCAAGCAACCCATGTTTTGGTTCAAGATACAACAATGCATGATATAGGTAAATTTTTGCAGAAAGCTAGTTTTGAGTGCAATGACATGTTCAACAACTTGTAAGACATGCATCAAGAGAATTCAAGTAACCATGAGGACAGGTTATAGGTATCAACATAAATAGAGTGGGCACCAACCCATCTCAATCACGTCAAGTCCTTTGACTTGACCCGAGAAGTTTTATCAACACACACACCCGGTTGTGAAACTCTGGACGTAGTTTAAGCAGCACCGCCCAACTGTCCTTGACCGTGGACACGGCTATTCGAATAGTTTTACACTCTGCAGAGGTTGCACACTGTACCCACAAGATCCGGGGAACTTCCGTGTCATCCACGACCCGCGATACGTCAAGTACCCAGGGTAAGCACCCGATCACTATCTTTCCCGAGACGACACTAACAAGGAGTCCACTCATTGTTCCATATCCTCACGATGTACATCATACGAGACTCACTCGAGATCGTAACATCCGAGAGGGCACACAATGGTGTATCCGGTGCCCTGTAAAGACAATCATGGCCGCCCTACCTGGCATGACCCCGTCCCGAGAGAGAGCACAAACTCTCCCCCGTCACTAGTAATGCGGGCTCCAAGCTAGCATCGGCCTAGGTAATCAATAATGCCCTTTCCTATATAAGGGTAGAGTGGTTGCGCATGTAAGGTTGGGACAGTCGACAAATCTTAAATCTAATCCGTTTTCGAAAACAACACACACACTTGCCTCGGTACACCACTTCATCATCAAGTGATTACCCATCTCACCATCTCCCTCGGGCATAAGTGGCACCCGACGGGGTCTTCGAAAAGTCTTTTGAAAATACTTTGTCTCCTTCACCATGCATATACCCGTCCCTTTTTGCGTAGCATCTACTTTAGCATCCTATCTACTCCTACTGGCATAACCCTCATAAGAAGGTAGGGTCATGCATAATGCAAGTATCAACGAGGAAGTACGGTGGCAAACCATCAAAATGGTTACCACCTCATCATGATTCCATTGCAACAACAATATGGTGCCATATGACATGCATAAAAAGGGTTTCATAGACATGGTCAAAGGGATGTTTTCCTGGTTCATCAGAGTCTTGAAATCTTCTGGTCCTTCTCCAAGTACTCTGTCTACTTCATCAACTAACGTTGAAAGAATCATAATAAGCAACACAGCAAGGCAGAAAATAAAAGTGCTCTAAAAATATGAGTTGGACTTTTCTTGGATACCTCTGGTCATATGAGGGGTGACCAAAGTGGTTTCATTAGGATTTGATCAATGGACATCTCTGAACATTTCAATATGATGGAATCAATGGATTTGATGGATCCACAAGTTGTACACAGAATGCCATTTTATAAAAATGAGTAAAAGTACCCATTAATTCAGGCATGATTTTAGAAACATTTAGAAATTGGTTTCACTGGATTTGGAGTTGAAATGAATATAATGTGGATTTTTGAAGTGGACTTATGTGGATAAATGACCATTTTAAGAGGTTCAGTGAAAATCAAGGACAACAAAAATGTCCACTATGGCCTATTAAATAGGACTTGATTTATGGAGTCTTTGGAAATTTGAATCATCAAATTTGGACACTATTTGAATTGTTTATGGATATTACAAGTTTACAGAAAAAGAAAAAGGGAAAGGGAAAGGGTTTTACCCTTATCCAGCGCACTGGGCGTAGTTTAGCAGTGGGCCGGCCCAGTGGCTCGGCTGGACGGGCAGAGGGGGCGATGTCAGAGGCGGGTTCATGGCGTGCGCCAATGCACGAGGAAAGCAGATCCGGCCGAAGCCGTCTCCACTTAAACGGGCGGGGCCAGCCGCTGGATCGCCGACGCGCGGGGCCCACCTGTCGGTTCATCCTCAACCTCCCGCTCGAACAGAGGAGAGGCAAGGGGCGGCATTAGTGGCGATTTGCCGGCACCACAGGGCGTCTCCGGTGATGCTCTGCCCACCGGCGTGCCCAGCGGACCACGACGCACCCATCCATGTGCTGCACGCATGCCGTGGGAGGCTTCAGCGGCGATGGCTTGGGTGGCCGCGGAGGAGGCCGTCGGCGAGATTTGGCACCACGCGGCAGGCGCGGGGGAGGAGGTAATAGGTTGCGGGGCGGGTCGTTGGTGGTGGTGAGGGGGCACTGGAGTGTCTAGGGAGAGAGGAGAGGCTCGGGATAGCCGGAATTTAGGCGGAGCCCGATGGCGGCACTCCGGCCATGGAGGGAGCAGGAGGGCACGAGGGGAGGTGTGGGTTGGTCCAAGGGGTGCACGGGAGGGAGAGAGAGCCAAAGGAGTGGAGAAGAGGCTCGGGGTGACCTTAAATATAAGGGGCGAGGTGCACCGCGGGGTCGTGCGCCGGCGTGCTCTTTGCCGTCGCCACGGGTCACGGGAGCTCGTCGTGGTGTGTCTGGGCGTTCCTGGATTCGGTCCAGAGCTAGGGGAGAGAATAGAGAGAGCAGGGGGGCAGGGGCACCACGCGTGTGAGGTCGCTCATTGGAGCGCTCGGGCGGCCGGCGCGCGTGCGAGCTGGGGCAAGAGGAGGGAGAAGAAGGAGGGGTACAGAGGCGTGGCGTGTCTCAGACGTCGAGGCGCATCGTCGGGCGCGCTGGGGAGGCCCGAGGTGGCCGGAGGCGGTTGGAAGGGGGCGGCTACAGTGCGGTGTGCACTGTAGCACACTCTGGAGCACGCCAATTGCATGCCAGGGCATGCCTTTGGCTTGTAGGGCGCGGCCACTTGTGTCTAGGTTGTTTAGGGAGGAGTAAACAAAGGGGAGAGGGCCTTGGATGCCCTGGACAGCCAGTAGGAGAGGAGAGAGGTTGAGGGAGAGAGGGAAATGAGCTGTCCAGAGAGAGAAAGTGGGGTTTTACCCCTCCAATAATTGAGCTGTGGATTTTCCATTGCTACTGGAGGTGCAAGGGGACTAGGAGGGTATGTGGTAAAAATTGGAGCTCACGGAGATTAGTGGAAGAGCCCCAAACAGGGTTTTTAGTTAATATACAGAAGGTGTCTGGTATGGTTTTGGGCAACAAGATGAACTCCTCTTGTCATGAGGCTTGACAGGGTCAAATGGAATGAGATAATAATAGGTTACACCAAGGTTGAGTCCATTTGGGCAAAGTTGCCAATGCAACTTTTGTAAACCCTAGAAATCAGCAGAAATGAATTTGTGCAGATCTAGTTGAGCAAATCACATCTCCTTGATGCACCACTTGGTGTAGTGTCCTCATTTGGTCATGTGAATATGCTCACCAAAGTTGGGGTCAAGGAGAGAAAGTTGGTAGAACAAAGTTGTTCAAATTAGATTCTGGTCAGAGAGGGTTTTGGGGCACTTGATCAATATAACATTTTCTCCAACTTGTGCCATTTGGTCTAGATGAATGATTAGACCATTTGAGCATGTTCAAAAGGTTTGAGAACATTTGGACATGTTTGGCAATGTAAAGTTTCTCAAACTTCAAAATGGACATAAATGGTTTTGAGGGGATTTGATGATGTTATCTTGTTCTCCAAGACATGAGACTTGGCAAGATCACCAAATAGGGCAATTGTGACATGATGGAATTTTCTTGGATTTTTATGAATATATTTCCTGTAGAAATATTTCAAATCCATGAAATTGGCAAATATGGTTTTGGGAGGTTTTGTCCAATATTTTGAACATGACCATGTGTTCAAACTCTTATATATGGGTAATATATGCCCACTGGGTTTCCCTGATTTTTCTCAAATATTTGTAAAACAATAAAATAATTTTTCCCTATTAAATACCATTTCTGGGCTTAAGAAAAAGCTTTTAAAAAAATTGTAAAGTAACTTTTAAAATTATATTTTTGTGGTTTATGGGTGTCCTATATCTAATAGGAGTCAAATATATTTTTGTAAAGATTTTTACTGCCCTTAATTAAGTACTTGCAGTGCAAATCTCAATTCAGGGGTTTTTGAAAAAACTAATTTTTGAAAATACTATTTGGCCAAATTATTTTTGCAAGAAATTATTTTTATGTCCTATACACATGGCATGATCATTGGGAAAGGTTTTTGGATCAAGGAGAAGGAGTATAAGAGTTGGAGTATTTATTTTATTTTTAGAGCACTTGCAAACAACAGACAAAAACCAATCAAGGCAAGGTCCAAAACACTCAAAAGTTTTTGTCAAACCACATTTTATCATGATTGTTAGCTTAAGTGTAGTGGCATGAAAATCAGGGTGTGACCGACCTACCCCCCTTAAAAGAATCTCGTCCCCGAGATTCCCAAACTCGGCATGGAAAGGGATACAGAAACTTGGATCTGGGGTAGTCTTCAAGTCCTCATGTTGCTTCTGCTTCCGTGTAGTGCTCCATTGAGCTTGAAGTACTTGATGGTGTGGCTTCGTGTATGGCGCTCTTCTTGATCCAGGTTGCTAATGGGTAGCTCGCGGTAGGTTAGATTGGGCTAGGGTCGATGGCTCGGTGGTTAATGTTCTCCTAGAGATCGGGCAAGTTAGGAAGTTGAAAACACTTCCGGGGTTGTGATGCATGGAAAGCATTGTGCACATCAGGTAACTCAGGTGGCAACTCCAGCTGGTAACTGTCTTCTTTACGTCTTGTAGTGATCTTAGAGGGGGTTGTTAATTGTAGTGATCTCAAAAGGGGGCCGATGAATCTTGGTGTGGGTCTCCTTGTCATGGAAATGCTTGGTTCCTTAGAGAGAAGTGGCTTGCAGATACACCTGGTCTTCGACGCGGATGTTTACTTCTTGATGATGGTGGTAGTCCTTCCTCCTTGGCATGACAATCTTCAGATGTTCCTTGACCAGCTCAACAATTCTTCTTACATCTTCGAGTAAGTATGTCATCAAAGAAAGATGGCAACTAACTTGTCCAAGCACTCCATGAAGTCTATGGGGTACGTAAAGTGGGCTGAGGCATTGGTGATGGTCACGGTTGAGTATTGTCCAAGGTCTTATCGATCTAGAGCCAA
Source organism: Triticum dicoccoides (assembly GCF_002162155.2). Lineage (NCBI taxonomy): Eukaryota > Viridiplantae > Streptophyta > Magnoliopsida > Poales > Poaceae > Triticum > Triticum dicoccoides. The sequence goes on along the minus strand of NC_041393.1, from coordinate 281,274,610 downwards.
AGCCCAAGGTCAGGAATCGACCATGTTGTGGCTTGGTAGGGCGTAAGGGTTTCAAGGATTCTAGTGTGCGAGTGAATGTTTACCATCCCATCCTTGAGCACAGTTTCTGAGATGCCAATAGTTCAACCTAGTCTTCACCTCATATTACCAAAGGAATCATCTCATATAGGTCAACTCCAATCATCACTCATGTTATTCATATCCTCATGGCTAAGTTAAATCCAAATACTTCCAAGAATTTCATCTTGCGACCGTAATTGTCCTACTAAATCCAATTTACTCAGGGGTACTGAAAGCTATGCTACCCTATTAACATGATTCCACCAAGTTCAACATGAAAGCCTTATAATCCACCAAAAGTATCAGATAATTCCTCAAAGTCACTGACACAAACTCATCAAGTCATTAGTCCTCTGTTCCCAAATCCTTAAATTGGTCTTCCCTATGGCATCGTCAGTTTTGGTGCTATCTTAGGATGATAATGCGCTCGTTCACTATGTCCACTAGTTCCCTAATGAACCCAGTGCAAGGTTACGGAGGCTTAGCTGGTTCTCTTGCAGTTTTGTGGGTTAAGCACATGGTTAAGGATTCGAGCTAGGGTATCTTATGAAGTCTCGAAGGGTCTAGGAATAGGTTTCTAATATTGAGGTGTAAACATACGGGGTTATACTTGGTCGAGGAGGTTGTAGCAAAAGTCTTCAGTGCTTGTTGGTCGCCGAGGTGGAATCCTTGGTGCATATTGTCTTGCTTGTCTTCAGTTGAGGAAAGAGATGAGAGGGAAAAGTAGCATAGAGGAGGGGAATGCCTAAAGGGGGTTCTATAGTGCAAGTGCAAACAAACAGGTGCAAAAAGGGCCAAACAGAAAAAGCAAGGTAAGGAAGGTGATATAGTCGCATACTTGTTGCCTAGGGCAAAAGTGCGACCTATATCAAAACACAAACAAATAAAAACAAGCAACACTCAACATGGTTCTATTCAAACTACCATACGGACTCGACTGCGCATAGGGGGTACACGACTCATCCTACCCTAGGGGTTCTCGGACTCAGTAGTCGTGCCTTGTGCCTCATGCAGTCTTCTGAGTTTTCCTCAGGTGTCACTATGTCTCCTGTAGTTGTTTGACGGAACGATCTAGGTTGAGCCTGAAGAGTCTTCAGCAACTTCTCGCCTGTTGAAGTGATGGGGTAACGGTGGCTCCTCGTAACTGGCATTGTCTTGGTCTTCTATTGTCTTCTTAATCACGACGATCCCTTTTTGTCTTCTAAGCCGTCGATGGTACCAGGTAGGTAATCCTTTATGCAATGACATTATCAAGGCATAATAGAGGTCCATCATGTCGGTTACGTTGATGACAACATCGACACCAAGAGTGGGGGATGAGGAGAACCATTTTCCTGCTCACTATGGTGAGGCGGACCAAATGGCTAGGTTCTCATCCATCGGTGGTTGCCGATACAACAACAGTAGTGACAGGGTTACTCTATTAGCGATGTATATCATGATCTTGCATATCCTATGCCCTGATCATCGTAGGCTAAGGTTGCATCATCTTGGGGCAGTGTCAAGGGTGTCACCATCTCCTGGGTCTTCAGGTCCTCATTCCTTGAGGATGTATCTTCTGTTGGTATCGTCTTGTTGTGATGTCGCCAATCTTGTGTTCAGGAGATGTGGGTGAACGTCTGGCAAGGCATCTTCCTTCTAGATTATCCACGAGGATTACAAGGAATCCAGTGGTCAGGGCATAAGGGTTCTAGCGACCAAAGGTTTTGAAGGGGAAGAGATTAATAAGGAAAGTATACCTTAGTTTTCGAAAAACTGAAAAGGGAGGAGAAGTATAGTTAGTTTTGAAAACTAGTAGTTGTTATGGAAATAGTTTTACCCTAACTAACGACCATGCTAACTAAGGCTTCCTACAGTCAGGATGGCTCTGATACCAGCTCTGTGGGGACCCCGACTCATAAGTCGAGATCACCGAATGCACGTGTACAGTGATCCCAGAGATCAATGCTCACTGAACACACAGAAGCTGAATAACAAGAGTCTTACATCCATACATACCGTTTTACACAAGTAGGACCATTATGGTCAAGTCTTGAGTATAACATTGCAGCGGAAATCTTCGTTGATAACTTGGACCCATGCCATCTGCCTTAACCCTACAGGCTATCTGATTGGGAAAGCGTCCTAGTTCGCATGTTCGTCTCCAAAGAACTCTTCTTCGAACTCTGGTTCTTCCATGCCTAGTCAATTAAATAACCAGTGGCAAGCCAATGAGTACTTTGAATGTACTCGCAAGCAACCCATGTTTTGGTTCAAGATACAACAATGCATGATATAGGTAAATTTTTGCAGAAAGCTAGTTTTGAGTGCAATGACATGTTCAACAACTTGTAAGAAATGCATCAAGAGAATTCAAGTAACCATGAGGACAGGTTACAGGTATCAACATAAATAGAGTGGGCACCAACCCATCTCAATCACGTCAAGTCCTTTGACTTGACCCGAGTAGTTTTATCAACACACACACCCGGTTGTGAAACTCTGGACGTAGTTTAAGCAGCACCGCCCAACTGTCCTTGACCGTGGACACGGCTATTCGAATAGTTTTACACTCTGCAGAGGTTGCACACTATACCCACAAGATCCAGGGGACTTCCGTGTCATCCACGACCCGCGATATGTCAAGTACCCGGGGTAAGCACCCGATCACTATCTTTCCCTAGACGACACTAACAAGGAATCCACTCGTTGTTCCGTATCCTCACGATGTACATCATACGAGACTCACTTGTGATCGTAACATCCGAGAGGGGACACAACGGTGTATCCGGTGCCCTGTAAAGACAGTCATGGCCGCCCTACCTGGCATGACCCCGTCCCGAGAGAGAGCACCAACTCTCCCCCGTCACTAGTAATGCGGGCTCCAAGCTAGCATCGGCCTAGGTAATCAATAATGCCCTTTCCCATATAATGGTAGAGTGGTTGCGCATGTAAGGTTGGGACAGTCGACAAATCTTAAATCTAATCCGTTTTCGAAAACAACACACACACTTGCCTCGGTACACCACTTCGTCATCAAGTGGTTACCCATCTCACCATCTCCCTCGGGCATAAGTGGCACCCGACGGGGTTTTCGAAAAAGTCTTTTGAAAATACTTTGTCTCCTTCACCATGCATATACCCGTCCCTTTTTGCGTAGCATCTACTTTAGCATCCTATCTACTCCTACCGGCATAACCCTCATAAGAAGGTAGGGTCATGCATAATGCAAGTATCAACGAGGAAGTACGGTGGCAAACCATCAAAGTGGTTACCACCTCATCATGATTCCGTTGCAACAACAATATGGTGCCATATGACATGCATAAAAAGGGTATCAGAGACATGGTCAAAGGGCTGCTTTCCTGGTTCATCAGAGTCTTGAAATCTTCTGGTCCTTCTCCAAGTACTCCGTCTACTTCATCAACTAACGTCGAAACAATCATAATAAGCAACACAGCAAGGCAGAAAATAAAAGTGCTCTAAAAATATTAGTTGGACTTTTCTTGGATACCTCTGGTCATATGAGGGGTGACCAAAGTGGTTTCATTAGGATTTGATCAATGGACATCTCTAAACATTTCAATATGATGGAATCAATGGATTTGATGGATCCACAAGTTGTACACAGAATGCCATTTTATAAAAATGAGTAAAAGTACCCATTAATTCAGGCATGATTTTAGAAACATTTAGAAATTGGTTTCACTGGATTTGGAGTTGAAATGAATATAATGTGGATTTTTGAAGTGGACTTATGTGGATAAATGACCTTTTTAAGAGGTTCAGTGAAAACCAAGGACAACAAAAATGTCCACTATGGCCTATTAAATGGGACTTGATTTATGGAGTCTCTGGAAATTTGAATCATCAAATTTGGACACTATTTGAATTGTTTATGGATATTACAAGTTTACAGAAAATAAAAAAGGAAAAGGGAAAGGGTTTTACCCTTATCCAGCGCACTGGGTGGAGTTTAGCAGTGGGCCGGTCCAGTGGCTCGGCTGGACGGGCAGATTGGGCGACGTCGGAGGCGGGTTCACAGCATGCACCAACGCGCGAGGAAAGTGGATCCGGCCGAAGCCATCTCCACTTAAACGGGCGGGCCCAGCCACTGGGTCGCCGACACGCGGGGCCCACCTGTTGGGTTCATCCCCAACCTCCCGCTCGAACAGAGCAGAGGCAAGGGGCGGCGTCAGCGGTGATTTGCCGGCGCCACAGGGCGTCTCCGGCGATGCTCTGCCCACTGGCGTGCCCAGGGGACCATGATGCACCCATCCATGTGCTGCACGCATGCCGTGGGAGGCTGCAGCGGCAATGGCTTGGGTGGCCGGGGAGGAGGCCGTCGGCGAGATTTGCCACCGCGCGGCAGGTGTGGGGGAGGAGGTAATAGGTTGCGGGGCGGGTCGTTGGTGGTGGTGAGGGGGCACTGGAGTGTCTAGGGAGAGAGGAGAGGCTCGGGATAGCCAGAATTTAGGCGGAGCCCGACGGCGGCACTCCGGCCATGGAGGGAGCAGGAGGGCACGAGGGGAGGTGTGGGTTGGTCCAAGGGGTGCACGGGAGGGAGAGAGAGCCAAAGGAGTGGAGAAGAGGCTCGGGGGTGACCTTAAATATAAGGGGGCGAGGTGCACCGTGGGGCCGTGCGCCGGCGAGCTCGTTGCCGTCGCCATGGGTCACGGGAGCTAGTCGTGGTGTGTCTGGGGCGTTCCTGGATTCGGTCCAGAGCTAGGGAGAGAATAGAGAGAGCAGGGGGCAGGGGCACCACGTGTGTGAGGTCGATCATTGGAGCACTCGGGCAGCCGGCGCGCGTGCGAGCTGGGGCGAGAGGAGGGAGAAGAAGGAGGGGTACAGAGGCATGGCGTGTCTCAGACATCGAGGCACATCGTCGGGCATGCTGGGGAGGCCCGAGGTGGCCGGAGGCGGTTGGAAGGGGCGGCTACAGTGCGGGTGTGCACTGTAGCGCGCTCTGGAGCACGCCAATTGCATGCCAGGGCATGCCTTTGGCTTGTAGGGCACAGCCACTTGTGTCTAGGTTGTTTAGGGAGGAGTAAACAAAGGGGAGAGGGCCTTGGATGCCCTGGACAGCCAGTAGGATAGGAGAGAGGTTGAGGGAGAGAGGGAAATGAGCTGTCCAGAGAGAGACAGTGGGGTTTTACCGCTCCAATAATTGAGCTGTGGATTTTCCATTGCTACTGGAGGTGCAAGGGGACTAGGACGGGCTGTGGTAAAAATTGGAGCTCATGGAGATTAGTGGAAGAGCCCCAAACAGGGTTTTTAGTTAACATACAGAAGGTGTTTGATATGGTTTTGGGCAGCAAGATGAAATCCTCTTGTCATGAGGCTTGACAGGGTCAAATGGAATGAGATAATAATAGGTTACACCAAGGTTGAGTCCATTTGGGCAAAGTTGCCAATGCAACTTTTGTAAACCCTAGAAATCAGCAGAAATGAACTTGTGCAGATCTAGTTGAGAACATCACTTCTCCTTGATGCACCACTTGGTGTAGTGTCCTCATTTGGTCATGTGAATATGCTCGCCAAAGTTGGGGTCAAGTAGAGAAAGTTGGTAGAACAAAGTTGTTCAAATTAGATTCTGGTCAGAGAGGGTTTTGGGGCACTTGATCAATATAACATTTTATCCAACTTGTGCCATTTGGTCTAGATGAATGATTAGACCATTTGAGCATGTTCAAAATGTTTGAGAACATTTGGACATGTTTGGCAATGTAAAGTTGCTCAAACTTCAAAATGGACAGAAATGGTTTTGAGGGGATTTGATGATGTTATCTTGTTCTCCAAGACATGAGACTTGGCAAGATCACCAAATAGGGCAATTGTGACACGATGGAATTTTCTTGGATTTTTATGAAAATATTTCCTGTAGAAATATTTCAAATCCTTGAAATTGGCAGAAATGGTTTTGGGAGGTTTTGTCCAATATTTTGAACATGACCATGTGTTGAAACTCTTATATATGGTTAATATTTGCCCACTGAGTTTCCTTGATTTTTGTCAAATATTTTTAAAACAATAAAATAATTTTTCCCTATTAAATACCATTTCTGGCCTTAAGAAAAAGCTTTTAAATAAAATAGGAAAATAACTTTTAAAATTATATTTTTGGGGTTTATGGGTGTCCTATATCTAATAGGAGTCAAATATATTTTTGTAAAGATTTTTACTGCCCTTAATTAAGTACTTGTAGTGCAAATCTCAATTCAGGGGTTTTTCAAAAAACTAATTTTTGAAAATACTATTTGGCCAAATTATTTTTGCAAGAAATTATTTTTATGTCCTATACACATGGCATGATCATTGGTAAAGGTTTTTGGATCAAGGAGAAGGAGTATAAGAGTTGGAGGATTTATTTTATTTTTAGAGCACTTGCAAACAACAGACAAAAACCAATCAAGGCAAGGTCGAAAACACTCAAAAGTTTTTGTCAAACCACATTTTATCATGATTGTTAGCTTAAGTGTAGTGGCATGAAAATCAGGGTGTGACACTTTCTCCCAAGGAAATTGCATTTGGACCGTGTACTTGAGGTGCTCTCCTATGGGTTCGACAAGGAGCATGCCAGCTCCTGCACCTTGCAGTGAGAAGGCGTCGTCAAAGTACATGATCCATTCTTGGGGGGCCTCCTTGCCGGGGACAACTGTTTCCGGTGTTTCTTCATCTGTAGTTGGTGTCCATTCCGCGATGAAACTCCGCCATTGCTCTACTTTGAATGGTTGACGTGCTCTCAAACTTCAGACCAAAGCTTGATAACTCCAAAGCCCATTCCACTATTCTGCCAGTGGCCGCCGTGTTCCTTAGTATGCATTGCAAAGGGAAGCGGGTGACAACTGTGATCTCATGGGCTTGGAAGTAGTGGCGCAGTTTCCTCGTTCCCATGATGAGGCCAAAAATCAACTTTTGCATGCCAGAGTACCTTGATCTGGCCCCCTGTAATAGGGAGCTGACAAAGCACACCGGCTGCTGCACCACCTTCTTCTTTGCCGCGGTCTTGGAATCATCTCTATCATTCTGCCCTTCTTTCTCTTGATTGGTACTGGGTCTTGTCGGGATAGGTTCACTTCCTTCTCCGGAGGGGACAGTAGCTGCAGCTGCTCCTTCATCTACTTCCCATTGCACCACCAATGTTGCACTAACCACTTGATTGGTTGCCGCTAAGTATAGCAGCCATGGTTCTTGTGGTTTAGGAGAAACCAAGGTGGGAGCAGAGGAAAGATAGGCTTTCAGGTCTCACAGTGTTGCTTCTGCTTCCGGGGTCCACTTCATTGGTCCTGCTTTCTTTAGAATTCTGAAGAACGGCAAGGCATGCTCAGCAGACATGGAAATGAATCTACTCAGCATGACAACACATCGGTTAAGTGCCTCATGTCTTTGACCGTCTTGGGTGCTTGAATCTGCTCGATCGGCTTGATCTTGTCGTGATTGGCCTCTATCCCCTGGTGGGACACAAAGAAACCAAGTAACTTGCCGGAGGGAACGCCAAACTCACACTTCTCAGGGTCCAACTTCAAGTTGATCTTGCGCAGATTTGTAAAGGTCTCTTCCAAGTCCTGAATGAGAGTTGATTTGTCCTTGGTCTTGACTACTATTTCATCCATGTAAGCCTCAATATTCCGATGCAATTGAGGCTCGAAACCAATTTGCACTGCCCTTGCAAAAGTGGATCCGGCGCTCTTTAACCCAAAGGGCATCCGTACGAGGCAGTACGTGCCACATGGGGTTATGAACACGGTCTTCTCCTCGTCTTCCTTGGACATGAAGATCTGATGGTACTTGGAGTAGGCATCCAAGAAGGAAAGCAGATCACACCCGTAAGTGGAATCCATGATCTGATCGATGCTCGGCAAGGGGAATGGGTCCTTCGGGCATGCTTTATTAAGGTCTCTAAAGTCTATGCAAAGCCTCCATTTCCCATTCGCCTTGCGCACCACAATTGGGTTTGCCAACCATGTTGGGTGCAATACTCCTTTGACCAAACCAGCCACTTCAAGTTTCATGATTTCCTCGGTAATGAATTGTTGCCGCTCCAAAGCTTGCTTCCTGACCTTCTACTTGACGGGTCAGGCATGGGGGCAGATAGCTAGGTGGTGCTCGATTACCTCCCTAGGAACGCAGGGATGTCAGATGGTTGCCAAGCAAACACATCGACATTCGCCCGCGGGAAGGCAACGAGTGCACTTTCCTATTTGTCGTCAAGGGTGGAGCTGATGGTGAATGTACCATCAGCGCCCACCTACCCTGCCGGGACCTTCTTCACAGTAGGTGCAGCAATCTTGGATCTCTTGCTAGTGGAGCTTTCGGGAAAATCATTGACGGGAGCAGTACACTCCGGAGAGGTGCGCTTCCCAAATTCCTTGCCGGTATCTTTGCTAGCTTTCTTCATTTTCTTGTTTTCCTTGGCGGGAGCTGCTGCTTCCACAGCCTCGTAAGTGATGGCGTCTCGGTACATCTTGTCCACGCATATGATGGTGTCCTTCTTGTCTGACCTGATGGAAATGACACCCATCGGCCCTGGCATCTTCAGTGCGTTTTAGGCATAGTGGGATGCCACCATAAATTTTGCCAAGGCTGGACGACCAAGGATTCCATTGTACGGCAGGGGGAGATCATGTTGGAAATATGCCCTAGAGGCAATAATGAAAGGATTATTATTATATTTACTTGTTCATGATAATTGTCTTTTATTCATGCTATAATTGTATTATCCGGAAATCGTAATACACGTGTGAATACATAGACCATAATATGTCCCTAGTGAGCCTCTACTTGACTAGCTCGTTGATCAACAGATAGTCATGGTTTCCTAACTATGGACATTAGATGTCGTTGATAACCGGATCACATCATTAGGAGAATGATGTGATCGACAAGACCCAATCCTAAGCAAAGCACAAGATCGTGTAGTTCGTTTGCTAGATCTTTTCAAATGTCAATTATCTTTTCCTTAGACCATGAGATCGTGTAACTCCCGGATACCGTAGGAGTGCTTTGGGTGTATCAAATGTCACAACTTAACTAGGTGACTATAAAGGTGCACTACAGGTATCTCCGAAAGTGTCTGTTGGGTTGACACGGATCGAGACTGGGATTTGTCACTCCGTATGACAGAGAGGTATCTCTGGGCCCACTCGATAATGCATCATCATAATGAGCTCAAAGTGACCAAGTGTCTGGTCACGGGATCATGCATTACGGTACGAGTAAAGTGACTTGCCGGTAACAAGACTGAACGAGGTATTGGGATACCGACGATCGAGTCTCGGGCAAGTAACATACCGATTGACAAAGGGAATTGTATACGGGGTTGATTGAATCCTCGACATCGTGGTTCATCTGATAAGATCATCGAGGAGCATGTGGGAGCCAACATGGGTATCCAGATCCCGCTGTTGGTTATTGACCGGAGAGCCGTCTCGGTCATGTCTACGTGTCTCCCGAACCCGTAGGGTCTACACACTTAAGGTTCGGTGATGCTAGGGTTGTAGAGATATGAGTATGCAGCAAACCAAAAGTTGTTCGGAGTCCCAGATGAGATCCCGGACGTCACGAGGAGTTCTGGAATGGTCCGGAGGTAAAGAATTATATATAGGAAGTGCAGTTTCGGCCATCGGGAGAGTTTCGGGGGTCACCGGTATTGTACCGGGACCACCGGAAGGGTCCCGGGGGTCCACCGGGTGGGGCCACCTATCCCGGAGGGCCCCGTGGGCTGAAGTGGGGAGGGGACCAGCCCCTGGTGGGCTGGTGCGCCCCCCTTGGCCCCCTGCGCCTAGGGTTGGAAACCCTAGGGTGGGGGGCGCCTCTACTTGCCTTGGGGGGCACTCCACCCCCCTGGCCGCCGCCCCCCTGGGAGATCTCATCTCCAGGGCCGGCGCCCCCCTGGGGGCCTATATAAAGGAGGGGGAGGGAGGGCAGCCGCACCCTGAAGTCTTGGCGCCTCCCTCTCCCCTTGCTACTACTACACCTCCTCCTCCCATAGTCGCTTAGCGAAGCCCTACCGAAACTCTGCTGCATCCACCACCACACCGTCGTGCTGCTGGATCTTCATCAACCTCTCCTTCCCCCTTGCTGTATCAAGAAGGAGGAGACGTCACGCTGACCGTACGTGTGTTGAACGCGGAGGTGCCGTCCGTTCGGCGCTAGGATCTCCGGTGATTTGGATCACGACGAGTACGACTCCCTCAACCTCATTCTCTTGAACGCTTCCGCTCGCGATCTACAAGGGTATGTAGATGCACTCCCCTCTCTCGTTGCTAGATGAACTCATAGATGGATCTTGGTGAACGTAGGAAATTTTTTATTTTATGCAACGTTCCCCAACAGTGGCATCATGAGCTAGGTCTATGTGTAGTTCTCTATTGCACGAGTAGAACACAAATCTGTTGTGGGCATAGATGTTGTCAACTTTCTTGCTGCTACTAGTCTTATTTTGCTTCAGCGGTATTGTGGGATGAAGCGGCCCGGACCGACCTTACACGTACGCTTACGTGAGACAGGTTCCACCGACTGACATGCACTAGTTGCATAAGGTGGCTAGCGGGTGTCTGTCTCTCCCACTTTAGTTGGAGCGGATTCGATGAAAAGGGTCCTTATGATGGGTAAATAGAAGTTGACAAATCACGTTGTGGCTTTTCCGTAGGTAAGAAAACGTTCTTGCTAGAACCCTATTGCAGCCATGTAAAAGATGCAACAATAATTAGAGGACGTCTAACTTGTTTTTGCAGCAATTGCCTTGTGATGTGATATGGCCAAAAGTTGTGATGAATGATGAATGATATATTGTGATGTATGAGATCATGTTCTTGTAATAGGAATCACGACTTGCATGTCGATGAGTATGACAACCGGCAGGAGCCATAGGAGTTGTGTTAATTATTGTATGACCTGCATGTCAATGATTTAACAACATGTAATTACTTTACTTTATTGCTAAACCGTTAGCCATAGTAGTAGAAGTAATAGTTGGCGAGCAACTTCATGGAGACATGATGATGGAGATCATGATGATGGAGATCATGGTGTCATGCCGGTGACGAAGATGATCATGGAGCCCCGAAGATGGAGATCAAAGGAGCTATATGATATTGGCCATATCATGTCACTACTATATAATTGCATGTGATGTTTATTATGTTTATGCATCTTGTTTACTTAGAACGACGGGAGTAAATAAGATGATCCCTTATAACAATTTCAAGAAAGCGTTCTCCCTAACTGCGCGCCATTGCTAAAAATCGTCGTTTCGAAGGGTGTGATAGATTCCTACATTCACATACAACGGGTGTAAGACAGATTTACACATGCAAAAACACTTAGGTTAACTTGACGAGCCTAGCATGTACAGACATGGCCTCGGAACACAGAGACCGAAAGGTCGAACATGAGTCGTATGGAAGATACGATCAACATGGAGATGTTCACCGATGATGACTAGTCCATCTCACGTGATGATCGAACACGGCCTAGTCGACTCGGATCGTGTAACACTTAGATGACTAGAGGGATGTCAAATCTGAGTGGGAGTTCATTAAATAATTTGATTAGATGAACTTAATTATCATGAACTTAGTCTAAAGTCTTTGCAAAATATGTCTTGTAGATCAAATGGCCAACGCTCATGTCAACATGAACTTCAACGTGTTCCTAGAGAAAACCAAGCTGAAAGATGATGGCAGCAACTATATGGACGGGGTCCGGAACCTGAGGATCATCCTCATAGCTGCAAAGAAAGCATATGTCCTAGAAGGGCCGCTAGGTGAAGAACCCATCCCAGAGAACCAAGACATTATGAACGCTTGGCAGTCACGTGCTAATGATTACTCCCTCGTTCAGTGCAGCATGCTTTACAGCTTAGAACCGGGCTCCAAAAGCATTTTGAGCAACACGGAGCATATGAGATGTTCGAGGAGCTGAAAATGGTTTTCCAAGCTCATGCCCGGGTCGAGAGATATGAAGTCTCCAACAAGTTCTATAGTTGTAAGATGGAGGAAAATAGTTCTGTCAGTGAGCACATACTCAAAATGTCTGGGTTGCACAACCGCCTGTCCCAGCTGGACATTAACCTCCCGGACGAGGCGGTCATTGACAGAATCCTTCAGTCGCTCCCACCGAGTTACAAGAGCTTTGTGATGAACTACAATATGCATGGGATGGTGAAAACTATTCCTGAAGTATTTTCAATGATGAAGTCAGCAGAGGTAGAAATCAAGAAAGAACATCAAGTGTTGATGGTCAATAAAACCACCAAGTTCAAGAAGGACAAGGGTAAGAAGAACTTCAAGAAGGACGGCAAGGATGTTGCCGCACCCGGTAAGCCAGTTGCCGGGAAGAAGTCAAAGAATGGACCCAAGCCTGAGACTGAGTGCTTTTATTGCAAAGGGAAGGGTCACTGGAAGCGGAACTTCCCCAAATACTTAGCAGACAAGAAGGCCGGCAACACTAAAGTTATATTTGATATACATGTAATTGATGTGTACCTTACCAGTACTCATAGTAACTCCTAGGTATTTGATACCGGTGCCGTTGCTCATATTTGTAACTCGCAGCAGGAGCTGCAGAATAAGAAGAGACTGGCGAAGGACGAGGTGACGATGCGCATCGGGAATGGTTCCAAAGTCGATGTGATCGCCGTCGGCATGCTGCCTCTACATTTACCCACGGGATTAGTTTTAAACCTCAATAATTGTTATTTAGTGCCAAGTTTGAGCATGAACATTGTATCTGGATCTCGTTTAATACGAGATGGCTACTCATTTAAATCCGAGAATAATGGTTGTCCTATTTATATGAGAGATATGTTTTATGGTCATTCCCCGATGGTCAATGGTTTATTCTTCATGAATCTCGAACGTAATGTCACACATATTCATAGTGTGAATACCAAAAGATGTAAAGTTGATAACGATAGTCCCACGTACTTGTGGCACTGCCGCCTTGGTCACATTGGTGTCAAGCGCATGAAGAAGCTCCATGCTGATGGACTTTTGGAGTCTCTCGATTATGAATCATTTGACACATGCGAACCATGCCTCATGGGCAAAATGACCAAGACTCTGTTCTTCGGAACAATGGAGAGAGCAACCAACTTATTGGAAATCATACATACTGATGTGTGTGGTCCAATGAGCGTTGAGGCTCGCGGAGGATATCGTTATGTTCTCACTCTCACTGATGACTTGAGTAGATATGGCTATGTCTACTTGATGAAGCACAAGTCTGAGACCTTTGAAAAGTTCAAGGAATTTCAGAATGAGGTAGAGAATCAACGTGACCGAAAGATAAAATTCTTACGATCAAATCATGGAGGAGAATATTTAAGTCATGAATTTGGTACGCACTTAAGGAAATGTGGAATCGTTTCACAACTCATGCCGCCTGGAACACCTCAGCGTAACGGTGTGTCCGAACATCGTAATCGCACTCTATTGGATATGGTGCGATCTATGATGTCTCTTACCGATTTACCGCTATCATTTTGGGGATACGCTCTAGAGACAGCTACATTCACTTTAAATAGGGCTCCATCTAAATCCGTTGAGACAACACCGTATGAATTATGGTTTGGGAAGAAACCTAAGCTGTCGTTTCTAAAAGTTTGGGGAGGCGATGCTTATGTCAAGAAACTTCAACCTGAAAAGCTCGATCCCAAGTCGGAAAAATACGTCTTCATAGGATACCCTAAGGAAACCATTGGGTATGCCTTCTACTTAAGATCCGAGGGCAAGATCTTTGTTGCCAAGAACGGATCCTTTCTGGAAAAAGAGTTTCTCTCAAAAGGAGTAAGTGGGAGGAAAGTAGAACTCGATGAAGTACTACCTCTTGAACCGGAAAGTAGTGCAGCTCAGGAAAATGTTCCTGTGGTGCCTGTCGGGGATATACCCCGCGGCGTAAACCGGCCGAAAGTCTAACCCGACCGGACTTGGCGGTTTATTTGAGACACCGCTGACACTTGGCGGTTCACCGGCGACCCGTTAGGTCCTGGTGGTTCACGACTCATTGGTAACCCGGCAGGCGGGTGCGAGGAGCGACAAGAACTGGTGGCCCAACGGGCGGTTCATGAAGGCCGGTTCATACTATGGTGGGCCGGTTTAAGAGGAAAGGCATAATGAATATTTGTCTTACAAGGAGTTAAGACCTGGACTTGTATCCGGTTTGTATTAGAGATAGACTAGTCCTAATCCTAATAGGACTCCACATGTAACCCGCCCCTTCAACATATATAAGGAGGGGCAGGGCTCCCCAAAGAGGGACAAGCTACAAGCAAGAAGAAACAATCTTAGGGCTAGACACAAAGAGGAGAGCCGGTTTACGGCGACTCCCTCGTGATGATAATGAGACCTAGCCTCAAACAGCATGTAGGGTTTTTACCGGATGATGTTTCCCAGGGCCCGAAGCTGTCTAAATCCATGTCTTGCGTGTTGATCCGCCCCTAGTCTCTCGTCCCACTCAACCCCTCTCAAGCTACCACATAGATGCGTTGGCCTCGCGACTAAGTCCTGACACTAAGGACATCTGCCGTGACAAATCCACGACAGTTGGCGCCCACCGTGGGGCCTGCGCACGGTGGTGTTGAGTTCTTGGAGGGATCTTTCCTAAGGGTTTCGAGAAGTTCGCCAAATTTTTCGGATAAAAAAAAGCTGGTTTGAAAGGATTTTCATCAGCGTCAAGTTCATCAGTCCAGATTTGAAGATTTATGAGATTTAAGGTTCAAGGAAAATTTAGGGTTGCACGCGTGGCCGCACGTAACCAGGTGATCCATCTGGATCGGATTCTGCTGCCTACGAAGGTCGCTGAAACCAACTGGAGATTCCTTTCGCTCCGTTGCAGAAATCCATCAAAAGCGTCTCACTTTTCGGATCGAAGGAAAAAACTTGTTGCAGCCGCGTGTGGCTCCAAGTCTCGAGGGAATCTCAGTCACGCCTTTTCCTAAAAGTGAAGGCCAAGTCAAATCTAAGGAGTAGTACTTTGACCCGGAAACAGAACAAACACGCACGCGAGATTATCTGCTGCGTGTGGCGGTGTGTACGCACAAGTCCGGAGGAAATTCACAGCGGTGGTAGCAGGCAAATCCAAGGCGTATGGTAATATCCGTTTGCCATACGGAGGGGCAAATCTACAAGGGCACACGTTCCCAGGCCAATTATTGCCTAAAAGTCCATCTGTTTGCTATACGCGAAGGACTAGGCTAATTCACTATTCCTCAATTGATAAAGCTATGTTCGGTCATCTCACAAAGATCCACGTGAAGACTCTGGTTTTGGGAAAGGATAATCTATACAACAAGGTCCAGATTCGTTTTTTGATTATTTTTTGGGTCAAATCAGCCATGAGTACTATTGAACCGCCTAGAGTTGCCGTCTGCCTCTGTCGTTTCTGCCTCAAGCCACTGGGCCTCGTGCAACACAACCCGCCGTCTGCCGCAGTCATTACTTCTAAGCCGCCCCAAATGATGGAGAACTGAGTCGGCGCCTCGGCCACGTTGTTCTAGCGGCAGCTGGCTCCATGCACGGAGTTCATGAATCAAGTGGTCCCTATTCAAAGGAATCAAGTGGTAGTGCCAAGGAGTATCGCGGTCCGGTTTACATCAACGCGCCGGTCGATTCACCCGTCTGCACTGCATTACCAACACCACGGACGACTCGCCCGTCCGCCCTCGCGGCCGGTCCACGCGTCCGCGACGGATTACAACGCAGAGGACAATTTGCTCGTCCGCACCGGCTTATAACACCAGGCTGACTCATCTGTCTGCTCCCACAGCCGAATCATCAATTTCATGGCGGGTTATTTCTGGCCTAAACAAATCAGGTGCTATCCATCTAAAGTCTATTTTATTAGCACGTATTATTTTTTGTCAAAAAACAATTATTCAGGCTTGCAATGTTTTTTGATGCAGGACAATTGTTCACGTCAAAGTTGCGGCCTCTGCGGCCCAGTTTACATCAACATGACAAGGCCGAGCCACCCGTCCGCGCGGTTTTACTGCGCCTGCGATCGACTCGCCCGTCCGCACCGGCTTACAACGCCACGGCTGGCTTCAACAACAACGTCGACATCCACTGTTGACAAATTTCGGAGTCCATCGCGCCCGGCTTCACCAACATCGTGATCTTCTTAGACTCGAGCTAAGAAGGCTCGGATCATGCCACCTCCGGTTCAGCAATCTCGCGCTGCGAAGTCTGCAAAATTCCGGCTCTCGCCGCTGTCTCCAGCCGTCAGTCAGGTTACCTGCTTACGACTCCCGCTGGACCATCTCCGACTTCGCTGGCTTATGCCACATCACAAAAACAAGCTAAGTCACTTTTACATTTAAATTTCATTTTTTTCCAACCAATTAAATACATCCGACACCTTTGAGTTAATGTTGGGGCCTATCATTTCTTCTCATAAAGTTGAGTCGTAAGGTTACCAAAGAGGACTATTTGCCACGATGCACAGTTCAAACATGGGTGCCCTACATATCAGCGAAATAATTTTATGTTCGTTCTTTACTAAGTCAGATGCAACTCGTAACCGACCAAGTAGTGGGTATGGTATTGTCAATAGACTCTGATGCTTATCATGGACTTTGTCGACCTTGAATATATCATATTCCACGAAAAAAGTCCACGCGTGAGCCTACTTAGTCGAGTCAAACGATTAACAACTCGAACACAAGTTGACAAAGTCATCAAAATTATTATTTAATTTTGTTTTATATATCACGAACGGTGTAATGCATTCATGTGTTTTATTTCAGGAACAAAGAGCTTGAAGATGACTCCTCGAGTCGCCTCAAGCCTCGAGGGTTATCAAGTCAGAATTTGTGAAAAAATGGATTTTGTTCATTACTAAAACACAAAGTTCACATACTCTCTCATCCGCGCCGGTTCAAACACCGCGGCCGTTTCATCTGGTTGAGCCGCCTATGATGCTGAGGTCATCTTTTCCGTCCATTTCTCACGGCCTGTTCTACATCAACATACCGGGCTGCACCTATCTGCATGGGCTGTTTATTGAAGTATGAGCAAGTCACAGCTTGGGTAGCCCGGCTTTCTTTCAATATTGGAGGCAATTTATTATCAACCATCGTCTACACTGGATGGTTCAATGGGCAGGCACACAAGTCGCCGCCACTACAGTTTGGTTAATTTCAAATCGCCAGTTGGAAGGAGCCATCGGCCGAGTTGCTGACACGGCTCATACGGGATCATTTATAACCCGCCGCAGTCACCTCAACCTTCTGTGGATTTACATCGTGCTATCAACATCAATAATCTACAAGTTATGTCGGTTTATATCATGGTCAAATATGAAGAGTTTCAAGCCAATTCCTCGAGTCACCTTGAGACTCGGGGGCTACGATGACATGACTCAACAAATCTTGCTAGTTTCAGCAAATTTAAGAACCCTAGGACGATGGAGGGACAGATAACCCGGTCCAGGAGGCTACTGTTATTTGAAGGCCATCAGAAAATTTCCGGCTTAGAAAGTATATGACAGTTACAAAATCCCGGCTCAATGAAGAAGTTCCGGATCATCAGAAAGGATTCCGGTTTAAAATCCGGCTCAAGGGAAGTCAGTCTCACTGAAGCTCTCAAGTATCCGGTTTACAATCTGGTTCAAGGGAAATATATTCTCCCACAAAGCTCTCAAAGCGCTCAAATCCGGTTTAAAAATGTCCGGTTCAAAAAGGAATTAACTTCTCGCAAGTTCGAGTTGAAAGGCCATCAGAAAATTTCCGGCTGAAAATGAAGATTCCGATTTACAATCCGGTTCAAGGGAAAGATGTCTCCCACAAAGCTTTGAAGCTCTCAATATCCGGTTCAAAATCCCGGTTCAAGAAGAATTTATGTCTTGCAAGAAACTTAAAAATTGCCGAAGAGGACCTGCTGCCATGATGCGCGGTTCAAACATGGATATCATGTCTTATTGGCCTAACATATTATTGATCTCATGGGGGCTTCTGCTTCATAAAGCGGGGTCTCTGTTCTTTTTTACATCATGCGTGGTTACATGGAGTGGTTCTGTTTTAAAGCGGCCTCCGGTTTACCCCTTGAAATTTGCTTTTCAAAAAAGCTTTGTGATATCACTTGGGGCCTTGGTCGTGTCCGAACCAATGCGACACCTTTTGATAGGCGAAAGCCACCAGATCACTTGGGGACATGGTCAAGTCTGAACCAGTCACGCCTCTTGATCGGCCTAAGGCCACAGAATCACTTGGGGGCTTGGTCGAACCCGAACCATTCCCACGCCACTTGATCGGCATAATGCCACGGTTTCAGTTGGGGACCTGGCTGACTTGAACCATGGCTACACCTTATTGGGAGCTTGGTCGTGTCCGACCATGTTAACACCATCTGATCGGCTCAGTAAAGCCTCATTTGCAATAGTTTTATTTTGCCTTTGCTTCCATATTTTTTCATAACTGTTATTTGATTTTTGTTGGGTTTTTTAACCGACATTGTTAATCCAGTTCAACTGTCAATTAAAAATTGGCGGAACATGGTGAAATCCTAATCCGGAGACTATCTGCCCGGTTTGATTTTATGTTACCATCTTATTATGGAGTAAACCGGTGTTCATTAACCCGGCTTGACTTTCAATTACAAATTGTCAATACAGGATCAAGTTATGATCCGGAGACTATCAGCCCGGTCTGGTTTGACTACGAGTCGCCAGTATTATAGATGGTTAAACCGGTGTTTATCACAACCCGGTACGGTTTATCATCAACTGGCACAGTATGAAAGGAGTTATCATTACTCAAGATTGGGGTTATCACTCTTACTACAAAAAATTGGTAAACCAACGATGTGATTCAATATCACAGGTATGATATATTTCATATTTGATTGTTCCTAAGTACAGCCTTGGTTATAAACCCAGGTTATATGTTGGGCATTATGACCCGTCCGGCGGTAAACCGCCAGGACACTATAAACTTGTTGTATGCAGAAACAGGTTGAATAAAGCATGATTATAAATCGCCGGCGTTTATTAAACCGGCCTGGATTTGGACTGTAAGTTGCCAGTATATATTTGGATTGCATCATTGGAATCATGCGCTTATAAGTCATTGGGTTATGTTATTCAAATAGCAAAACTTGGCTGGATTTTTGTTATGGTTATCAATAACCAGTATTATGATTAAGGTTTTCAAAGTCGCTTTAGCGCAATGGCTATCATATTATCAATGGATATAATTTATTCTACAATTGAAGGAATAGTCCCGAGTTGCTGCAGGCTTACAACCCGGCACTTGGGGGCTACATTATTTAAATTGAGATTACATCAAATATGCAAGTCTCATGTCGCTGCAAGCATGCACCATGACACTTGGGGGCTAATGCAAAGTCATTTTTTGCTCATATTATTGAAGACTCAACTCATCACATTATAATGAGCCGGCCCTTGGGGGCTACCAATTGCTCCTGTCAACAACTCAAGGTACACAAGTTAAATCCATTATATTGAAGGGTCCACTGCTCAGTTGGTAAAGCACAAGGCTCTTAACCTTATGGACGTGGATTCAAGCCCATGATGGGGGTTACATCATATGATGTTATTTTCATTGAAGTATATATCAAGTCCCAGCTCAATATTATCTTACTGAGCCGGTCCTTGGGGGCTACACATCATTGCTCAAATCTACATGACTATATTCACAAAGTCGCTGCTCATTATTGCATAATGACCCGGCACTTGGGGGCTACATAATATGGAGTATTCAGTTTTTACTAAGTGACTGGGATGAACAACATGGATTTCTTCTTAAGTGGCAATATTTATGTTGAAGCAAGTCTTAAGCCATCACTTTGTTCTACTCAAGACTTGGGGGCTACAGGTATTATAATATTATCGAAGAACTATTTTCAAATTCTCTGATTGAGCAAACTAGGTTGACCCGGCATCACCAATCATTATGACCCTGTGGCTGCAACCCGACGTCATTAATAATCATGAACCAGCATTGGCAACAATCATGAACCGGTGTCTGCAACAATCATGACTCGGAATTATCAGTTTTATAACTCGACAATGGTGGTAATCATAAACCGGCAAGTTTTACATCTTCAAACCGGCTGGATATCAGTTGAATATTTCAGAGACTAATATTTTTGTCAAGTCAGAGCATTGAAGGCCAATTCAAATGGATTCTTTATTTACAATATTTTTTTGCGAGCAAATTGATTATGAAGCTGGTCTATTGACTTGGATTTTCTAGAAGGAGGAAATGACAAGGATTTAAGGATGATCAGGTGTTGGTCTACAAGAATTCTTAACCCGGAGCATAACCCGCCAAACTTGTTCTTGTGTTTATGTTGCAGATCAGTTCAACATGGACAAATCCAAATTAAACTGGGGTCTAATGTCGGGGATATACCCCGCGGCGTAAACCGGCCGGAAGTATAACCCGGCCGGACTTGGCGGTTTATTTGAGACCCCGCTGACACTTGGCGGTTCACCGGCGACCCGTTAGGTCCTGGCGGTTCATGACTCATTGGTAACCCGGCAGGCGGGTGCGAGGACCGACAAGACCTGGTGGCCCAACAGGCGGTTCATGAAGGCCGGTTCATACTATGGTGGGCCGGTTTAAGAGGAAAGGCATAATGAATATTTGTCTTACAAGGAGTTAAGACCTGGACTTGTATCCGGTTTGTATTAGAGATAGACTAGTCCTAATCCTAATAGGACTTCACATGTAACCTGCCCCTTCAACATATATAAGGAGGGGCAGGGCTCCCCAAAGAGGGACAAGCTACAAGCAAGAAGAAACAATCTTAGGGCTAGACACAAAGAGGAGAGCCGGTTTACGGCGACTCCCTCGTGATGATAATGAGACCTAGCCTCAAACAGCATGTAGGGTTTTTACCGGATGATGTTTCCCGGGGCCCGAAGCTGTCTAAATCCCTGTCTTGCGTGTTGATCCGCCCTGCGTCTCTCATCCCACTCAACCCCTCTCAAGCTACCACATAGATGCATTGGCCTCGCGACTAATTCCTGACACTAAGGACATCTGCCGTGACAAATCCACGACAGTGCCTACACCGACTGGAGAGGAAATTAATGATGATGATCAAGGTACTTCAGATCAAGTTGCTACTGAACTTTGTAGGTCCAGAAGGACACGTTCCACACCAGAGTGGTATGGCAACCCTGTCCTGGAAATCATGTTGTTAGACAATGGTGAACCTTCGAACTATGAAGAAGCGATGGCGGGCCCAGACTCCAACAAATGGCTTGAAGCCATGCAATCCGAGATAGAATCCATGTTTGAAAACAAAGTATGGACTTTGACAGACTTGCCCGATGATCGGCGAATGATAGAAAACAAATGGATCTTTAAGAAGAAGACGGACGCGGATGGTAATTTTACCATCTATAAAGCTCGACTTGTCGCTAAGGGTTGTCGGCAAGTTCAAGGGGTTGACTACGATGAGACTTTCTCTCCCGTAACGAAGCTGAATTCCGTCTGAATCATGTTAGCAATTTCTGCATACTTTGATTATGAGATATGGCAGATGGATGTCAAAACGGCATTCCTTGACGGACATCTTAAGGAAGAACTGTATATGATGCAGCCGGAGGGTTTTGTCGATCCTAAGAATGCTTACAAGGTATGCAAGCTCCAGCGATCCATTTATGGGCTGGTGCAAGCATCTCGGAGTTGGAACATTCGCTTTGATGAGATGATCAAAGCGTTTGGGTTTATTCAGACTTGTGGAGAAGCCTGCGTTTACAAGAAAGTGAGTGGGAGCTCTGTAGCATTTCTCATATTATATGTAGATGACATACTTTTGATGGGAAATGATATAGAACTTTTGGACAGCATTAAGGCCTACTTGAATAAGTGTTTTTCAATGAAGGACCTTGGAGAAGCTGCTTACATATTAGGCATCAAGATCTATAGGGATAGATCGAGACGCCTCATAGGTCTTTCACAAAGCACATACCTTGATAAGATATTGAAGAAGTTCAAAATGGATCAGTCCAAGAAAGGGTTCTTGCCTGTATTGCAAGGTGTGAGATTGAGCTCGGCTCAATGCCCGACCACGGCAAAAGATAAAGAAGAGATTAGTGTCATCCCCTATGCTTCAGCCATAGGATCTATTATGTATGCCATGCTGTGCACCAGACCTGATGTAAACCCTGTCGTAAGTTTGGTAGGAAGGTACCAAAGTAATCCGGGCAAGGAACACTGGACAGCGGTCAAGAATATCCTGAAGTACCTGAAAAGGACAAAGGACATGTTTCTCGTTTATGGAGGTGACTAAGAGCTCGTGTAAAGGGTTACGTCGATGCTAGCTTCAACACAGATCTGGATGACTCTAAGTCACAAACCGGATACGTGTATATGTTGAATCGTGGAGCAGTAAGCTGGTGCAGTTGCAAGTAGAACGTCGTGGCGGGATCTACATGTGAAGCAGAGTATATGGCAGCCTCGGAGGCAACGCATGAAGCAATATGTATGAAGGAGTTCATCACCGACCTAGGAGTCATACACAATGCGTCGGGGCCAATCACTGTCTTCTGTGACAACACTGGTGCTATTGCCCTTGCCAAGGAGCCCGGGTTTCACAAGAAGACAAGGCACATCAAGCGTTGTTTCAATTCCATCCGTGAAAATGTTCAAAATGGAGACATAGATATTTGCAAAGTACATACGGATCTGAATGTCGCAGATCCATTGACTAAACCTCTTCCGCGAGCAAAACATGATCAACACCAGAACTCTATGGGTGTTCGATTCATCACAATGTAACTAGATTATTGACTCTAGTGCAAGTGGGAGACTGTTGGAAATATGCCCTAGAGGCAATAATAAAAGGATTATTATTATATTTCCTTGTTCATGATAATTGTCTTTTATTCATGCTATAATTGTATTATCCGGAAATTGTAATACACGTGTGAATACATAGACCATAATATGTCCCTAGTGAGCCTCTAGTTGACTAGCTCGTTGATCAACAGATAGTCATGGTTTCCTGACTATGGACATTAGATGTCGTTGATAACGGGATCACATCATTAGGAGAATGATGTGATGGACAAGACCCAATCCTAAGCATAGCACAAGATCGTGTAGTTCGTTTGCTAGAGCTTTTCAAATGTCAAGTATCTTTTCCTTAGACCATGAGATCGTGTAACTCCCGGATACCGTAGGAGTGCTTTGGGTGTACCAAACATCACAACGTAATTGGGTGACTATAAAAGTGCACTACAGGTATCTCCGAAAGTGTCTGTTGGGTTGACACGGATCGAGACTGGGATTTGTCACTCCGTATGACGGAGAGGTATCTCTGGGCCCACTCGATAATGCATCATCATAATGAGCTCAAAGTGACCAAGTGTCTGGTCATGGGATCATGCATTACTGTACAAGTAAAGTGACTTGCGGGTAACGAGACTGAACGAGGTATTGGGATACCGACGATTGAGTCTCGGGCAAGTAACGTACTGATTGACAAAGGGAATTGTATACGGGGTTGATTGAATCCTCTACATCGTGGTTCATCCAATGAGATCATAGAGGAGCATGTGGGAGCCAACATGGGTATCCAGATCCCGCTTTTGGTTATTGACCGGAGAGCCGTCTCGGTCATGTCTACGTGTCTCCCGAACCCGTAGGGTCTACACACTTAAGGTTCGGTGACGCTAGGGTTGTAGAGATATGAGTATGCAGCAAACCGAAAGTTGTTCGGAGTCCCGGATGATATCCCGGACGTCACGAGGAGTTCCGGAATGGTTCGGAGGTAAAGAATTATATATAGGAAGTGCAGTTTCGGCCATCGGGAGAGTTTCGGGGGTCGCCGGTATTGTACCGGGACCATCGGAAGGGTCTCGGGGGTCCACCGGGTGGGGCCACCTATCCCGGAGGGCCCCATGGGCTAAAGTGGGGACGAGACCAGCCCCTGGTGGTCTGGTGCGCCCCCCTTCCCCCCCTGTGCCTAGGGTTGGAAACCCTAGGGTGGGGGGGCGCCTCCACTTGACTTGGGGGGCACTCCCCCCCCCTGGCCGCCGCCCCCCTGGGAGATCTCATCTCCAGGGCCGGTGCCCCCCCCCCCTGGGGGCCTATATAAAGGAGGGGGAGGGAGGGCAGCCGCACCCTGAAGTCTTGGCGCCTCCCTCTCCCCTTGCTACACCTCCTCCTCCCGTAGTCGCTTGGCGAAGCCCTGCCGGAACTCTGCTGCATCCACCACCACGCCGTCGTGCTGCTAGATCTTCATCAACCTCTCCTTCCCCCTTGCTGGATCAAGAAGGAGGAGACGTCATGCTGACCGTACGTGTGTTGAACGCGGAGGTGCCGTCCGTTCGGCGCTAGGATCTCCGATGATTTGGATCACGACGAGTACGACTCCCTCAACCCCGTTCTCTTGAACGCTTCCGCTCGCGATCTACAAGGGTATGTAGATGCACTCCCCTATCTCGTTGCTAGATGAACTCATAGATGGATCTTGGTGAACGTAGGAATTTTTTTATTTTATGCAACTTTCCCCAATAGATCAACCACATCAAACACAACTTTCTTGGTCCTGTAGTTCAATTATCCCGCAAACATCACCGAAAAGGTGATCTTTCCCTTAGGATGACTCCTACCGGGGTTCGTCCCTTGGAAAGTGCCAGTAATCTTGAGCTCTTCATCTGATATTTGAAGCTTGCCGAGTACCTTGGGGGAATCAGATTCAACCCAGCCCCGCTGTCAACCAACATCTTTGTGACTCTGAGGTTGCGGATTGTCAGTGAAACCAACAACGGCAAGCACCCTACCACAGTGGTAAGGTTAGGGTGATCCTCTTCATCGAAGATGATGGGCGTGGGGGACCATTTGAGTGGTTTCTGGGAGCCTACTGCTGGCTCTACGGCATTGACCTCACGCCCCCACTGTTTAAGCTAGCAGTGAGAGGAGTGCAAAGATGTGCCTCCGTCAATGCACAGGGCCTTAGTGGCTTTTTGAAACTCTTGCTCACTGATTTCCTCTTCATCCCCCTCATCACTTTCATCTTCGCCTTCTTTCTTCTTATGGTCCCTTGCGGGCCTCGCTGGATGCTGGGGATCCTTGTTGCGGTGGCCTCCTCTGCCGCTTCAGCCCTTCCTGCCAGCACCTTCTTGGTCTCTTTCCTTGTCACGCTTCTCGTACTCAGCTTTCTAATTCTTGACAAGTTGCTCAACTTGGTGACACTATTGGAGATCATGGACCTTGGTCCAGTGGATCTTGCAGTATGGCCCGTCAGCCTTCCTAGCCTTTTCGGCCGCTGCAGCCTCCCGGCAATCAGTGCACGCGGCAACTTCCTTGCCATGGACTTCGATCTTGGCCTTCTTGCCGATACTAGGAGTGCCAGAGCCCTCAACAGCCAATGCTTCCTTTCCCTTGTGTTTCTTGTTCTTCCTCTTTGGGTCAGTGGCATCATCGTCAGCTTTTGAGTCAACTTCAACGCCACCCTCTTCTCCGAGGAGTCGCCTCCCTTCCTCTGTTCTGGCGCACTTATTCGCCAAAGTGTACATCTCATTCACAGTCTTGGGCAACCGAACGTTCATCTTGGAACGTATTCTCCTATTGTGCACATTGGACTAGAACGTGGCAATCACAGCTACTGGGCGGATGTCTGGAATATTTCTGTGCACCTGGCTAAACCCCTGCGTGTACTTCCGCAAGCTCTCCCCTTCCTTTTTTGGAAGGAGCTACAGATCACTGGGCCATCCTAGTTCTTGATGGCCGTCCGTGAAAGCGCAAACAAACTCATGGCACAGGTCAGCCCATGATGAGATGGAGTTCTCCAGAAGGTGCATCAGCCATGACCTCACATTTGGCTTGAGCGCCAAAGGGAAGTAATTGGTGAACACCTTTTCATCTCTTCCTCCGGTAGGATGAACAGTGATGGTGTAGATGCTCAAGAACTCTGCGGGTTCAGCCTACCATCATACTTCTCTGGTATTTCCGGCTTGAAAACGCGGGCAGATGGCCAACGGGCTTGCCGCAGCTCGCGAGTGAAGGTGGGGCACCCAACCTCAAAAGGCAGGTACCCGCCTTAACTAGGCGCGGGCTCGTTGATGTCTGGGCCATTGTGCATGTCAGATTGGTGGCGAGTTTCGCGGCGTCGTTCTATGATGACGCGTGTGTCCTCCATCTGCCGATCTTCCAGGACATGCCACTGATCTTGGCGGGTCTGAGGGTCAGACGAGGCCATCGACACCTCATTGGGCTCCTTGTTGCATCGTTTTGGCCGCAGCCTCTGCGCTGGCTATCGTGCTGGGGACTGTACCATTGGGATGCCCCCTTGACTTGGCCAGCAGCTTGGACTGTGGTTGTTGCTTGTGGGCGCCGTGGCGGATCCGCCTACTACAATCCTCCCGCCTTAGCGAAACCATATCAAACTCTGGATAGTGGATCTCCACTCATCCATTTGATCGGCCGCTGGCGGGAATCTCAGCAGGAGCTCGGCTCATGCCATGGCTTCCGAAGCAGTGCTTGGCATAGACGACGATGCAGACAGCAAGGTCATTTGGCTCCTGCCAGTACCAGTGTCGGCGACACCATGCTCTCATCGCCGCGAGCT
This sequence comes from Triticum dicoccoides, assembly GCF_002162155.2. Lineage (NCBI taxonomy): Eukaryota > Viridiplantae > Streptophyta > Magnoliopsida > Poales > Poaceae > Triticum > Triticum dicoccoides. Next base: position 281,248,022 of record NC_041393.1, on the reverse strand, counting down.
AGCCGTCATGGTAGTACGGTGGAGAGAAGGGTGCATCTGGGGGTTGACGACCCCATCGGGCGCTTCATCTTGGTTACGCCGCTCTAGGGGAGGCGCATGCCCCCCCCCCCCATTGTGCCCATTGAAGGGACAGCCAGGGGGACGCGGTTCACATCGGAGCGGGCGTTGTCGCTGTGGCTGCGTCCTTCGGCAAGGCGGGGAGGTGAGACAGAATGTTCTCCCAACCCATGCATTATGGAGAACGACCGTTGGAATGTTGTTGACGTCGCCCTTCTCCAGCGTTTTAAGCTTCTGCCTCGGCCACGAGGGGGTGATGACAGCACCGCTTGCACCGGTCATGTTCCCCGCGGCATTTGTGCCCCCCGACACCTCTACAGCCCTCGCAACGTCGGTGGCTGCATGCGAGGGGGCCTTCAAGATGGAAGGATGAGCAGTTGCATCGGACTTCTTCTTGGGTGCCATGGATGATGAAGCCAACAACGAAGAAGATGATGACAAAGACTGATGCGCTATTTACGACCTCGGGTTTGCACAAGGGCTTCCCCCTACCTGGCGTGCCAAAGATGTCATGGTAGAACACGGCCACCTATGGAGCCATCGGTCCCTTTGTGGTTCGGCAGGGGGGAGATCGCATTGCACAAAAAGCGGAGGCAGGGGGACAGCACGGCAGTGATGACGCTGGTGGTTTTTACCCAGGTTCGGGCCACTGAGAAGCGTAAAACCCTACTGTTGCTTTGGTGGATTGATGGAGGGACCGTGAAGAACGCGTGACGCTCATGCCCGGCAAGGTCGCCTTGGGTAGAGCGGTTACGTGTGAGGGAGTTTCGGACTAGGGGGTGTCCAGATAGCCGAACTATCATCTTCGGCCGGACTCCTGGACTATGAAGATACAAGATTGAAGACTTTGTCCCGTGTCCGGATGGGACTTTCCTTGGCGTGGAAGGCAAGCTTGGCGATACGGATATGTAGATCTCCTACCATTGTAACCGACTCTGTGTAACCCTAGCCCTCTCTAGTGTCTATATAAACCGGAGGGTTTTAGTCCGTAGGACGAACAACAATCATACCATAGGCTAGCTTCTAGGGTTTAGTCTCTTGGATCTCGTGGTAGATCTACTCTTGTACTACCCATATCATCAATATTAATCAAGCAGGAGTAGGATTTTACCTCCACCGATAGGGCCCGAACCTGGGTAAAAATATCGTCTCCCTTGTCTCCTGTTACCATCCGCCTAGACACACAGTTTGGGATCGCCTACCCGAGATCCGCCGGTTTTGACACCGACATTGGTGCTTTCATTGAGAGTTCCTTTGTGTTGTCACCTTTAGGCCCGATGGCTCCTTCGATCATCAACAACGACGCGGTCCAGGGTGAGACTTTTCTCCCCGGACAGATCTTCGTATTCGGCAGCTTTGCACTGCGGGCCAATTCACTTGGCCACCTGGAGCAGATCGAAAGCTACGCCCCTGGCCATCAGGTCAGATTTGGGAGTTTGAACTACACGGCCGATATCTGCGGAGACTTGATCTTCGACGGATTCGAGCCACAGCCAAGCGCGCCGCACTGTCTCGATGGTTATGATCTAGCTCTACCGCCTAACAGTGCCCTGGAGGCCGCACCAGTGTCCGCTCCGACCCTTAGCTTGGAGCCGACTTCGCCGATCGAGGATGAGTGGCTAGACACCGCCTCGGGGGCTACGATCTCTATGGCGATTGAGCCGAACACCATCCCTGTCCTTTGCAAAGCCCTTGACTCTGAGGTGCCAGACTCCTCTCCAGACTCCGAACCTCCCGCGCCCCTACCAATCAAATCCGATTGGGCCCCGGTTATGGAGTTCACTGCCGCGGACATCTTTCAGCACTCGCCCTTTGGTGACATCCTGAATTCACTAAAGTCTCTCTCTTTATCAGGAGAGCCCTGGACGGACTATGGTCAGGAAGGTTGGCATGCGGACGACGAAGAAATTCAACACCCACCCACCACCCACTTTGTAGCCACTGTCGACGATTTAACCGACACGCTCGACTTCGACTCCGAAGACATCGACGATATGGACGATGATGCAGGAGACAACCAAGAACCAGCGCCTACAGGGCACTAGAAGGCCACCTCATCATACGACATATACATGGTGGATATCCCAAAAGATGGGAATGGCAATGGAACAGTGGAGGATGACCCCTCCAAAAAACAGCCCAGGCGCCGGCGTCAGTGGCGCCGCTCTAAATCCCGCCACAGCAAAAATGGTGATTCCGGCACGGGAGATAATAACACCCCGGACAGTGCCGAAGACAACCCCCTCCAGCAGGATTCAGCACAGGAGGAGGAAGAAGCCAGCCCTCATGATAGAGCGGCAGATAGAGAGGTAGAGGACGATAATTATATGCCTCCCTCCGAAGATGAAGCAAGCCTCAACGACAACGAATTTGCCATGCCCAAGGATCCCGTCGAACAAGAGCGCTTCAAGCGCAGGCTTATGGCCACAGCAAGCAGCCTCTAGAAAAAGCAGCAGCAGCTTAGAGCTGACCAAGACTTGCTAGCAGACATATGGACCGAAGTCCTTACAGTCGAAGAGTACAAACTCGATCGCCCCTCCAAGAGCTACCCAAAACGCAGGCTGCTACCCCAATTAGAGGAGGAAGCAACCAAACCTACATCACCAGCGCATGACACGGCCGACCGGCCACCTCGTGGTCGCGACAGAGAGGCCTCTAGGCCCTCCACTAAAGCCGCACCCCGGCGTCGCTCAAAAAGTACAAAGCCACGGGGGAATGCGCCAGACCTGCAAGACATATTGGAGGACAAGGCAAGGCAAATAAGATCGATCTATGGATCGCGTGGGCGCCCCATGACACGTGATGACAACCGTCACGCTGGATACAGCAATTCCGGCCGGGCCGAACACAGTAGACAAAGCTCATTCAAGCTGCGTCGTGATATAGCCCAATACAGAGGCGCCGCACACCCACTATGCTTCACAGACGAAGTAATGGATCATCAAATCCCCGAGGGTTTCAAACCCGTAAACATTGAATCATACGACGGCAAACAGATTCTGCGGTTTCGATCGAGGACTATCTCCTTCACATCCACATGGCCTGCGGTGATGATCTACAAGCCATCAAATACCTCCCACTCAAGCTTAAAGGACCAGCTCGGCATTGGCTCAACAGCTTGCCAGCAGAATCAATTGGTTGTTGGGAAGACCTGGAAGCCGCATTCCTTGATAACTTCCAGGGCACATATGTGCAACCACCAGACGCCGATGACCTAAGCCACATAATTCAGCAGCCAGATGAATCGGCCAGACAATTCTGGACACGGTTCTTAACCAAGAAAAATCAAATCATTGACTGTCTGGATGCAGAGGCCCTTGCAGCCTTCAAACATAACATCCGCGACGAGTGGCTTGCCTGGCACCTAGGATAGGAAAAGCCGAAATTCATGGCAGCCCTCACATCACTCATGACCCGCTTCTACGCGGGAGAAGACAGATGGCTAGCTCGTAGTAACAACCTGACCAAAACCCTGGTAGTTCGGATACCAAGGACACCAATGGCAGGTCACGTCACAACAAGCACAAGCGCCGCATTAACTGCGATAATGCTGAAGATACGACAGTCAATGCCGGATTCAGAGGCTCTAAAGCCGGTCAGCGGAAAAGGCCATTCAAAGGAAATACTCAGGGCCCGTCCAATTTGGACCGAATACTCGATCGCTCGTGCCAGATACATGGCACCCCCAAAAAACCAGCCAACCACACCAACAGGGATTGTTGGGTGTTCAAGCAGGCAGGCAAGTTAAATGCCGACAAGGGGCTGCATGGCGATGACGGGGAGGAGGCCCGGCCGCTGAACAATAGAGGACAGAAGGGCTTTCCCCCACAAGTGCGGACGGTGAACATGATATACGCAACCCACATACCCAAAAGGGAGCGGAAGCATGCACTAAGGGACATATACGCGATGGAGCCAATCGCCCCAAAATTCAACCCGTGGTCCTCCTGCCGATCACTTTTGATCGAAGGGACCACCCCACTAGCATCCGCCATGGTGGATTCACCGCATTGGTTCTTGACCCAATCATTGATGGATTTCACCTCCCTAGAGTCTCGATGGACGGCGGCAGCAGCCTGAACCTGCTTTACCAGGATACAGTGCGCAAAATGGGCATAGACCCCTCAAGGATTAAACCCACAAAAACAACCTTTAAAGGTGTCATACCAGGTGTAGAGGCCAACTGTACAGGCTCAATTACACTCGAAGTGGTCTTCAGATCCCCGGATAACTTCCGAAGCAAGGAATTAATCTTCGACATAGTCCCGTTCCGCAGCGGCTATCACGCACTGCTCGGACGAACCGCATTCGCAAAGTTCAATGCGGTGCCGCACTACGCATACCTCAAGCTCAAGATGCCAGGCCCTCGAGGAGTAATCACGGTCAATGGAAACACCGAACGCTCTCTCCGAACGGAGGAGCATACGGCGGCCCAAGCGGCGGAAGTACAAAGCAGCCTCTTTAGGCAATTCTCGAGTCCGACTACTAAACGTCCGGACACCGTCAAGCGCGCCCGGAGTAACCTACAACAAGACCACCTGGCACGTTCCGAGCACGCGTAGTAATGCGTCCCCAACCCCAGCCCTCGCGAAATCACGAGACCAATACCACACGTACATAACTACGCTCTGGAAATACCATGGGCATAGGGGGAGGGGCACGACCACGGCATGCCCAGAGTGCGGCTCAACCACACCAGGGGCTCCTAATTGTGTCATTCTTTTTTTCTTATTTTCAGGACTCCGTTTTCCAGAAGCCCTGTCCAGCAGTAGAATCGCCGAACTCACGATGCGACAGCCAGGGAAGCAGAAAAGCTACGTCGAGTGTCCAGGTGGTCTCTATTACGAGCAGTATACCTGTTTTACATACTATCCCGCAGCCTACCCCTGGAGGGGGACATGTTAAATAGTCCCATCCCTTGCTTATCGCACTATTTGTATCGTTCTGCTTTCATTGCAGTATCTTTTGAATAAACAATACATAGCTTCTGCTTATTATTGCATTCCTTTTTTTTACATAAATGTTCATCTATGACATGTTGCACCCGTACAACTTGGTACGGTCAATACACCAGGGGCTTAAGTACCCCAAAACATGGTGTGATAAGTCCGAACACTTTCACAAGTGCGGCACCCCGAACTTATAGCATTATATGCATCGGCTTCGAATCATGTCTTGGGTCAATAGTAGGGTTTGCCCGACTCCCATGTTTTGGTACCTTGTGTTCTGTTATATCGGCTAAGGTAGCGCTGGGAGAACCACTGCGATTGTGCCCCGGTTGAGCTGGGTTGAGCACCTCAGTGGAGAAAGCTAAAACTGACTGTCATGATAGGGCGAGAGTTGGTCGCTGTTCGAGAGGTTTTTCGGGTCCCTAAAGACTCATGCCGCTTAGAGCGAGGAGTCGGCATTGTCCGACCAAGGTGTGGATAGCGCCCCGAACTCGGTCTTCTAAATACCAGGGGCTTCGCCGAAATTTAAAATTATAGAATTCTATGGCTAAGTGAGAGTGTTTAAGCATTATAGTCCGGTTGCCTCGTTCGTCGTGTTGAACGCCTCCCTCGAAGGACCCAAGAATGGGAACAAGAGCGCTCAAGTTTATCCCGAACACCCTAGCAGTCGTGGCATGGGGGCTGAAGCCAACGACTCGCCATCTCTCAAATTTGATAAACGGCCGCACAGAAGGTAATATTTTAAATTAACAAGCATTGCTTAGCGCATATGAACAAAGTTTTCATCGTACATGATAACAAATGCGAGTCTACTCAAAAATTACATCTTTGGAGCATTCACCCGCTATAAGGCGGGCACCCTTCAGGACGCCCTCATAGTACATCTCGGGCCTGCGATACTCCTTGCCCGGCGATGGCGCGTCCGTCACAAGCTTCTCGGCGTCCATGCTGCACCAGTGCACTTTAGCACGGGCAAGGGCCCGACGGGCACCTTCAATATAGACGGAACGCTTCATGACTTCAACCCATGGACAGGCGTCCACAAGCCGCCGCACCAGACCGAAGTAGCTCCCAAGCATGGCTTCTTTAGGCCACAGCCGAACTATGAGGCCCTTCATGGCCTGTTCGGCCACCTTGTGGAGCTCGACCAGCTGCTTCAGCTGGTCGCTCAGGGCCACCGGATGTCCGGCCTCAGCATATTGAGACCAGAACACCTTTTCCATCGAGCTCCCCTCCTCGGCTCGGTAGAACGCGGCAGCATCGGACACACTATGGGGCAGATCTGCGAACGCTCCTGGAGAGCTCCAAATTCGGGTAAGTGACAGATAATTCACTTTTACATGCTTGCTTTGCATGAAGAATGCCTTACCCGCCGCTATCTTTCTTATCGCCTCAATCTCCTGGAGGGCCTTCTGGGCTTCGGCCTTAGCGGCTTTGGCACTCTCAAGAGCCAAGGCGAGCTCGGACTCTCGAGTCTTCGAGTCACGCTCCAAACTCTCGTGTTTTTCCACAAGAGCCTGGAGCTCTTGCCGCACCTCTGCCACATGTGCCTCCTTCTTCTCTCGCTCGATGCGCTCCGCGACCGCACTGCTTTCGGCCTTGGACACCGCTTCCTTCAGGGTCGCCACCTCGTTCGTGGCCCCTGCAATACTCACGTTATTCCTGGCATTTTTTGCAACCAATTCCTTTCTATAAGGTATTACTTACATTCCTTGTCCTCGAGCTGCTTCTTGGCAAGGCCGAGCTCGTTCTCGGACCGCTCGAGGCTCTCTTTCAATGCATTGACCTCCGCAGTCAGTGCATCAGAGGTCAGCAGCGCAGCCTGCATTCCCATATTGACATATTTATGTTAGACTCCTGCTTATATCTTTGTAGATCCTCAGCTCGGCTTTTCTTTCCGAACACCGAACTAAGCATCAGGGCTTACTGTCTATGCGGTAATATTCTTACATATCTTAAAAACTTACATCAAAGCCTGTTAGAAGGCTGGTACAGGCTTCAGTCAGCCCGCTCTTGGCGGACTGAACTTTCTGGATCACCGCACTCATGATAGTGCGGTGCTCCTCGTCGATGGAGGCGCCGTTAAGCGCCTCCAGCAAATTGTCCGGTGTCTCTGGTTGGACGGAGGCCACCGGCGTTGCAGTCTCGTCCTTCTTACGAAGGGGCCGCCTCCCAGACTCCGGAACCACTGTAGGTTCCAGTACGGAGTCCGGCACAGGGCCGGACTTAGCGCCCTCTGGGGTTTTGCCCCCTTTGCGCCTAGAGTCCGGGAGGTCGCCTTGTGGTGCCTCCAGGACCACCTCCTCCTGGTCGGGCCCCTTTTGGGACCCCACCTCGGCGTCATCAGCAGCGCGAGGAGAGGAGGCAGCCACAAGTGAAGTGCTATTCACGTCCGATGGAGCCAGGGAGCCGCTCGTTGAAATATCAAGCCCGTCCTTGGGCGGGCTACATGGTTGTATTCGGCGTTAAAAGACACTATGCGACAAATGAAAAATCATTAATTATTCTGGTGTCCAGACACTTACGATGTCGCCAGGGGCTTAGCCCTCGGTGACCACTCCTCTTCGCCGTTGTCGGCGTTGGTGGAGTAGTCCGGAGGAAGGGTCCTTCCCTTCTTGGACCCTCCGGCCTCCCCAGTTGGGGAGGCCTTCCTTTTCTTCTCTCACCCCGCTGGGGGAGAAGCCTCTTTTTTCTCCTCCTCATCTTCGCGGGAGGAGTTCGCCTCGGAGTCATCGGACGATGAGTCCGATAACACCTGATGTTGGGAACTGTTTTGGGTTCCCGTGGCCTTCTTCTCCGGCACCGCGTAAGGCGCCGGAGCAAGCAGCCCCGTTAATTGGGCGTCCGCTGGGTCTTTTGGCAAGGGAGCCGGACAGTTAACCTGCCCGGACGTCTTTTGCCAGGCCTGTCAAAGGTAAAGGGAGTTTAGATCCTGCATATAGTCAAACTATGGAAAATAAGCATCCTGTAAAGGGTAAAATAGCTTACCTCGCCGGCTTGATGCTGTGAGCTGAATCCGCGATCTTCGGTAGCACATGCGGGAGCCTCGGCGCCCTTGAACAGCACCTTCCAGGCATCTTCGTACGTAGTGTCGAAGAGCCTGCTCAAGGTTTGGTGTTGTGCCAGATCAAACTCCCACAAATTAAAGGCTCGTTTTCGGCACGGGAGGATCCGGCGGATGAGCATGACCTGGACTACGTTAACGAGCTTGAGCTTCTTGTTCACCAAGGTTTGGACGCAGGATTGGAGTCCGGTCAGCTCCTTCGAATCACCCCATGATAGGCCCTTCTCTTTCCAAGAGGTGAGCCGTGTAGGGAAGCCAGATCGGAATTCGGGGGCCGCTACCCATTTAGGGTCATGCGGCTCGGTGATGTAGAACCACCCCGATTGACACCCCTTTATGGTCTCCACAAAGGAGCCCTCGAGCCATAGGATGTTGGGCATCTTGCCCACCATGGCGCCTCCGCACTCCGCTTGGCAGCCGCCAACTACCTTCGGCTTGACATTGAAGGCCTTCCGCCATAAGCCGAAGTGGGGCTGGATGCAGAGGAAGGCCTCGCACACAACGATGAACGCCGAGATGTTGAGGATGAAATTCAGGGCCAGATCATGGAAATCCAGGCCGTAGTAGAACATGAGCCCCCGGACAAATGGGTGAAGTGGAAAACCTAGTCCGCGGAGGAAGTGGGTGAGGAAAACCACCCTCTCATGGGGCCCGGGGGTGGGGATGAGCTGCCCCTTGTCGGGGAGCCGATGCGCGATGTCGCTGGACAAGTATTCGGCCTTTCGCAGCCTTTTGATGTGCACCTCCGTGGCGGAGGAGGCCATCCACTTGCCTCCCGCTCCGGACATGGCTGGGGAAGGTTGAGGCGAGATGTGCGGACTTGGGCGCTGGAGCTCGAGTGCGCGGAAATGGATGAGCAAAGGAGGAAGAAGGCGTAGGTGAAAAGGTGGATCCTTATCCCCTTATATGGACAGATGAAGCTATGCGTTCCACACCAGCCTGGTAAAACTCGCTTATCTCCCAAGCGTCGTAATCAATGGCGCGGTTGGGTTACCCACGCCCGTATTGATGAGAATCCCGGGATAAGGGGACACGATCTCTGCTTTGACAAGACGTGCCAAAGAAACCGCTTTGCTAAACGCACTGAGGTGGAAAAGTAAAAACAGTTCGAATAAAGACTTGGCCGTGGTGTGATGTCACGCCACGAAATACGTCAGCAGATTAAAGCTGTGTAAATATTATCCTCTCTACGATGGTATGTGGAACTTATTTTGCAGAGCCGGACAATATCCTTGTGTTCAAAATCTTCTATGAAATATTCGGAGGAGGAACCCGCCTTGCAATGTCGAAGACAATATGCGCGCCGGACTCGTCGTCATTGAAGCCTGGTTCAGGGGCTACTGAGGGAGTTCCGGACTAGGGGGTGTCCGGATAGCCGAACTATCATCTTCGGCCGAACTCATGGACTATGAAGATACAAGATTGAAGACTTCGTCCCGTGTCTGGATGGGACTTTCCTTGGCGTGGAAGGCAAGCTTGGCGATACGGATATTTAGATCTCCTACCATTGTAACCGACTCTGTGTAACCCTAGCCCTCTCCGTTGTCTATATAAACCGGAGGGTTTTAGTCCATAGGACGAACAACAATCATACCATAGGCTAGCTTCTAGGGTTTAGCCTCTTTGATCTCGTGGTAGATCTACTCTTGTACTACCCATATCATCAATATTATCAAGCAGGATTAGGGTTTTACCTCCACCGAGAGGGCCCGAACCTGGGTAAAAACATCGTGTCCCTTGTCTCCTATTACCATCCGCCTAGATGCACAGTTCGGGACCCGCTACCCGAGATCTGCCGGTTTTGACACCGACAATGTGCATATGAGTACACGAGGGTCTGAATCCTTTCTAAGGTTGCCACGGCCCTCCTTTTATAGGCTAAGGGGTTACCACAATGGCAAAACAGTCATTATGCAGCGATTAGATAGCCAACAGTGCTATCATACCTAACTCTGGTAGTTAGAAGAAAGTGCATTAAATGCACTACTAGGTGTCACGCTATGGATGTGGCTTGGCAGGCCTGCCGCGGCGCTTTGGTCATCTTCCATTTGTCTGCTTGACACTCCTCTGGACGGGTGTCATATGGAGGTGATCTTTCTCCAAAATGGTCGTCACGTGCCAAACAACAGCCACTTAGTTATTTGGGGGCTCGACACCGCACCGATGGATGACTTGCGTTGCGATGCGGTGGAGCGGTGGAGTCTTGGTAGGGATGTAGGCCGCCAGTGGCCCCGATAATCCTTGTCGGGGAAGTCTTGGGTCTTGCCTTCAGGGTGGCCTCGACCTGACCAAGCTCACCTACCCGGTAAGCGAGGCCTTCCCTTTGTGACATCTTGCTGTCTTGGCTTGTCTTGGTCTTCTTGATCCGCCCTTTGATTTTTCAAAGAGATCTCTCTCTCTGGCTTGGTTCTGCCTCGAATGCTTAGTGGAGTTTGCACCTCTGCTACTTGAGCATGTGTATCGTCTGGGCAACATACGTGAAGGTTTGTTGCACCGATAGTTTCCTTTATGTTTTCCTCCAGTGTCATGGTTTTGATAATGTTAGTTTCAACATTAATAGGCGTACCTTAAATATAGTGCTTAATTTTTTTCCATTGACCACCTTCAGATTAGTGTCTTCGGCATTATTAATCTTAATAGCTCCAGAGCGGTAAACTTCTCCGATGATATATGGTCCTTCCCATTTGGAAAGAAGTTTTCCTGCTAAAAATCTAAAACGAGAATTGCACAATAGAACATATTCACCAACTTTGAATTCCCGCTTTTGGATTCTTTTGTCATGCTTTAACTTTTTCTTTGAACAGTTTGGCATTTTCATAGGCTTGGGTTCTCCATTCATCTAGTGAGCTAATTAATATCAAATAACCTCTTTTCACCGGCAAGTTTGAAGTCATAGTTGAGTTCTTTAATTTCCCATATGCTTTATGTTCTAACTCAAGAGGCAAATGACAAGCTTTTCCATAAACCATTTTGTATGGAGACATACCCATAGGATTTTTATATGCAGTTCTATAGGCCCAAAGTGCATCATCAAGTTTCTTAGACCAATTCTTTCGGGACCTATTGACAGTTTTTTGTAATATTAATTTTATTGCTCTATTGCTAAGTTCAACTTGTCCACTAGATTGAGGATGATAGGATGATGCTATTCTATGGTTGACATCATATTTAGCAAGCAATTTACAGAAAGCACCATGGATAAAATGTGAACCACCATCAGTCATTAAACATCTATGGACTCCAAACCTAGGGAAGATAACTTCTTCAAGAATTTTAATGGAGGTATTATGATCAGCATTCCTAGTTGGGATAGCTTCTACCCACTTAGTGACATAATCAACCGCAACCGAAATATGTGTGTACCCATTAGAGGATAGAAAAGGTCCCATATAATCAAATCCCCAAACATCAAATGGTTCAATAACAAGTGAATAATTCATAGGCATTTCCTGGCGTCTACCAATATTACCAATTCTTTGACATTCATCACAAGATAAGACAAACTTACGGGCATCCTTAAAAAGAGTAGGCAAATAAAAACCAGATTGTAATACCTTGTGTGCAGTTCTATCTCCCGCATGATGCCCTCCGTAAGCTTCAGAGTGACATTTTGTAGGATTTGTTCCTGTTTATGCTCAGGTACACAAGGTCTAATAATACCATCTACTCCTTCTTTATAAATATGTGGGTCGTCCCAAAGTAATGTCTTAAATCATAGAAGAATTTTTTTTCTATTGTTCGTACGTGAAATTAGGGGGTATAAATTTAGCAACTATATAATTAGCATAGTCAGCATACCAAGGAGTATTATGAGAAGCATTTATGACAGCTAGTTGTTCATCAAGGAAGCTACCGTCAATAGGTAATGGGTCATTAAGAATATTTTCTAACCTAGACAAGTTATCAGCTACTGGGTTCTCAGCTCCTTTCCTATCAGTAATGTGCAAGTCAAATTCTTGTAGCAAAAGAACCCACCTAATGGTCTAGGTTTAGCATCTTTCTTTTCCATAAGGTATTTAATAGCAGCATGATCGGTGTGAACAATTACTTTAGAATCAACAATGTAAGATATAAATTTATCACAAGCAAACACAGCTGCTAAAAATTCTCTTTCAGTATTAGCATAATTTCTTTGAGCATTGTCTAGAGTTTTACAAGCATAATGGATAACATTTAATTTCTTATCAACTCTTTGTCCTAGAACAACACCAATAGCATAATCACTAGTGTCACACATAATTTGAAAAGGCAAGTTCCAATTAGGTAGTTGAACAATAGGTGCAGAAGTCAAGGCTTTCTTAAGTGTTTCAAAGGCTTCTACACAATCATCATCAAAAACAAATGGAATATACTTTTGCAAAGATTAGTAAGAGGCCTAGAAATTTTAGAGAAGTCTTTAATAAACCTCTTATAGAAACCAGCATGACCAAGGAAACTATGAATACATTTAATGTCTTTAGGACATGGCATTTTCTCAATTGCATCAACATTAGGTTTATCCACCTCAATACCTCACTCAAAAATTTTATGCCCCAAGACAATGCCTTCATTCACAATAAAGTGGCACTTCTCCCAATTGAAGACAGGATTAGTTTGTTCACATCTGTGCAAAACTCGACCAAGGTTGCTTAAGCAATCATCAAAAGTAGTCCCGTAAATGGAGAAATCATCCATGAAAACCTCAACAATCTTTTCACAAAAGTCAGAGAATATAGCAGACATACATATTTGAAAGGTAGCAGGTGCATTACATAAACCAAAATGCATATGTCTATAAGCATACGTTCCAAAAGGGCAACTAAAAGTGGTTTTCTCTTGATCACGTTGTGGTACAGGTATTTGAGAGAAATCAGAATATCCATCCAAAAGGCAAAAGTATGTGTGCTTAGATAATCTTTCTAACATTTGATCAATAAAAGGTAAAGGGTAATGATATTTTTAGTGCCTTTATTGAATTTTCTAAAATCAATTACCATTCTATAGCCAGTCACAATTCTTAGTGGAATGAGTTCATTTTTGTCATTAGGAACAACAGTAATACTTCCTTTCTTAGGGACACAATGAACAAGACTTACCCATATACTATCAGCTATGGGATAGATTATACCTACTTCCAGGAGCTTTAGTATTTCAGTTCTTACCACTTCTTTCATCTTAGGATTCAATCGTCATTGATGATCAACGCCAGGTTTAGCATCAGGTTCCATATTAATCTTGTGCTGACAGAGAGTGGGCCTAATGCCCTTTAGATCATCAAGAGTATATCTAATAGCAGCACGGTGCTTCCTCGGAATCTTTAATAATCTCCTTTCTTCATGTTCTATAAGGTTAGCACTAATAATAATAGGATATATCTTTTTCTCATCAAGATAAGCATATTTCAAAGTGTCAGGCAATTCCTTTCATTAAAATACAGGATCACCTTTAGGTGGAGGAGGACCTCCTAGAGTTTCAACAAGAAAATTGTGTTTAAGGATAGGTTGTTGTTCAAAGAATATTTTATCTATTTCATTTCTTTCATGCAAGTGCATATCATTTTCATGGTCTAGCAAATATTGTTCTAAAGGATCAGTAGGAGGTACAGCAATAGAAGCAAGGCCAATTATTTCATCCTTACTAGGCAATTCTTTATCACGAGGATTGTCGGATTTAGGGATCCGGCAACCCTTGAGAGGTTCGAACTCTGGGGGGCGTGCGGAGATCTCAACCTGTCCAGCCTGCCTACTCACGATCCTCCTAAGCGTAGCACGTCGAGCTCAAAGAGACACAAAGACACAGAGATTTATACTGGTTCGGGCCATCATTGTGGTGCAATACCCTAATCTAGTGTGGTGTGGTGGATTGCCTTGTAGGCTGCGGATGAACAAGTACCGTGGATGAACAAGCCTCGGGAGGTGAGGTGTTCTTGAGCTGGTATGGTAGTCGGGTGAGAATGGATCCCCTCTCCCACTATGATGGTGGCTAGTCCTATTGATAGTGGCCTTGGTCCTCTTCCTGAATATGAGCGGGAAGGGATCCCACAACGGCCGGATTTGAAAGGGGACATCTAGTACAGTCTATCCTGACAAAAGTAGTCTTCGCCTGCGAAAAGCCTCTGGTCGTGACGCTGCGGTGGGCTCGTTGATGACTTCCATCCTGCCCTCCTGGCGGTCTTTGTCTCGTTGCACCAGAATGGAAACCTTTGGCTGATTCCTCGGGACTCCGCGCATGTGGCTTGCCTCCCTTGCACCAACGAGGAAACCTGCGCTCTGTGCCCGCCTGGCGCCCGCCTGGCCTTGGTCGTCATGGCTCACGTCAGCTGAGCCTCGTGAGGTAACCTGCATAGAACTCTCCGCCCCTCAGGAGCCCACCTGAGGAGGCCAATTCCTTCGGGGGTCTTGGCGATGTCTGCCTCGCGAGGGCCCCTCGCGAGGGTCTTGTGGTGCTGGCGTTGAAGCTGGGCCGTACCAGGCCATCGATGGAGCCGCTCGGTGGGCCGTAGGCAAGCAGGGCTAGATACCCCCGAATCCAGGATGGTGACAGTAGCCCACGGGCCCAACGCGAGCTAGGACTTGGCTTCCAGGCGAAGCCAAAGGGCAAGTGCGGAGCGTCGTGGTCCCTAACCGCCTGCGGCTTTGATGACGCATGGCGATTAATGGGACGTGGGCGACTCCGCTTCCCCATGCTGCCTCCGCAACTGCACGACTTGACTGGTCAATGTGGCATGTAGAAGGTCATGATGACGCGAGGTCGTGGAGGCCGGCGGTTGGCCTCCCTTGGCTATAAATGTGAGGGAGGGGCAGAGCCACCCGCCCATCTTTCCTTCGTCTTGCTCCCGCCTGCTTTGCTCCTCTCCATCTTGCTCCCATGGCGTCACCGAAGAGGTTTTCAGTGGCCGAGAAGGGGAAGGCCTCCAAGGAGGGGCTAGCCTCTCCTCCTTCCAAGAGGGGCCGTGGTCGTCCCCGCAAGCACCCTGTGGTTCCTCTGGCAGCTTCCAGGGGGCACGGGCGTGCACCCCCTAGAGGCAGCGTTGCTCTAGGCACCCGCAATGGCACCTCTTCCCATGGCGGGGGGCACCGGCTTCGGAGCAGCCCCCATGATGAAGGGAGGCGCGCCATGATCGTGCGCCCGCCTCGGCCGCTCTTTTCCTTGATGGACGTGCTCCTTGAGTTCGTGGTGTGGTCGGAGAGCCCGGCTGGCACCTCTCTCCGGCTCCCACGCTTCTTCTCCGGCGAGCTTCCTTCTTCGGGGCTTGATGGCCTCTGGCTGCAGGCTGACGGGTGCTGCAGCAGAGCTTCGTGGGTTGGTACCGAGGTCACTGCCTCCGGCAGCATGGTCCTGACCCGCTGCTGGCAGACCTTTGCCCGTGCGCGTGGCCTAGGCGGAAGGTGCACCCTCCACTTCAAGTACGACGGCCTGGCAACCCTCTACGTGAGGGTGTTCAGGGAGGACGGCCGCCGCGTGGGGTGCTGCCCGGAGGATGGCAGCGACGACGATGGTGGCGACAGCGAGCTTGGTCTCGACGGCGCGCGCCCCTCCTCCTGCGACGGCAGCTCTTCCTCGGACGAGAGCTCGAGCAGCGGTGGCTACGACCATCCTCTGCGTCGTCATGCTTGTGTTGAGGACGCCGGTGGTTCATTCCCGCCGCGGCGCCCCAGTGAAGCTCGAGAGGAGCCCAGCGTGAGGCTGGGGGCTGGTGAACTTGGGCTCAAGGCCAGCACCTTGAGGCGCTGCTTGAGGATGCGGTGCTGGTGTCGGGTTCACATGCTTTCGAGCCCCCTTGTTTAGCTTTTCCTTTCTCCTATAATTCAAAAAAAAGAAGATGGTGTACCCCGCTGGGGTGTGTAATGAATCATGGCAGTTATGCCCTTATGTTATGCTTGCTGCCTTAATGCTATGTCATAATGTTTGTGCTCGGGGTATGCAAGGGTAGGATGACTTAGCTTGGTGTGTACGTAGTAGTTTGCCACCTCGCGAGGCTTGGCCTCAGGCACTCGACGGTGCCCCCTTGCCGTGGGGTCTCGAGAGCTGTTGCGGAGCCACTGTAGGGTTGCTCTCGAAGAAAAAGAAAAAGTTGTTGAGCGGCTCACTCCCTCTTGCATGAGCCCCCTGTCATAGATTAGCTTGAGCTTGACGCACCGCATCGAGCTGCCTGAGAGGCACGGATATGAGGGGTGCTGGTGCCTATGAGCTTGATCGAGGGCTCCTCGCGAGGACGAGGCCGAAACACAAGGGTTTGGCGTGGTGTGTGCGCGCGAAGGCGTACCTGAGGCGCACACACCTGCCTAGCCCCACACGCGAGGCGCGCGAGAAGAAACGACGGGTGAGGGAGTCCTAGATTAGGGGGTCCTCGGACAGCCGGACTATATGCTTATGCCTGACTGTTGGACTATGAAGATACAAGACTGAAGACTTCATCCAGTGTCCGGGTGGGACTCTCTTTGCGTGGAAGGCAAGCTTGGCAATTCGGATATGTAGATTTCCTTCTCTGTAGCCGACTCTGTGTAACCCTAGCCCCCTCCGGTGTCTATATAAACCGGAGGGTTTAGTCCGTAGGACAAGAACAATCATAATCATAGGCTAGCTTCGAGGGTTTAGCCTCTATGATCTCGTGGTAGATCAACTCTTGTAATACTCATATCATCAAGATCAATCAAGAAGGAAGTAGGGTATTACCTCCATAGAGAGGGCCCAAACCTAGGTAAACATTGTGTCCCCCGCCTCCTATTACCATTAGCCTTAGACGCACAGTTCGGGACCCCCTACCCGTGATCCGCCGGTTTTGACACCGACATTGGGGCTTTCATTGAGAGTTCCACTGTGACGTCGGAAAAAGGTTTGATGGCTCGCCTTGTTATCAAGGACAACATCACCTCGGGGGGAGCCCTGGCTTTAGGCCAAACCCTCCGACTAGGCGGCTTCATCATGACCGCCCGTTTGGCCGCCGTGCCGACGATGACTTCTCGGGTCATCGAAAACAGCCTCCACATCAGCTTGGAATACGCCGAGCAGATGGATCCGATGGAACTTTCGTCCTTGAACGAGCTCTTGAATCGCATCACCGCCATGGGAGTCGCTACCAACTATGATCGGATTGGTGTCACATCCCTAGTTCTGATCTTCTCTGGGTTCGTTAGTCTTGTGTTGCATCATGCATCATGTTTAAATTTCTTTTAAACCTGAAATGGGGATTGCTCAAACCCTAGCACTAGATCAAATCAACTAGGTTCAAATAAAAATATTCTCAATGAACCCAAAATGCCCTTTAGAAAAGTTCATCATTTTTGCATTGGCCTAGAACCTCTCCCAAAAATGGTGCACATTTTTCTAGGCCATTCTGGATTTTTGAATTAAATCATATGGTATTTGCATTTGGGCATTTAATTGCTAAATAATATTTTAAATGCTCAAATAATTACAAACTGAAATGTTTGCTGTTGGAAATATTCCAAAAAGTGACATTGAGCAGTTTCATGATTTTTGGAAGTGCCTAGATATTTTTAATAAAGCCCAACAGATACAGAAATATAGAAAAACAGAACTAAATGGAAGAGAGAGAGAGAGAGAGAGAAAGGCCACAGGCCACTTACCTGGCTGGGCCGGCCCACCTGGCCCGTGCCAGTCATCACCTACCTCTGCCAGTAGGCAGAGGAGGGAGACAGCACATGCGTGCCCACGGCGCCACGCACCTCCATGCTTGCCTGCATCACTGAGGCCACCACGACGCCTCGGGCCTTCTCTTTGGTGCCACCCCGACCCCCTGGATGTTTCACTCTCCCCCCTCTGCCCTCTCTCTTGCCCTCTCCTCGCCATGGCCGCAACCGCCAAGCGTTCGCCGCCGTGAAACTGTGGCCACCGTCCACCCCTCACCATGCCGAAGCATCCAGAAGGACCAGCGTCATCTCCTCCGTCATCTACACCAGTCCGTTCGACCACGGGAGCATCACAGCGACGTTTCTGCCTCATCTTCAACCTCGGGCACCCGAGCTCGCCTCCGGTCGATTCAGCGCCGCCAGGACCTCCCCGGGCTCACTGACCTCCTCTTCGGCATCGCCGTGAGCCCCTGATCCCAACACCTCTCTTCCCTCTGTCGATTTCCTCCTCTAGCCCCTTTGGCCACCCCGACCGAAGCTCGCCGCCGTTGCGCTTCGTCACTGCCGTGGCTAGAGCCCACCTCCGCCGCGTCTGAGAGCGTCACCGTGCTCAGCACGTTTGCAGGAGCACCTAGGACCCCACCGCTCGACCTGCCGTGCACCACAACGCCGGTTCCGAGCGCAACCGAACTCCGGCGGCCGCAACCAAGCTCACCGCCGTCGACTCCGGCAACCCCGGGCCCAACCACGGCCACCACCCGACGCGCTGTTGAGCTAGCTCTCCAACTCGCCTAGCCGCACGTCATTTGGAGCACCATAGAGGAAACCCGAGGAACAAGAGTGCCACTGACCTCGTCGGCGGCTGGCAAGTTGACCCTGTTGACTAAGTTGACCAGGTGGGCCCAGTTTGACCCTTGGGTCTATGACAGGTGGGATCCGCCCTGCTAACTAACCCAGGATTAGCGCTAACTAAATTTAGTTAGTTAAACTAACTACTGACACGCAGGGCCCACAGGTCAGTTTGACCTGGACGTCCCCTTTTGACCACTGACGTCACACTGACGCAATGCTGATGCAATAACTAATTACTGGAATTTTTCTTATACAGGGAATTCCAGAAAATAACCAAAACTTCTAAAAATCATAGAAAATCAACCGTAGCTCCAAATCAAACAATTTATATATGAAAAATGATCAGAAAAATGCAATCTATCCATCTGTACCATTTTCATGCATGATAGAACACTTTAACCTTGATGTTTAGGTGAAACAAGGTAATGCACTAATATGACCTTTTAAAATGGGTTTGCATTTGAATCTTTGGTTCAAATGGACTCATCTCAACCTGTTCTAGCTTGCATTAGCCCAAAACACATTCATATTGCCATGTCATAGCATGCATCATATTGTGCATTGCATTGATCGTGTTTCTTCTCTGTTTGCCCGTGTTGTTCCCCCTCGGTAGACGTTGTACCGACGTTGCGATCGTTGACACTGATGAAGACTCAATGCTATCTTTAGAAGTGTCAGGCAAGCAAAAACCCCTTGTTCATTCCGATACAATCCTACTCTCTCGCTCCTGCTCTCTTTTACTGCATTAGGACAACAACGACATATCTGTTACTTGCTGCGGTAGTTGAACCCCTTTCCTCTGCATGACCTGTCATTGCCACAGTAAATAGATGAAACCCACTAGCATGAGTAGGAGTTGTTTGAGCCCTGATGTGCCTACTCATTCATTCTTGTTTGTCATGCCTGCTATTGCTTAGAGTTGTGTCAGGTCTGATTCATCGGGGATGAATTGGAATGTGATGAACATGTCCTACTGTCAAGAGCTAAGTGTGTGAACACGATTTGGTAAAGGTAGCAGTGAGAGGCCATGTAGGAGTACATGGTGGGTTGTCTCATTGCAGTCATCCTTAGGAACTGAGTCCTGTGTTTGTGATCCATGAATAGCTACTACCACACATTGGGATCCTTAATTGACTCTCTCGACTTATTAATCAACTTGATCTCTGTCCAGGTGTTGCAACTAGTTTCTGGTGTTTGTAGGTAGTGCTAGTAGTCTACCAAGTGGCACCCGGTACAGGTGGGCTTGGGACAGACTAGGCACAGTGGCCCGGTGTACCAAGTGGCACCCGGATGGTGGGCTTGGGAACCCTGCACACATCGTTTGGGGCTGTGAGCGACACGCCGGCCGGATCTCCTTGCGGATGGAACCCGAATAGGCGATAAACCTGGATGAGAGACTTGTGTGGTTAGTCAGGTCGTGGCCGACACCCTCGCTGGGCTTCCGCTTGAAGGTTGCCGAGTACATGTCGTGTAAACGGCGGTAAGTTGTGAGAGCGTGTGTGAAGAAGTACACCCCTGCAGGGTTAATATGATCTATTCGAATAGCCGTGTCCACGGTAAAGGACTTCTGGGTTGCCTATACAGTTCATAGACAAGTGAAAGCGGATACTCTAAAATACGCAAGATAAGTGTGAGTGCTATGGATGGCGTTCTCGTAGGGAGACGGGAGTGGATCCATAGTGGTGTATTGATATGGTGAATATGTGGACTCGTGTGCGCCACCTCAAAAGAGATACTTGTAGTCGTAGTTCAGGATAGCCACCGAGTCAAAGCTGGCTTGCTGCAGTTAAACCCCACCCCCCTTTGTTGATAATGATGCATATGTAGTTAGTTCTGATGTAAGTCTTGCTGGGTACATTTGTACTCACGTTGCTTAATTTATGTTTTTGCAGAGAGACTTCAGTCTCGCTAGTAGTTCCATGTGGACTTCGACGTTTAGCTTGTTACCTCAGCTACGATCTTGTGCCCTCAGCAAGATCTAGTAGATAGTCAGGCTTCTCAGCCTTTTTCATTTGTAGATGTCTGTACCCAGACATGTTAAGCTTCCGCTTGTGCTTTGACTTGTATGCTCTGAATGTTGGGTCATGGGACTTATGTTTGTAATATCTCGCTCCTCGGAGCCTATTGAATAAATACTTTGAGTCGTAGAGTTATGTTGTGATGCCATGTTGTATTTGCACATATCGAGCATATTGTGTGTATTATTTGAAATGCTTGATATGTGTGGGATCTGACTATCTAGTTGTTTATCCTTGGTAGCCTCTCTTACCGGGAAATGTCTCCTAGTGCTTCCACTGAGCCTTGGTAGCTTGCTACTGCTCCGGAACACTTAGGCTGGCCGGCATGTGTCCTTCTTTGTTCTTGTGTCTGTCCCTTCGGGGAAATGTCACGCGGAGTCTACCGGAGTCCTGTTAGCTTGCTACAGCCCGGATTCACTCGCTGATGACCGACACGTTCGTTGTTGGGTCATGTATGCCTGTCCTTGTAAGTTAGTGCCGCTTTGGATTCACGACTAGCCATGTCAGCCCGGGTTCTTTGTCATATGGATGCTAGCGGCACTATCATATACGTGAGCCAAAAGGCGCAAACGGTCTCGAGCCAGGTAAGGTGGCACCCGTGGGAATACCGTGCGTGAGGCCGCAAAGTGATATGATGTGTTACATGCTAGATCGGTGTGACTTGGGATTGGGGTCCTGACAGCTTTGGTATCAGAGCTTGACTGCCTGTAGGTTCTCCAAGCCAAAATGGTCGAAGTTGAGTCTAGAAATGCTTTAGTTATATGTAGGGAAATTGATTATGGAATGGAACGTAAGGCTCTTTTTACTTCTTTACCTCATTCCCTTCTGATCTGAGTCATCTTATCATTCCTACGGGGTTAAGGAACTAGGCTATCTTTTCTTTCTATCAGGATCACGTGTTACTAATCCGTAGACTTATAGAATTGTTGGACTTAAGCCTCGGTTCAGTTTCTACTACTTCTGTATGTTAACTGTTGATCTTGAAACCTTGATATTGTGCTTCTGAGTGGCTATGCCACCATTTTGGTAGCATGTCTCCAATCTTTTGAGCATTTACAGCCGTTATGTTGTCCGAGTCATCCCAGGTTTCTAAATAATCTGATGCAATTGCAAAAATCCTTTCCCTCTGGTTTTGATGTTCCTTTGGGCCAGGTTAATCACACTAATTGCTAAGTTGAGGTATTCTATTACCTCGACATATATGTCGGAGTTATTATTATGACCCTAGGTGTTCTAGGGGATCATCTAGTAATCTAGCCATGATTTGTGTCCCAGTGTGATGATTCTGGCCTTTATTCTCGAAAGCATCCCGTGATGCCACTTCGTAGTAGGTATTTTACTCCTTGGGTTTTGAACCCGAGATTCACCCCACTTACCTCATGTTGATAGTGTTTGCTAGTTCCTTTAGGAAATTAGTAACCTTTGCATTAGTCCTCGAGGTCCGTGGTATTTCCTTCTTCCAAATACTATGAACCACTTATGGCAGATGTTTGTTGGATCAAAAGATCAAAACAAGAGTGCTCTCAATGAGTTCTCCATTCTATATCGTGACTCTGCCAGTTCTACCTCCTCCGCATGGGTTATCCGGAAGAAATATGTTGAGCTCGTTCGACATTCTATTCCATGCATCCACAACTCAGAAAATCATATAATCTTGGAGTTGTCCCTCTTTAGTTGTCTTCTGACCCTCGTCTATCAATTGATTGTCAAGAGTATGCGTGCATTTGTTCATCGATGCCTATTACTCTTGTGGTCCGTCAAGCCATTCTATTCCGGAATGACTAGGAGAAAGAAACTCCAGTACCTCATCCATATCCAGGATTGGGTCAAAGCCGTTGTGTTTCGTGGATCAAAATGCTAATCTAGCTCTTGTTCTGCTCTACCTTGGAGTATTACCAGCTTTATATCAAGAATGTCATGGGAATTGCACACCATCCTATGAACTCTTGACATAGTGATACTTCTCGCCATCATTATTCATTGCTCGGTTTCGTGTTGCCGCAACCGGAATGCCGATAAGTGAATCGTAATGTGTGAAATCTATACTCCTAGCAACCTTGTTGCTTGGTAGATAAAGGACAATAATTTCATTCTTAGCGTGTTGGTTCTTGAATCATCATTCTAGATAGATTGTGCTACCTAGTCCATTTTCCTGGTGCACTCTTTGATCAATGAGTTAGGATTATTTTGAATCCTCGCTCTTTTCATCATATCATCTTGCCCTGAAAAGCAAGACTGCTCTCGAGCTTAATAGCATATCGGTGGTTCGTGATTTTCCGAATATCTTCTCGGAAGTATCACCAGGTTGTCACCTGACAGCTATATTGAGTTCGTGATCAAGTTGGTTTCTTATAAACCATCCCCTTCTCCAAGAACCTGTGTTGGATACCCCTGAGCTAGTTGGTTAAGCTAAACAACAACTTGGAGAGTTGGAGGATAAAAGCTCACCTGACTTAGTTCATCTCCAAGGGATATCCTTGTGTGTGTGTGTGTTGAAGAAAGATAATATCTTCATTGATTGATCCTCGTGATCAGTTGTTGGACCTATTGTCTCATCAAACTTTGATTTGAGTATGGGTTATCGTCAAGTCAAATCAGAACCAACGATGTTCGTAATGTTGTCTTACTCGTGGATGATCCCTCGAGCATATACCATTACATCTTTTGGTCTGACCAATGCTATCACCGTGTTCACATGATGGTGGAAGTCCAGTGATATGGAAAATTTTGATGAGTTGCTGTTGAGTCCATCAGCAGCATTCTGTCTCCCCCATGAGTCATGTTAAACATCAACCTAGTGCTGGAAACTTTGTAAGCAATGCCTTCGTGTTCCGTTCATGAAGCTTATGCTTGGATGGAAGAAGTGACTTCCTCGAATTCATGTGCATTTGTTGCAAGTTGCCGCCGTGAGTTCGAGAAAGATTGTTTTGTTTCCTTTGGAATCATCCCAAGTCAGTTATGCAAGTGCGAAGGTATTCTATGGTTTGGTAGATTAATTACCTCCATTCCATATGTATTCCCTAGCACACCAAGCCACTGACTGATTTGTTCAAGGAGAAGGAGTTCCTTCATAAGAGCTAATCCAGACTTATGTAAGGACTTCAATATCCTTGATGATGGTTCCCCAACCTGAACTCGGTAGTGTTTCCATATAAGACTACTACGTGGGCATGATTGTTTGGGACATCGTATTCACATGTTTGTAGCAGAACGAGCTCATGTTTTGGAGCTTGCTATCGCAGTTCATTTCCCGAGAATCTCGCAACGTCCTCTCGTTGATTTGTGTTGCAAACTTTCATTTCTCTTTCTAGACTTGATGAGTCTCGAATGTCCTGACACCAACCAGATCTGAATCACAGGCAGATATGATGGTTGGATCATTCCTAGCATTTGCATTTTTTCCCCAGCTTGCATCACCATTGTGCCAATCCCCCATGGGCTAGCCTTCTCAGTAGTTGTTGTCCAATATCATCTTCAAAAGTGGTCCTGTCATGGGTCCCATCCATTTCCGGTGATAAGCAAAAATCATCTATTGCTTTGTCTTCAACAAGGTAATCTACATCATCCATACTAGTCCAAGTATGCCATTCTACCGAACTCCTCCAAACGATCGCTTGAGATTGCCCATGCTGGTATAGAGAGTCTCAATGATCTCTATATCAAAGGTAATTCTTTTTGCCACTTAGGGTAATAATCTACAAATTGCCCTCCTCTAAGATGTCTCATTATGGTATCATGACAGTTCAACTCCTCACTACGTTGACAACCGATCACCACCTTATTAAGTGTGGAATTGTTGTCTACCTAGTGAACCTTTGACATCTGTTCCACTCCATCCCTTTGGATGAATGCTTCGTATCTCAGCTCGAGAGATGTTTCAATGACTCACCCCGTGAGTTGATCCTGAGGTGTTCGATCCTCGAGAAGATCGATCCTTCTAGAGTTTTTCTCTTCCTCTCATTGTCATGTTGGTTGGAGTGCTCAGAACAAGACGACGAGACAAAGATGGTGATTGAATCAACACCCTTATGCAGGTGCAACCTGGATTGTGAAGATTATATTAGTTTGTGTTCCCCCTTCATCTTACCCTACGCTTGAATCTCGGGACGAGATTCTTGTTTGGTGGGGGTGAGTTGTCACATCCCTAGTTCTGATCTGCTCTGGGTTAGTTAGTCTTGTGTTGCATCATGCATCATGTTTAAATTTCTTTTAAACCTGAAATGGGGATTGCTCAAACCCTAGCACCAGATCAAATCAACTAGGTTCAAATAAAAAAATTCTCAATGAACCCAAAATGCCCTTCAGAAAAGTTCATCATTTTTGCATTGGTCTAGAACCTCTCCCAAAAATGGTGCACATTTTTCTAGGCCATTCTGGATTTTTGAATTAAATCATATGGTATTTGCATTTGGGCATTTAATTGCTAAATAATATTTTAAATGCTCAAATAATCACAAACTGAAATGTTTGCTGTTCGAAATATTCCAAAAAGTGACATTGAGCAGTTTCATGATTTTTGGAAGTGCCTGGATATTTTTAATAAAGCCCAGCAGATACAGAAATATAGAAAAACAGAACTAAATGGAAGAGAGAGAGAGAGAGAGAGAGAAAGGCCATAGGCCACTTACCTGGCTGGGCCGGCCCACCTGGCCCGTGCCAGTCATCACCTACCTCTGCCAGTAGGCAGGGGAGGGAGACAGCGCACGCGCGCCCACGGCGCCACGCACCTCCCTGCTTGCCTGCGTCACTGAGGCCA
>NC_041393.1:281177228-281222480 GCF_002162155.2 Triticum dicoccoides | reverse complement strand
CTCGCCATGGCCGCAACCGCCAAGCGTTCGCCGCCGTGAAACCGTGACCACCGTCCACCCCTCGCCTTGCCGAAGCATCCAGAAGGACCGGCGTCATCTCCTCCGTAGTCTACACCAGTCCGTTCGACCACGGGAGCATCACAGCGACGTTTCTGCCTTGTCTTCAACCCCGGGCACCAGAGCTCGCCTCCGGTCGATTTGGCGCCGCCAAGACCTCCCCGGGCTCGCTGACCTCCTCTTCGGCATCGCCGTGAGCCCCTAATCCCAACCCCTCTCTTCCCTCTGTATGTTTCCTCCTCTAGCCCCTTTGGCCACCCCAACAGAAGCTCGCCGCCATTGCGCTTCGTCGCCGCCGTGGCTAGAGCCCACCTCCGCCGCGTCTGAGAGCGTCACCGTGCTCAGCACATTTGTAGGAGCACCTAGGACCCCACCGCTCGACCTGCCGTGCACCACAACGCCAGTTCCGAGCGCAACCGAACTCCGGCGGCCGCAACCGATCTCACCGCCGTCGACTCCGGCAACCCCGGGCCCAACCACGGCCACCACCCGACGCGTCGTCGAGCTAGCTCTCCAACGCGCCTAGCCGCACGTCATTTGAAGCACCACAGAGGAAACCCAAGGCACAAGAGAGCCACTGACCTCGCTGGCGGCTAAACACCGGCGAGTTGACCATGTTGACTGAGTTGACTAGGTGGGCCCAGTTTGACCCTTGGGTCTATGACAAGTGGGGCCCGCCTTGCTAACTAACCCAGGATTAGCGCTAACTAAATTTAGTTAGTTGAACTAACTACTGACACGCAGGGCCCACAGGTCAGTTTGACCTGGACGTCCCCTTTGACCACTGACGTCACACTGACGCAATGCTGACGCAATAACTAATTACTGGAATTTTTCTTATACAGGGAATTCTAGAAAATAACCAAAACTTCTAAAAATCATAGAAAATAAATCGTAGCTCCAAATCAAACAATTTATATATGAAAAATGATCAGAAAAATGCAATCTATCCATCTGTACCATTTTCATGCATGATAGAACACTTTAACCTTGCTGTTTAGGTGAAACAAGGTAATGCACTAATATGACCTTTTAAAATGGGTTTGCATTTGAATCTTTGGTTCAAATGGACTCATCCCAACCTGTTCTAGCTTGCATTAGCCCAAAACACATTCATATTGCCATGTCATAGCATGCATCATATTGTGCATTGCATTGATCGTGTTTCTTCTCTGTTTGCTGGTGTTGTTCCCCCTCGGTAGACGTTGTACCGACGTTGTGATCGTTGACACTGATGAAGACTCAATGCTATCTTCAGAAGTGCCAGGCAAGCAAAAACCCCTTGTTCATTCCGATACAATCCTACTCTCTCGCTCCTATTCTCTTTTACTACATTAGGACAACAACGACATATATGTTACTTCCTGCGGTAGTTGAACCCCTTTCCTCTGCATGACCTGTCATTGCCACAGTACATAGATGAAACCCACTAGCATGAGTAGGAGTTATTTGAGCCATGATGTGCCTACTCATTCATGCTTGTTTGTCATGCCTGCTATTGCTTAGAGTTGTGTCAGGTCTGATTCATAGGGGATGAATTGGAATGTGATGAACATGTCCTACTATTAAGAGGTAAGTGTGTGAACACGATTTGGTAAAGGTAGAGGTGAGAGGCCATGTAGGAGTACATGGTGGGTTGTCTTATTGCAGCCGTCCTTAGGAACTGAGTCCTGTGTTTGTGATCCATGAATAGCTACTACCACACATTGGGATCCTTAATTGACTCTCTCGACTTATTAATCAACTTGATCTCTGTCCAGGAGTTGCAACTAGTTTCTGGTGTTTGTAGGTAGTGCTAGTAGTCTACCAAGTGGCACCCGGTACAGGTGGGCTTGGGACAGACTAGGCACAGTGGCCCGGTGTACCAAGTGGCACCCGGATGGTGGGCTTGGGAACCCTGCACACATCATTTGGGGCCGTGAGCGACACCCCGGCTGGATCTCCTTGCGGATGGAACCCGAATAGGCGATAAACTTGGATGAGAGATTTGTGTGGTTAGTCAGGTCGTGGCCGACACCCTCGCTGGGGTTCCGCTTGAAGGTTGCCGAGTACATGTCGTGTAAACGGCGGTAAGTGGTGAGAGCATGTGTGAAGAAGTACACCCCTGCAGGGTTAATATGATCTATTCGAATAGCCGTGTCCGCGGTAAAGGACTTCTGGGTTTCCTATATAGTTCATAGACAAGTGAAAGTGGATACTCTAAAATATGCAAGATAAGCGTGAGTGCTATGGATGGCGTTCTCGTAGGGAGACGGGAGCAGATCCATAGTGGTGTATTGATATGGTGAATATGTGGACTCGTGTGCGCCACCTCAAAAGAGATACTTGCACTCGTAGTTCAGGATAGCCACCGAGTCAAAGCTGGCTTGCTGCAGTTAAACCCCACCCCCCCCCTTTGTTGATAATGATGCATATGTAGTTAGTTCTGATGTAAGTCTTGTTGGGTACATTTGTACTCACGTTGCTTAATTTATGTTTTTGCAGAGAGACTTCAGTCTTGCTAGTAGTTCCATGTGGACTTCGACGTTTAGCTTGTTACCTCAGCTACGATCTTGTGCCCTCGGCAGCATCTGGTAGATAATCAGGCTTCTCAGCCTTTTTCATTTGTAGATGTCTGTACCCAGACATGTTAAGCTTCCGCTTGTGCTTTGACTTGTATGCTCTGAATCTTGGGTCATGGGACTCATGTTTGTAATATCTCGCTCCTCGGAGCCTACTGAATAAATACTTTGAGTCGTAGAGTTATGTTGTGATGTCATGTTGTATTTGCACATATCGAGCATATTGTGTGTATGATTTGAAATGCTTGATATGTGTGGGATCTGACTATCTGGTTGTTTATCCTTGGTAGCCTCTCTTACCGGGAAATGTCTCCTAGTGCTTCCACTGAGCCTTGGTAGCTTGCTACTGCTCCGGAACACTTAGGCTGGCCGGCATGTGTCCTTCTTCGTTCATGTGTCTGTCCCTTTGGGGAAATGTCACGCGGTGTCTACCGGAGTCCTGTTAGCTTGCTACAGCCCGGATTCACTCGCTGATGACCGACACATTCATTGTTGGGTCATGTATGATGTCCCTGTAAGTTAGTGTCACTTTGGATTCACGACTAGCCATATCAGCCAGGGTTCTTTGTCATATGGATGCTAGCGGCACTATCATATACGTGAGCCAAAAGGCACAAACGGTCCCGGGCCAGGTAAGGTGGCACCCGTGGGAATACCGTGCGTGAGGCCGCAAAGTGATATGATGTGTTACATGCTAGATCGATGTGACTTGGGATCGCGGTCCTGACAATTGGGCTTAAACCCGATCAAAGAGAGATTAGCTCTCCGGCGATCACCCATCAAATAGCGGTGGTGGAGGAGCAATGCAGTGATTCTTCCTCTATTTTGAGGACGAACTATGTCGGATTCCTGAGATCTCTGAGCCGGATACCCGTTCGCGGGAGGACATGACCCAAACTCTGAACATAGAATCAGACAGCGGGCCAGGAAAATTGGGCAACATCCCGGAACCCAAACTCCCAAGTTCGGAAGTTCCTCCGGGTCTCAGATCGGGTCAGGGTTCGGACTTAAATCCACCCACCCACCTAGATACAAGCGATCTTTCCCACATTAGACAACAATCCCAAGAGACAGTACATCACTTTTGGGCCAGATTCCTCCTTGTAATGAGCAAGGTCAAGGATTGTCGCGAGGAAGATGCAATCTCATTCTTTTTCAAAAATTGCACGGACAAGGGAATCCTTGACGCCATAAGTCGCCATGACATATCACACTTCGCTGACTTGGCGGCCATAGTACAGAAGTACTGTGTGATGGAAAGCACCTGGCAGACCCAGGAAAAATTCTAGGATCCTCTGGCTCTCACTAAAACCCTCGTCCAAACCAAAAGGGTGCACTCTCGCAAGTCACCCGATCCAATCACAAAGAAACGAAAGCCCACTACAGGGCTGGAACTGTATTGGAGGGATGGCTCAATGGGCCATGCAAGATTCACACCACAGCGGATACTATACCAACACACAGCCTTAGAGCATGTTGGATACTTAGGCAGGTGGCCAAGAGCGGCAAGGATCTCCTCATTAACAATACCGCAGAGCATCATCCCGCAAAAAACAACAATACAGCGTTGATAGTCTTCGAGACTTTCGCCTCGAATAACAGGCGCAAGAGAGCACTCCGCGGCCTCGCCGAAGTCTGCCACGTTGTAGCAATAAACCCCTGGAACGACATGGCTATAACCTTTAATGCCAGTGAAGAACCTCAATTCCGAACAGTCCGAGCACCAGCCACTCTGGTCCTTAGTCCAATTGTGGACGGCTTCCGGCTTACTAAAGTCCTCATGGACGGCGGTAGCGGATTAAACCTCATCTACCAGGAAAATCTCAACAAAATGGAAGTAGACAAGAGCCGCATTGAGCAAAGCAGCACGACCTTCCGAGGGATCATCCCTAGTTGAGAGGCACGATGTGCGGGAAAAATCACACTCGATGTGGTATTCGGCACGCCGGAAAATTACAGGTCCTAAGAAATAACACTCCAAGTGGACCTGTTCAGTAGTGGATACCACACCCTTTTAGGGCGGGATGCATTCGCGAGCTTCCAAGCTATACCCCATTATGGGTACTGAAGCTCAAGATGCTCGGGCCCAACGGAATCATCACTCTAGCCAGTGATCCGAACATAGCACTTCGCGCCGAAAATAAAACCGCCGCCCTGGCCCTTGAGGCATTATCTGAAGCCCTTGCGGCAGAAGAACTAACTGCATTATGTTCCACAGTGGATAGGGATGACGTGATACTCGATAAGCAATCCAAGTCCACCTCTTTCAAACCTGCGGACGAAATCATCAAATTACAAGTCCACCCAACGGACTCTACAAAAACAGCAGCCATGGGGACACAGCTGAACCCCACAATCGATGCTGCACTGCGGGCGTTCTTACGTGAGAATTGGGACATCTTCGCCTGGCACCCTTCAGATATGCCAGGGATCCTATGCAGGCTGGCCGAGCATAGCCTCAACATATTGAAGGGATACAAGCCGGTCGAGCAGACACTACGGCGCTTTTCAGAGCCTAAACGACAGGCTATGGGAGAGGAGCTAGCCAAGTTACTCGAAGCCGGATTCATCAGAGAAATAAAACACCCGGATTGGCTACCAAACCTGGTGATGGTGCCAAAGAAGGATAAATCATGGCGCTTATGTGTCGATTTCATGGACCTCAATAAGGCTTGCACAAAGGACCCCTTCCCTCTCCCTCGCATCGATCAAATTATCAATGCTACCGCAGGACACGACTCATTGTGCTTCCTCAACGCATACTCCGGATACCATCAAATCAAGATGGAGGAGTCCGATCAAGCCACAACGGCATTCATTACTCCATACGCCCCTTTCTGTTTCAACACCATGCCTTTCGGGCTCAAAACCGCCAGCGCAACCTACCAATGCATGATTCAGATATGCCTCAAAAAACAAATCGGCAAAACAGTTGAGGCATACATGGACGATGTGGTCATTAAGACCAGACACGTCGAATCTTTAATGGACGACCTGAGGCTCACGTTCGACAGCCTCCGAACATATGACATCAAGGTCAATCCGGAAAAATGCGTTTTCAGTGTTCCTGTCGGAAAGCTCCTAGGCTTCATCGTCTCCAATAGAGGAATTGAAGCAAACCCGGCTAAAATCCGAGCTTTATCACAGTTGGCTACCCCAACAGACCTCAAGCAAATCCAGAAATTAACTGGATGCGTGGCTGCCTTAAGCCGCTTTATCTCCCGATTGGGATAAAAGGCACTACCTCTTTATCGCCTTCTTCGACACACCAAACACTTCGAGTGGACGGATGCGGCTACGGTCGGACTGGAAGAAATAAAGGCCCTCTTGGCCAGTAACCCAATTCTGGCCGCACCGAACATTGGTGAACCCATGCTGTTATATATAGCTGCAACACACCAGGTTGTAAGCGCAATGCTCGTCGTCGAACTAGAGGAGGACGGACATAAGTTCCCGCTTCAAAAGCCGGTATACTACGTATCCACTGTCCTCACACCATGCAATTCACGGTACCCACATTACCAAAAGATAGCATACGCAGGCTTCATGGCATCCCGGAAACTATGACACTACTTTCAAGAGTGTTCAATCACGGTGGCCTCTGAAGTACCACTCAACAATATAATAAACAACCACGATGCCACGGGCCGGATTGCTAAGTGGGCCATCGAGCTCCTCCCGTTCGACATTATATATAAACCACGGCGAGCCATTAAATCGCAAGTACTGGCTGACTTCATCGCTGAATGGACAGAAGTCGATCTCCCTAAAGAGTACGGCGCATACTCCAACTGGATCATGCACTTTGACGGCTCTAAAATGCTGGCTGGTCTAGGAGCAGGCATTGTCTTGACATCCCCCACCGTAGATACAGTCCAATATGTACTCCAAATTCTATACGCAGACTCCAACAATGCAGCCGAATACGAGGCTCTGTTGCACGGTCTTCGGTGGCGGTCTCCATGGACATTCAACGCCTAGAAGTGCGTCGGGATTTGAACCTCGCAATATCTCAAATAAACGGGGACTTTGGTGCCAAGGACAATAAAATGGCGGCTTACTGTAATGTCGTCTTCAAAATGTCAGCTCGATTCTAGGGGCTTGAATTTCATCATGTGGTTCGAGAAAACAATCAAGCGGCGGATATCCTTGCCCGCATCGGCGCTAAGCGCGACCCCGTCTGATACGTCTCCAATGTATCTATAATTTTTGATTGTTCCATGCTATTATATTACCCCTCTTGGATGTTTATGGGCTTTATTTTACACATTTATATCATTTTTGGGACTAACCTACTAACCGAAGGCCCAACCCGTATTGCTATTTTTTTGCCTATTTCAGTATTTCGAAGAAAAGGAATATCAAATGGAGTCCAAACGGAATAAAACCTTCGGGAGCGTGATTTTTGGAACGAAAGTGATCCAGAGGACTTGGAGTGCAAGTCAAGAAGCAGCCGAGGCGGCCACGAGACAGGAGGGCGCGCCCACCCCCTCTGGGCGTGCCCCCCTATCTTGTGGGCCCCTTGGGCGGCCACCGACGTACTTCTTCCTCCTATATAAGCCTACGTACCCCGACAACATCCAGGGAGCCAACGAAACACAATTTCCACCATCGTAACCTTCTGTATCCGCGAGATCCCATCTAGGAGTCTTCGTCGGCGCGCCGCCGTAGGGGGAATCGACCATGGAGGGCTTCTATATCAACACCATAGCCCCTCCGATGAGTTGTGAGTAGTTTACCACAGACCTTCGGGTCCATAGTTATTAGCTAGATGGCTTCTTCTCTCTTTTTGGATCTCAATACAATGTTCTCCCCCTCTCTTGTGGAGATCTATTCGATGTAACCTATTTTTGCGGTGTGTTTGTCGAGATCCGATGAATTGTGGGTTTATGATCAAGTTTATCTATGAGAAATATTTGAATCTCCTCTAAATTCTTTTATGTATGATTCAGTTATCTTTGCAAGTCTCTTCAAATTATCAGTTTGGTTTGGCCTACTAGATTGATCTTTCTTGCCATGGGAGAAGTGATTAGCTTTGGGTTCAATCTTGCGGTGTCCTTACCCAGTGACAGAAAAGGTTTCAAGGCACGTATTGTATTGTTGCCATCGAGGATAAAAAGATGGGGTTTATATCATATTGCTCGAGTTTATCCCTCTACATCATGTCATCTTGCTTAATGCGTTACTCTGTTCTTTATGAACTTAATACTCTAGATGCAGGCAGAAGTCGGTCGATGTGCGGAGTAATAGTAGTAGATGCAGGCAGGAGTTGGTCTACTTGTTGCGGACGTGATTCCTATATACATGATCATGCCTAGATAATCTCATAATTATTCACTTTTCTATCAATTGCTCGACAATAATTTGTTCACCCACCGTAATACTTATGCTATCTTGAGAGAAGCCTCTAGTGAAACCTATGGCCTCCGGGTCTATACTTTATCATATAAACTTCCAATCTACTTTTATTTGCATCTTTACTTTTTGCATCTATATTATAAAATACCAAAAATATATTTATCTTATCATACTATCTCTATTAGATCTCACTTTCGCAAGTGGCCGTGAAGGGATTGACAACCCCTTTATTGCGTTGGTTGCGAGTTCTTTGTTTGTTTGTGTAGGTGTGTGGGACTTTTGGGGAGCCTCCTACTGGATTGATACCTTGGTTCTCAAAAACTAAGGGAAATACTTATGCCACTATTGTTGCATCACCCTTTCCTCTTCAAGGAAAATCAACGCAAGCTCAAGACGTAGCAAGAGGGATTTCTGGCGCCGTTGCCGGGGAGGTCTTCGCTCAAGTCAAGACATACCAAGTACCCATCACAAACCCATCTCCCTCGCATTTACATTATTTGCCATTTGCCTCTCGTTTTCCTCTCCCCCACTTCACCCTTGCCATTTTATTCGCCCTCTCTTTCCCAATCTCTCTCTCTCTCTTTTCCGCTTGCCTTTTTCTGTTTGCTTGTGTGTTGGATTACTTGTTGCCATGGTGCAAGATAATACCAAATTGTGTGATTTCTCCAATACCAATAATAATGATTTCCTTGGTACTCCGATTGCTCCTCTTAATGATGTTGAGTCTTGTGAAATCAATACTGCTTTGCTGAATCTTGTTATGAAAGATCAATTCGCCGGCCTTCCTAGTGAAGATGCCGCTACTCATCTAAACAACTTTGTTGATTTGTGTGATATGCAAAAGAAGAAAGATACGGATAATGATATTATTAAATTGAAGTTATTTCCATTTTCACTTAGAGATCATGCTAAAGTTTGGTTTTCGTCTTTGCCTAAAAATAGTATTGCTTCTTGGAACAAGTGCAAAGATGCTTTTATCTCTAAGTGTTTTCATCCCGCTAAGATCATCACTCTTAGGGACGATATTATGAATTTTAAACAACTTGATCGTGAGCATGTTGCCCAATCTTGGGAAAGAATGAAATTGATGATTCGCAATTGCCCTACTCATGGTTTGAATTTATGGATGATCATACAAAAATTTTATGCTGGTTTGAACTTTGCTTCTAGAAATCTTTTAGATTCGGCCGCGGGAGGCACGTTTATGGAAATCACGTGAGGAGATGCTACAAAACTTCTTGATAGTATTATGGCTAATTATTCTCAATGGCACACCGAAAGATCTTCTAGTAAAAAGGGCATGCTATAGAAGAAATCAATGTTTTGAGTGGAAAGATGGATGAACTTATGAAGTTGTTTGCTACTATAAATACTCCTCTTGATCCCAATGATATGCCTTTGTCTACTTTGATTGAGAATAATAATGAATCTATGGATGTGAATTTTGTTGGTAGGAATAGTTTTGGAAACAACGCTTATAGAGGAAACTTTAATTCTAGATCGTTCCCTAGTAATTCCTCTAACAATTATGGAAATTCCTACAATAATTCTTATGGTAATTTTAATAAGATGCCCTCTGATTTTGAGAATAGTGTGAAATAATTTATGATTTCTCAAAAGAATTTTAATGCTTTGCTTGAAGAAAAATTGCTCAAAGTTCATGATTTGGCTAGGAACGTTGATAGACTTTCGCTTGATGTTGATTCTCTTAAACTTAGATCTTCTCCTCCTAAGCATCATATCAATGAGTATCTCAAAGCAATGAGAATTTCCATTGACGTGTGCAAGGAAAGAACCGCTAGATTGCGTGCTAAGAAAGATTGCTTTGTAAAGGCGTGTTCTTCTAGTTTCGATGAAAATAATGATGAAGATCTTAAAGTTATTGATGCATCTCCTATTAGATCTTTGTTTTGCAATATGAATCTTGATAATGATGGGACTGGAGATGAGTCAACTTTAGTTAGAAGGCATCCCAAGAATTCGGAGTTTTTAGATCTTGATGCTAAATTTGGTAAAAGTGAGATTGGAGAGGTCATGACTTTAAATAGTATTGAACCCACTATCTCGGGTTTCAAGGAATTTGATTATGATAATTGTTCTTTAGAAGGTTGTATTTCCTTTTTGCAATCCGTTGTGAATTCTCCTCATGCTTATAGTCAAAATAAAGCTTTTACCGAACATATCGTTGATGCCTTGATGCAATCTTATGAGGAAAAACTTAATTTGGAAGTTTCTATAGCTAGAAAACTTAATGATGAGTGGGAACCTACTATAAAGATTAGAATTAAAGATCATGAGTACTTTGCTTCGTGTGATTTGGGTGCTAGTGTTTCCATGATTCTGAAAACTTTATGTGATATTCTAGGTTTCCATGATCTTGATGATTGCTCTTTAAATTTGCACCTTGCGGATTCCACCATTAAAAAACCAATGGGAAGGATAAATGATGTTCTCATTGTTTCAAATAGAAATTTGATTCCCGTAGACTTTATCGTTCTTGATATTGATTGCAATCTTTTTTGCCCTATTATTCTTGGTAGACCTTTCCTTAGAATGATTGGTGCGATTATTGATATGAAGGAAAGGAATATTAGATTCCAATTTCCATTAAGGAAAGGCATGGAGCACTTTCCAAGAAAGAAAGTCAAATTACCTTATGAATCTATCATGCGGGCTACTTATGAATTTAGTGCCAAAGATGGCACTACTTAGATCTATCTTCGCTTTTATGCCGAGCTAGGGGCATTAAACAATAGCGCTAGTTGGGAGGCAACCCAATTTTATATGTGTTTTTTTGTTTAGTAATAAATTTTGCATCTACCTTCTGTTTAGATGTGTTTTTATCTTTTAATTAGTGTTTGTGCCAAGTAGAACCTATAGGATAACCTACGATGATAGTTAAGTTGATTCTGCTGAAAAACAGAAACTTTGCGTGCACGAAATTAGATTTGTTAAATCACATAAACGTGATTTTGCATTGATTCTTTTTGCTTCTGATCAGTAGACAAATTTTCCAGGACTTGCTATTTTGGTAGGATTTTTAGAGTTCCAGAAGTTTGCGTTAGTTACAGATTGCGACAGACTGTTCTGTTTTTGACAGATTGTGTTTTTCGTGTGTTGTTTGCTTATTTTGATGCATCTATGGCTAGTAAAATAGTTTATAAACCATAGAGAAGTTTTAATACAGTAGGTTTAACACGTAAATAAATAAAGAATGAGTTCATTACAGTACCTTATGTGGTGGTTTTGTTTTCTTTCACTAACGGAGCTTATAAGATTTCCTGTTGAGTTTTGTGTTGTGAAGTTTTCAAGTTTTGGGTAAAGCTTTTATGGACTATGGAATAAGGAGTGGAAAGAGCCTAAGATTGGGGATGCCCATGGCACCCCAAGATATTCAAGAATAGCCAAAAGCCTAAGCTTGGGGATGCCCCGGGAAGGCATCCCCTCTTTCGTCTTCATTCATTGGTAGCTTTACTTGGAGCTATATTTTTATTCGCCACACGATATGTGTTTTGCTTGGAGCGTCGTGTATTATATTAGTCTTTTCTTTTTAGTTTACCACAATCATCCTTGCTGTACACACCTTTTGGGAGAGGCCTACTTGATTAGAGTTTGCTAGAATACTCTATGTGCTTCACTTACATCTTTTGAGCTTGATAGTTTTTGCTCTAGTGCTTCACTTATATCTTTTAGAGCACGGTGGTGGCCTAATTTTGAAGAAATTGCTAGTCTCTCATGCTTCACTTATATTATTTTGAGAGTCTTTTAGAACAGCATGGTATTTTCTATGGTTACAAATTTTGTCCTAGAATGATGAGCATCCAAGTTGGGTATAATAGAAACTATCATAGGAAGTGAATTGGATGCTATGATCAATTTGATGCTTGATAATTGTTTTGAGATATAAAGGTAGTAATGTTAGGGTCATGCTAGTGGGTAATTATGAAATTGAGAAATACTTTTGTTGAAGTTGGCAAGTCCCGTTGCATGCACGTATGGTAAAAGTTGTGTGACAAATTTGTTGCATGAGGTGGTCTTTTGATTGTCTTCCTTATGAGTGGCAGTCGGGGACGCGCGATGGTCTTTCCTACCAATCTATCCCTCTTGGGGCATGCGTAGTAGTACTTTGCTTCGAGGGCTAAGTAGACTTTTGCAATAAGTATATGAGTTCTTTATGACTAATGTGAGTCCATGGATATACGCACACTCATCCTTCCACTTTGCTAGCCTCTATTGTGCCGCGCAAATTTCGCCGGTATCATGAACCCATTATTTACCTTCCTTAAAACAGCCACCATACCTACCTATTATGGCATTTCCATAGCCATATATTGCCATGCAACTTTCCACCGTTCCGTTTATTATGACACGCTTCATTATTGTCATATTGCTCTTTGCATGATCATGTAGTTGACATCGTATTTGTGGCAAGGCCACTTTCATAATTTTTCATACATGTCACTCTTGATTCATTGCATATCCCTGTACACCGCCGGAGGCATTCATATAGAGTCATATCTTGTTCTAGTTTTGAGTTGTAATTCTTGAGTTGTAAATCAATAAAAGTGTGATGATCTTCATTATTAGAGCATTGTCTCAGTGAGGAAAGGATGATGAAGACTATGATTCCCCCACAAGTCAGGATGAGACTTCGGACTTTACAAAAAGAAAAAAAAGAGAAAGGCCAAAAGAAATAAAGGCCAAAGAAAAGAAAAAAAGAAGAAAAAGAAAAAAAAATAAAATAAAATAAAATGAGAGAAAAAGAGAGAAGGGACAATGCTACTATCTCTTTTTCCACACTTGTGCTTCAAAGTAGTACCATGATCTTCATGATAGAGAGTCTCCTATGTTGTCACTTTCATATACTAAGTGGGAATTTTTCATTATAGAACTTGGCTTGTATATTCCAATAATGGGCTTCCTCAAAATGCCCTAGGTCTTCGTGAGCAAGCGAGTTGGATGCACACCCACTTAGTTTCTTTTGTGGAGCTTTCATATATTTATATCTCTAGTGCATCCGTTGCATGGAAATCCCTACTCACTCACATTGATATCTATTGATGGGCATCTCCATAGCCCGTTGATACGCCTAGTTGATGTGAGACTATCTTCTCCCTCTTTTTGTCCTCACAACCACCACCTTATACCACCTTAGTGCTATGTCCATGGCTTGCGCTCATGTATTGCGTAAGAGTTGAAAAAAACCTGAAGCGCGTTAAAAAGTATGAAACAATTTCTCGGCTCATCATCGGGATTGTGCATGATGGGAGTATTTTGTGTAATGAAAATGAAGCATGGCCTAACTATATGATTTTGTAGGAATAAGCTTTCTTTGGCTATGCTATTTTGATAGGACATGATTATTTATTAGTATGCTTTGAAGCATTATTATTTTTATGTTTTATAAGCTTTTATCTTGAATCATTTGGATCTGAACATTCATGCCACAATAAAGAAAAATACATTGAGAATTATGCTAGGTAGCATTCCACATCAAAAATTCTGTTTTTATCATTTACCTACTCGAGGACGAGCGGGAATTAAGCTTGGGGATGCTTGATACGTCTCCAACGTATCTATAATTTTTGATTGTTCCATGCTATTATATTACCCCTCTTGGATGTTTATGGGCTTTATTTTACACATTTATATCATTTTTGGGACTAACCTACTAACCGGAGGCCCAGCCCGTATTGCTGTTTTTTTTGCCTATTTAAGTATTTTGAAGAAAAGGAATATCAAACAGAGTCCAAACGGAATGAAACTTTGGGAGCGTGATTTTTGGAACGAACGTGATCCAGAGGACTTGGAGTGCAAGTCAAGAAGCAGCCGAGGCGGCCACAAGACAGGAGGGCATGCCCACACCCTCTGGGCGCCCCCCTATCTTGTGGGCCCCTTGGGCAGCCACCGACGTACTTCTTCATCCTATATAAGCCTACGTACCCCGAAAACATCCAGGGAGCCAACGAAACACAATTTCCACCACCGTAACCTTCTGTATCCACAAGATCCCATCTTGGAGCCTTCGCCAGCACTCCGCCAGAGGGGTAATCGACCATGGAGGGCTTCTACATCAACACCATAGCCCCTCCGATGAGTTGTGAGTAGTTTACCACAGACCTTCGGGTCCATAGTTATTAGCTAGATGGCTTCTTCTCTCTTTTTGGATCTCAATACAATGTTCTCCCCCTCTCTTGTGGAGATCTATTCGATGTAAACTCTTTTTGCGGTGTGTTTGTCGAGATCCAATGAATTGTGGGTTTATGATCAAGTTTATCTATGAGAAATATTTGAATCTCCTCTGAATTCTTTTATGTATGATTGAGTTATCTTTGCAAGTCTCTTCGAATTATCAATTTGGTTTGGCCTACTAGATTGATCTTTCTTGCCATGGGAGAAGTGCTTAGCTTTGGGTTCAATCTTGCGATGTCCTTACCCAGTGACAGAAAGGGTTGCAAGGCACGTATTGTATTGGTGCCATCGAGGATAAAAAGATGGGGTTTATATCATATTGCTTGAGTTTATCCCTCTACATCATGTCATCTTGCTTAATGTGTTACTCTGTTCTTTATGAAATTAATACTCTAGATGCAGGCAGGAGTCGGTCGATGTGTGGAGTAATAGTAGTAGATGCAGGCAGGAGTCGGTCTACTTGTTGTGGACGTGATGCCTATATACATGATCATGCCTAGATAATCTCATAATTATTCGCTTTTCTATCAATTGCTCAACAGTAATTTGTTCACCCACCGTAATACTTATGCTATCTTGAGAGAAGCCTCTAGTGCTATGGCCTCCTGGTCTATCCTTTATCATATAAACTTCCAATCTACTTTTATTTGCATCTTTACTTTTTGCATCTATGTTATAAAATACCAAAAATATATTTATCTTATCATACTATCTCTATTAGATCTCACTTTCGCAAGTGGCCCTGAAGGGATTGACAACCCCTTTATTGTGTTGGTTGCGAGTTCTTTGTTTGTTTGTGTAGGTGCGTGGGACATTTGAGGAGCCTCCTACTGGATTAATACCTTGGTTCTCAAAAACTGAGGGAAATACTTACGCTACTATTGCTGCATCACCCTTTCCTCTTCAAGGAAAACCAACGCAAGCTCAAGACGTAGCACCGTCCCTCCTAACATCTTCTTGGAAAGGTTGTTCAAGCCATCCGTGGTGTGGCAAGGGGAGACCGGTAATACTAGTTCGGATCCGACCACAACCCCATAGCCCAAACACACTGACATAATCAGAGGCTCCACCACCGAAATAACACCTTCGGCCCATGTAATTATGGCTGTCATCGCCCCCTGGACCGAACCATTCTTAGCCTACCTAAATAGGCAAGAACTCCCCGAGGACCAAAATGAGGCACGTTGCATTGTGTGGCGCTCTAAAGCCTACAAGGTCCACGAGGGAGAGCTTTACAAGAAAAGCGCTACCGGAGTACTCCAAAGATGTATCTCCGAAGAGGAAGGGTGGAAGCTCTTGGCCAAAATTCATGCTGGACTCGGCGGCCACCACGCTGCAGCTCGGGCCCTTGTAAGCAAGGCCTTCCGTACAGGTTTGTACTGGCCGATAGCCCGAGCAGATGAACAGGACCTCGTCCAACATTGCGTCGGTTGCCAGCTCTTCACTAACCAAAGCCATATGCCACCCACCGCCCTCCAAACAATCCCCATAACTTGCCCCTTTGCGGTCTGGGGGATCGATATGGTCGGACCCCTTAAAGGAGGAAGGCATAAGAAGAAATACCTGTTGGTCATGGTGGATAAATTCACCAAATGGATAGAGGCCAAACCAGCTAAAACGGCCGAATCCGGACCAGTGATAGACTTCATATCAGGGGACGTGCACCGTTATGGTGTCCCCCACAGCATCATCACCGATAATGGCTCCAACTTCACAGCCAACAAGGTGAAAACTTGGTGCGGCAACATGGTCATTAAGCTCGATTACGCCTCCGTCTATCACCCCCAAACAAACGGTCAAGTCGAACGAGCGAATGGTCTTATTATGAGCGGCATCAAACCCAGACTAGTGCAATCCCTGAAGGAATCAGACACGCACTGGGTCGAGGAGCTCGA
Organism: Triticum dicoccoides; assembly: GCF_002162155.2. Lineage (NCBI taxonomy): Eukaryota > Viridiplantae > Streptophyta > Magnoliopsida > Poales > Poaceae > Triticum > Triticum dicoccoides. Next base: position 281,206,417 of record NC_041393.1, on the reverse strand, counting down.
CTCCGTACTATGGGGGCTGCGGACCACGCCAAATCGCACCACCGGATACACACCATTCTTCATGGTGTACGGCGTAGAGGCAGTATTGCCCTGCGACATCATTCATGACTCACCTCGAGTGCGCATGTACGAAGAGAGAGAAGCCGAGCTCGATCGGCAGGACAGTTTAGATGCCATGGAGGAGGAGCGCGACGTCGCAAAATCCCTTTCCGCATTCTATCAGCAACAGGCTCGCATATATCAAAGCAGAGAAGTACGGGCCAAAACTTATAACGTTGGCGAACTCATTCTATGCCTACCGGAGAAGAAAAAAGACAAGCTCAAGCCCAAGTGGGAGGGTCCATTCATCATTGATAAAGTTCTCACCGGAGGAGCGTACTGCCTACGTGATGCATCAGATAATTGACTTGAGACGAACCCATGGAACGCGGCCAGACTCCGAAGATTCTACGCCTAGCACCGAACTCTGTGTTCGTCCGCTTCCCTCCGCCTTTTTTATTTTATACATATATATCCTCTCTCTTTCTTTTTATGGCTCTGAGGCTTTAAGTGTGACTCGACTACACACTCTTGACGCACTAAATCCTTAAGTATGCGTGCTCACTATACCTGGGGGCTTCTTATACAGAAGCTTAGTATAATTATCATCCGGGCTTCATGCCCACTGCATATGTGTCGCTTCTCCATATGTACCTTTTCTTCACCATTATATGCATCGATATGACTTAAGTTTTGGCAAAGCTGGGTTGCCTAGCTCCTGTATTTATGCCCTACATTCCCGTTAGTTCGGCTAGAGCATAAGGGGAGCACCTCTGTGATTGTTACTGCCGGGTACTCCGGACGTGTACCTCAGACTGGGTGAAGCCGAAAGCTAGCGTTCTTAAGGGAATATTTGGTCGGTGAACTAAAGATGTTTCTTACCTATTATAATACAAACCCCCAGATGTTTCATATACTATGTCTCTGATCGCAGTTTGGACATGGACATTAATGCATGCCTACCCAGGGAAAGGAACCCTTAACGGAACTATTCTCCCTGGAAGATGTTTCTTACTATCCATGTAATATAACATAGCTAGTTGGGTACTTGTCTATTCAAGCAATCATGACCCCTACGCCTGGTTTCCACACGTACCCTGGTTTACATAACTGAGCGGGTATTCAGAAACACTCCGAACTGTCGGGTCCAGAGGCTGAAGCGAAAAGGTCTGCCATGACAAATGATTTACAATTCGGCTAGGGACAAAATATGTCAATTGAAGTACACAGTAACTTCGACCCACATACTTCTTCTTCTATACCATCCAACAGGCTGTCTAGCCTACAATCCTGTTGGAATACTTTGCAGCTAATCCTACCTGGTCATATACAAGACTAACGGGATCTCTTTCCCATCTGACCTACAGGTCCGACTAGGGCCATGTGATTCGGATCGACCTTGGTGTACCGTGTTTTTACCATGGCCCAAGCTTCCCTCGCACCTTGTCGGCAGGCTGATATCTTCCATAAATGGAAGCGCCGCCATGCTCCCTTAAGCAGTTATACAAGCTCCTCCATACTTCCTGGCAGGGAGGCGGATGGCCACAAGGCCTTGGCAATACCCTGCATCACCTGTCGAACTTGTTCGTGCAATTGCGAAAGCTCTTGCAGAAGATCGCTTGAAGATCCGGGCATCTCCTCTTCAGGATGACCAGTCGGTATACCTACAGACATAACTCTGTTAGCATGTTTCTTCGCCGAACTATATAAAGGTTCGTTTGAGCACATACTAAAAATTCCGCGTTGAAGCCTCCTATTCTCCTTCAGCTTGCGCCCGAACATCTTTCAATTCCACGCCCAGCCAGGTATTGGCATCCTGGAGATCGTTCTTCTCTCGGTGGACCCATGTAAGCACACGCTTGCCAGCTTCTAGTTGTCATTGAGCTCGTTGTTCATCCTCTTGTAGGATCTCCGGATTCACTTCGGGATTGTCTGTGGAATCTATTGTTAGATCTGCAAACATGTTGAATACCAACTGGTACACATAATTACGTTTTTCTCGATCGAGACAAGTATTACCAAATGAGGCCTTCCTGGATTCCTCCATTCCGTCATCTGCGGCCCTTAGCTGGGCTTTACACTACTCCAGCTCTTGAGACAAATGGGTATTCTTCTCTGTAAGAACCTATTCATACAATGATCCTTAAATCAGTTGTACCAACTGTTTCAAGTCTCAGGGGCTACTGATATACATAATTATCAGATTTTTGCTTACCCGTGTATCTTTAAGTACTGGTCTGCGGCTCTAGCAAGCCCATTTTGAGCAGCTCGGATGTACGCGTATCCCGAGTTGAAGGCATTGAACTCCTCTTCAAAGAAATTAGGGTCGCAGAGTGCGGCCAGCTGACGCGGATGATTCATAGCGCTCTCTACCTCGGAAGTTGTAGCAGATATTCTATCCGCATCCTCTGTAGGAGGATCGTCCAGTGTTGTCCCCACATTAGCCTCCACCCTTGAGGGTGGTTCTGGAGTTCGGCTGGTAGAGGCGTGGCTGGCAGGATCTCCGGACACAGTCCGATGAATACTCTTTCTGCCAGGACACAGTGGACATTGTTATATTTTAAGGATGACAATCACGGAGCATGTTTTAAATCATACCTCTTTGATGGCGGCTCGGTCCTGATCGCTTTCCTTTTAAGCCTACCCGGCTTGGGCGCCCCTTGTTGGTGAGTCGCCGTGGGTTCGGATGGCGCGCCGACGGCTTTCCCTTTATAACATAATATATGTGCGGTGGGTAAGGTGGAAAGAGGGGATCCTTCTCGAAAGATAAGTCTCTTGTTTACTTACACATGGCGCCGGGAGGAGGCCGGGATAATCGGTGATGATGGCCACCAAGGTGCCGTCATGGCTCGCCTGATAGAACACCCTGTCGTCAAACTCCACAAATATGTCCGGATCTTCTTCGAGTCCGGGGTCAAGGGCCCGGTTGGGGTCCTCTGGCTATGGAGGTGGGCTATGGACCTCCCTCATGGCGTTCCACAGTTCCTATCATGGACTAGAGAGGTAAACATTTGTGATGAAAGACTGCGGGAATGAATAGGGTTGAGTAAAAGATAGTAGCTCACCCAGCTGGGGGGGTTGTACATGGAAAATCCATCCCGTGGCTTAATGCGGATGAACTCCTCATCTTCTCCTTTGTATAAATCGGACAATATTTTTGCCAGAGCGGCGCCGGAGTCCGGACCTTTCAAACCGCAGCGGGTGGCATCATCTTCTCCATTGAAGTGCCACATGGGATGCCCACGATACTGGAGTGGCTGCACCCCCCGCATTATGCATATTGACATAACCTCAATTATTGTCAATCCAGATTTGGCAAGCGTTTTTATCCTGCCCATCAATTGAAGGACCTCTCTGCTATCTTCCTCCTGGGGGCTCCGGGGACGCCAGCTATGGTGCTTCCTCAGCGGAGCATTTGTAAACTTCGGAAGACCCATTCGGATAGGGTCGGGAAGGGAGACGTCCTCTATATAAAACCACTCGGAAGGCCAATCTTCAGATGTCTTCTTCAGAGTGCCGGACAGGTATCCGGTCCCAGCGATGCGCCATATTTCGGCTCTGCCTACTTGGAATATTGATCCCTCCTGATTGCGGCGGACGAGGCAGAACAGCCTCTTCCATAGCTCGAAATGAGCTTCGCAACCCACAAATAACTCACAGAGGGCGACATAACCTGCTATGTGCAGGATGGAGGCAGGGGTGAAGTTGTGCAGCTGGAGGCCATAATACTCCAGGAGCCGGCGGAGGAACGGATGGATTGGAAATCCGATGCCCCTCAACAAGTAAGGACAAGGCACACTCGCTCCCCCCGGGATGGGTTGGGAAAACTCTCCGCTTGCTCCCCACCGTCAAAGGTGGCTAATCCGGCTCGAATGGGGACAAGGTATGCAGGCGGGAGGAACCCCTGGGTCTGCAACTCCACCAATTGGCCGTGGGATACGGTACACTTCTCCCAATCACCTGGCTTGGCATATGGGGGCGAGAGGAGGAGCTGCGGTGGCCGGCCATGATGGGATGGTTTTTTCGGGCACGCTCTGATGAATCCTCGCTTGGGGAAGATGGTGTGATTTGGATCTGAGGATCCCCGTCTCTTTAATAGACGATTTATTTACATGGTCAGCGTGGCAAGTGTAAAAATGCCCCGGCTTCTCGCATTCGCTCGACACATGGAGACTAACATTATTAAGGTACAGAAGCCGATGAGTGCAACATTAAATGGGAAGCCGGACACTGCTTGTTACAACAGGTACTCTAGAGAATTTGGAGAAGAACCCGCCTTGCTACGCCGAAGACAATCTGTGCGCCGGACTCATCGTCATTGAAGCCTGGTTCAGGGGCTACTGAGGGAGTCCTGGATTAGGGGGTCCTCGGACAGCCGGACTATATGCTTATGTCGGACTGTTGGACTATGAAGATACAAGACCAAAGACTTCGTCCCGTGTCCGGGTGGGATTCTCCATTGCATGGAAGGCAAGCTTGGCAATTCGGATATGTAGATTTCCTTCTCTGTAACCAACTCTGTGTAACCCTAGCCCCCTCCAGTGTCTATATAAACCGGAGGGTTTAATCCGTAGGACAAGAACAATCATAATCATAGGATAGCTTCCAGAGTTTAGCCTCTACGATCTCGTGGTAGATCAACTCTTGTAATACTCATATCATCAAGATCAATCAAGCAGGAAGTAGGGTATTACCTCCATAGAGAGCGCCCGAACCTGGGTAAACATTGTGTCCCCACCTCATGTTACCATTAGCCTTAGACGCACAGTTCGGGACCCCCTACCCGAGATCTGCCGGTTTTGACACCGACAACGGGTGACTGCCGCCTCCTTCATGCCCTCAGGTAGAAACACTCAGGAAGAAAGCAACTCAAGGAGCCAGAGTTCGAGAATACCAAATCCATTGAAAGATCACTAAAAAACTGCAAGCAACTTCAGAAAGCAAATGAACAGTCGCGTCCGGCACCTAATCTAATCTTCTCACCAGCGCGGGGCTAAGTGCTGCCACTAGGACATGGGAGGGAGCCCCCGTGAGGCCCCAGGGTGGCTCTCAGGAGACTCCAGGGTGTGTACAGGCCAACTCATTATTACGTGAGAGTGTCACGAGAGGAGACCTTCACAGGCCGGAGCCTTGCTTCACAGGCCGGAGACTTTCTTCAGGGGTAGAACTTCTGGAGGTGCTGGATGTTCCAGGCGTTCTGGATGGGGACCCCGTCCTGTGTCTCCAGGCGCGCGGCACCAGGCCTAGAGACACGGGCAATCCTAAACGGGCCCTCCCACATGGGAGAGAGCTTGTGCAGCCCCTCCCTGGAGAGCACCCGCCTCAGGACAAGATCACCCACCTCTAACGTCCTGGAGCGGACGCTGCGGTAGTGGTACCGCCACAGCGCCTGCTGGTACCTCGCTGCTCGGAGCGAGGCTTGACGGTGGCATTCCTCCCCCAACATGAGATCCATCCTCCATGTGGCGTCCTGCTGCGTCTCATCGAACGCCAGAACCCGCGTGGAGCGATGCTTGACCTCGTGAGGGAGAACCGCTTCTGCTCCGTGGACGAGGAAGAACGGCATTTCTCTTGTTGGCTTGGTCGCGGTGGTATGGATGGACCACAGCATGAACTGCAGCTCGTCAAGCCAGCCCCTGCCGTAGGCCTCAAGCTTCTTCTTGAAGGTCCAGGTCTTGAGGCCCCTTAGGACTTCCGCATTGGCCCTCTCAGCCTGTCCTTTGCTCCGTGGGTGCGCTACTGAGGCGTAGCAGATCTACGAGGTTAGCACAGTATGTTTTGAAAAGTTTGTTGGTGAACTGCGAGCCGTTGTCCGTAATGATGTGATTGGGGACCCCAAACCGGCTCACGATTCCCTTGATGAACTTGATGGCCGACCCAGCTGGGATGGTGCGCAGGCTTCTACCTCCGCCCACTTGGTGAACTTGTCGATGGTGATGTAGAGGTATCGGTAGCCCCCTGACGCCCGAGGGAACGATCCCAAGATGTCCAGCCCCCAGACAGTGAACGACCATGTGAGCGGAATCGTCTGGAGGCCCTGCGTGGGCTGGTGGATTTGCTTGGCGTGAAACTGGCATGCTTCACAAGAGTGCACCAGCTCTGTAGCATTGTTGAGCGCGGTGGGCCAATAGAAGCGCTGCGGAACGCCTTGCCCACCAGAGTGCGCAATGAGGAATGATGCATGCAGTCCCTACCGTGTATGTCCGCTAGGAGCTCAAGCCCCTATTCCCTGGAGATGCACCGCAACGAAACGTCATTGGGCCTCCTGCAATATAACTCACCATCCTTGATGCAGTACGCGGTGGCTTGACAGGACACGCGCTCGGCGTCCTCCTCCTTCTCTGGCAGGGTCCCTTGAAGCAAGTACGCCTTGAACTCTTCGGTCCAGCACCCCTTCTGAGGCTCGAGCGCGAGCAGCAGGCGGGATCCTGAGGGGTGACCACAGGCTGGGGCGCCCGTCTTGGGTGCCTGGGGTAAATCCTCCTGAGGTGGTACTGAAGTCGTGACGTGTGGTCGCGGACGGCTTGAAGAGCCGCTCCTCAAACACCCCCGGCTCCTGAGGGAGCCTGCGAGAGGCTCTTTTGGTGATGTCGTTTGCTTCCTTGTTCGTCCCGCGTGGCACATGCTGCAGCTCCACGCCCATGAACTGCTTCTCCATTTTGCGCACCTCCTCCAGGTATGCCTCCATGTGCTCGTCCTTAGGCATGTACTCCTTGTTGGAGAAGTTGACGAGAAACTGACAGACGCCCTTGATGGTGAGGCGCTTTACTCTCAGCGCGGCTGCGGCTGTCGGTGTCAAAACTGGCGGATCTCGGGTAGGGGGTCCCGAATTGTGCGTCTAAGGCTAATGGTAACAGGAGGCAGGGGACACGATGTTTTACCCAGGTTTGGGCCCTCTCGATGGAGGTAAAACCCTACTTCCTGCTTGATTGATCTTGATGATATGAGTATTACAAGAGTAGATCTACCACGAGATCGTAGAGCCTAAACCCTAGAAGCTAGCCTATGATGATTATGATTGTTCTTGTCCTACGGACTAAACCCTCCGTTTTATATAGACACCGGAGGAGGCTAGGGTTACACAGAGTCGGTTACAAAGAAAGAGATCTATCATCCGAATCGCCAAGCTTGTCTTCCACGCAAAGGAGAGTCCCATCCAGACACTGGACGAAGTCTTGAGTCTTGTATCTTCACGGTCCAACAGTCTGGCCAAAGTACATAGTCCGGCTGCCCGGATACCCCCTAATCCAAGACTCCCTCAGTAGCCCTTGAACCAGGCTTCAATGACGATGAGTCCGGCGCGCAGTTTGTCTTCGGCATTGCAAGGCGGGTTCCATCTCCGAATACTCCAAAACAAATTAAGGATTGTGTCCGGCTCTGTGAGATAATTTCCGCTCACCACCGTAGAGAGCATAACACTTTACAAATCTGATCTGCCGACAAGTTTTTTTATGGTGTGCCCTTACGCCGTGGCCAGGCTCAATACGAACCGGTTTTCCTCGGCCGGCCTCGACATGCATTGCGAGGTGGTTTTATTGCCACGCCTTGCCAAAGCAGAGATCGTGTTCCCCTTATCGCGGGATCCTCCATCAATACGGGCGCGTGCAACCCCACGACGCCTGTTGGTATGACTCCATATTTTTAGGTAAGTCCCAAGCGATTATGCTGAGGACGCTTGATATTCACCCCCTTTATAGAGGGGCCGAGGCCTACCCCTCTTTCCTACCATGCTTGCGCCTTTCCGCATCTCGAGTTCCAACACCCGAAGCCCAAGCTTAGGCACTTCGGATCTTTAATCATGTCCAGATCCAACCTTCAAGGCCAGTGGATGGCCTCCTCTATCACAGAGGAGGACATTGCGAAGCTTAGGAAGGTCAGATATCTGACCGCCGACATCAAGCATAGGCTTCCTGCTCTAGGGCAGGTCATCCCTACTCCCAAGCCCAACGAGAGCATCGTATTTTTTTCTCACTTCCTCCGCGGCTTAGGGTTCACCCTTGAACCCTTTATGAGAGGGCTCATGTTCTATTACGGGCTAGATTTTCATGATCTAGCTCCGGACTCCATCCTTCACATCTCGTCGTTCATCGTCGTGTGTGAAGCCTTCCTCCACACCACCCCGCACTTCGGCTTATGGCTCAAGACCTTCAATGTGAAGCCGAAGATGATTGAGGGGCGACACGAAGAGTGCGGAAGTGTTGTAATAAGCAGAAACGCCAACACCCCATGTCCAGAGGGCTTCTTCCCGGAGGTGTCCGATCTATGGCAGTGGAGGTGGTTTTACATCACGGCTCCCAAAGGCACAAAGTGGGTGGCTTCCCCCGACTTCCGTTCGGGCCCTCCACCTCAGCTGGCGTCATGGACCAATGTGGGACTAGATTGGGGGCCTGCTAATGATGTACCAATATTGCAGAGCCACATTCGGGAGCTTCTTGAGAGGGACATTAGTCTTGTCAGCGTAATTCAGGTAATGCTAGTCCGACGGATCTTGCCGTGCAAACGTCAGCCTCTCTGGATGTGGGAGCTCAACCCAGAAGGTCCGCAGACTATTCAGCACTTCTTCGGCATCACGCTCGAAGGGATGTGCAAGTTATTCTTCGGACCACAAGTAAAGTGTCCGGACACCACCGAGGATGCGGGCCTGAGCTGCAACCGCCCAAATACCCAAGTAATAACCCAGAAACCGAACACTTCGTTGATATTTATCATAACATTATTCTGAAAACTATCCGCGGCCAGGAATGGCTCAACAAGGCGGAAAGAATCAGGTGTCCGGCACCACTTCCTGAAGGCCCGCCTAGTCCTGCCATAGCCAGGATGCTTAGTCGTGTACTAAGTCAAGTGCACGCGGGAAAAGACGAAGGGGAGAACAGAGAAGCAGAGCTTCACACATTGCACATCCAAATCGGGGGAATTACTACCTCCACGAAGGAGGATAGTCGGGGTGGGGAATCTATGGCCTCCTTCCCCTCGTGGGAAGAAGAGGGCCGCCTCCGAAGACTTGGAGATGGAGGTGCCTAGACAAGGGAAGAAAACTTCACCAGGGGGCCCTGCCTTGAAGGGCGTCCTCACCGCGCGATGCCCGCAAATGGGCCAGCCCTCGACCGAGCTATAAGTTAATTGTAAATACAAAGCTACTGCTTCCTCCTCGGAGAACAATAACCAGGATCCATTCTTTGCAGTCTGGCTAGCAGCTCTTCTCGACAGAGTTCGTCTTCGGGGGATCTTCTTCTGGAGATGATGGAGAGTGAAACCCCACCTGCCTCTCCACCTCATGGGGCGGGCGACCCCGAGGTGTCATCACCGAGGAATCCAGATTTGCCGAGGCCAGAAGCTAATACTTCGGCCACCCTGAGCCCGGAGCGTTCAGCTCCCACAGGGGGCGATAAGAAGGGTCCGGCATAGTTCGGTGACCGACTGGACACGCTGACGGGCCTTCTGGAGCAAGCTACTCTCTCGGAGGATCACCGTTCATTAATGAGCACTGTGCTTGATAAGATATCATCTGCCACAAGCGGGTTGAACGAAGCTTTTACGAGCCTGCTCAAAGGCTTTGAGGTATGTAATGAAATTCACAATTTTTGGTTGTGGCGCATGTGCTAGGAGTTCTCCGTATAGATAGTAGCCCCTGAGACTCTGGTTGCCAGCCCTAGGCGTCAAACGGAGGATCACATTGTTAAGTAATGATCGCACTAAATTCATGCGCAGGTGGCTAAGGGTCCGGCGGCCGACCGGACCGTTGAAGTCGCCGAACTGAGGCGACAGCTTGAAGTTGTGGATGCCGACATTACACTTGTGAATGAGCGGCTTAACGAGTCATAGAGTATGTGCTCTGCTTTCCTCATTTTTATAGGAAATATTTAAGAGGAGCATAATGTTAATGTGATATGCTTCGACTGCAGGTGGAGCTGCTGCTGTGGAGGCCCTGTGGGCGGAGCTTGCCCTAGCCAAGGAGCAAGCCCAGGCCAGCAATGCGGCTGCCCTAAAGGCGGCCGAAGAGTTGAGAGCCGAACAGGCTGCTCATCGCCGAAGCGAAGATAAAATAGCCGAGATGGCTGTGGAGCTGAAAAACGCTGCTGGCCGGTATGAGCTCCTTGAGAAAGAGAATCAGGTGAAGTCGGCGGACCTGAAGAAGGCCCTTGATGCGGCCAAGGAGACGCATTCCGAAATTAGGGATGCGCGGGAGGAGCTTCGACAGGCCGGAGAAATCGCGGCTGGAAGCCCCTATTTGTTGCGGATGAAGTTCTTAGATCCAAAGTACGCTCCTCTGGATCGGCGCCGGAGCCCTGCAGACGCGTATGTGGATATGGCAAAGAGTATGGCTGATGCGGCCAAGTTTTTCGAGGATCAAAAAGATAATGAAGTGGAAAGGCTATTCTGGTCGCAATTCAGTGCTCCAGCGCGCCCGTTGCCATTGAGTGAAAGGATGGCCGTTGTGGCCGAGCTCCATAGGTTGTCCGGTCTTGCGATGAGGTCTATAATAGACCATCTATGGCCAAAGGGGCCGAAGCCGGACAGTTATTTTGGTTTAGTGCAACAATTCTTTGGTGCCGTATCACGAATCACTGTCATGAAGAGGTCGGCATGCATAGAGGGTGCGCGGATGGCTCTTGCCCGTGTTAAAACATATTGGACAGATATGGAGGCCACCATCATTGCAACCCAGAATCCGGCGGGAAGCCAGGATCGAGCCGAGCACTACTTGGAGCAGGTAACAGAAGGTGATCATTTAATAGAGCCTTAGTGCTCGAAGAATGTCATGTTCGAGTGACAAATCTTTCTGTTGTAAAAACAATTGTATTTTAATTATAGAGGCTATGTTTATACTTTCGCCCGAAAGTGTTATTGTGCCTTCTGTGCGGCCGTTTAATGTATATATAACCTGAAAGTTAGCAGTCGTTGGCTTCAGCCCCCACGCATACAATGCGGGGGTGTCCGCAAAAAGATGCATAATCACACTTGATCCAACGTCTTGGTCCGTTAAGGAGGTGATCGCATGTCGAACTAGGCAATCGGACTATATAGCTTTAACACTTTCACTTAGCCATAGGAGTTTGACGGTGGGGTTACTATGTAGCCCCTGGTACCTTTGTGTGCATCCGGATACGGGCGCGTGTGTACATGACCAGGGAACGGCCCTTCGGTAATGCGGAGGAACCCTAAAGATTCCGATGAGTCCTCGAGTGGTTGACCAGTCTCTCGCTATATCATGACAGTCAATTTTCGGCTTTCTCTACTAAGGTGCTCATCCGGAATAACCAGGGCACAATCGTAGTAGTTATCCTTTGGCCGCCTTAGCCGATAAAAACGGAACGTAAGGCAGCAAACCCAGGAGCCGGGCAAACCCAACATTTGACCAAAGACATGATTTGGAGCTGATGCATATAAGGCCAAACTCGCGACGCCGAACACTCCCGAGGGTATTCGGACTTTATAACACATAATGGGCTGAGTAACGCCCTTTATTATGAACCCTGTATTTCCAGGTACGTGCATTATTCTGTCGTGCCGAAATGCCAATAACGCCAGTATCCCCTGTGGGTGTATTAAGTACCCATGGGATGTTAAGCAAGAAGAGACGATAAATAAGGTTTACACAGGGGCTTAATCTAAAGAGAAACCTTTGAGCGGGGCCCTGCTGCACATCTGCGCCTTTGTCTGCGTGTCCTGGGAGGGTATCGCACGAATGGTGTCTGTAAAAAGGAAAAGTCATGTAAAAGAGTATGACGTAAGCGTGCGAAGAGTTGGTTATTATCAATGGATAGTAGAAGTGTAAGACATTGGCCTGTTAATAAGGTCAAGCCAAAAGGTGGGCTTTATTGAATATTTGTAGCCCCTGGTGTCCTCTATGGGATTACATGTATAGCACCAGCTCAGGTTTATCTGGGCTGTTACTGACGGTGGTGTGCCGGACTCGTCTAACCATGTCTGTGGTCTTAACGACTGATCGTGCGTTCTGATGGGAGAGGCCGCTTAGTGTCCGGCTGCTAGAGCCGCCGCATACCCTTCCGCATGTAAGGAACGCTCTGTATTTCCGCTAACGGTGATGATACCACGTGGACCGTAGTGCGGTACTGCATTGAAGCGAGCAAAGGCCGTTCTTCTGAGCAATGCATGATAACCACTTTGGAGGGGAGCGATGGTGAAGAGTAATTCTTCGCTTCTAAAGTTGTCTGGAGAACCGAATGTCACCTCTAATACGAGGGAGCCCCTGCAGCGGGCCTCAACGCCTGGTATCACCCCTTCAAAGGTGGTTTTACTTTGGCTGATTCTGGATGGGTCTATCCCCATCCTGCGGACAGTGTCCTGGTATATTAGATTGAGACTACTGCCGCCGTCCATGAGGACACGAGTGAGATGGTATCCGTCAATTACTGGGTCGAGCACCGAGGCAGCTGATCCTCCATGCCGCATACTAGTCGGGTAGTCCCTGTAATCAAAGGTGATCGGGCTGGCCGACCAGGGGTTAAGTTTGGGGGCGACAGGGTCTACAGCGTATGCATTTCTGAGCGCGCGTCTGCGCCTTCTCTTGGGTATGTGAGTCGCGTAGATCATGTTTACTGTCTTTACCTCTGGTGGGAATTTTTTATGTCCCCCAGTGTTCGGCTGGCGAGGTTCATCCTCATCTTCACTTGGTGTTTCCCTTCCCATGTGTTCGGCATTCAACTTGTCGACCTGCTTAAAGACCCAACATTCTCTGTGAGTGTGGTTCGCAGGTTTTTCGGGGGTGCCATGAATTTGGCACAGTCTGTCCAGGACTTTGTTCAAGCTGGACGGTCCCTCTTTGCTGCCTTTAAATGGCTTCTTTTGTTGACCGGGTCGAGAGCCCCTAAATCCGGTGTTGATCGTTGTGTTGTCCGTACTTTCTTCCTTGTTTTGACGCTTGTTTTTATTGCGTCATGGCTTCCCGTTGCCATCCCTGATTTCGGATGTGCCTGGGTCGCTGGTGCCTCTGCGGGCCAACCAGCTGTCTTCACCCGCGCAAAAGCGGGTCATAAGGCTTGTTAAGGCTACCATTGTCCTCGGCTTTTCTTGGCCGAGGTGTCTGGCGAGCCACTCATCCTGGATACTGTGCTTGAAGGCCGCTAGGGCTTCGCCATCCAGACAGTCGACAATTTGATTCTTCTTAGTGAGGAATCTATTCCAAAGCTTGCGGGCGGACTCTCCGGGCTGTTGAATTATGTGACTTAAAGCGTCAGCGTCCAGAGGTCGGACATAGGTTCCTTGAAAATTGGTCCTGAAAGCGTCCTCGAGTTCCTCCCAACTCCCTATTGAATTTTTGGGGAGGCTTTTCAACCAGTGCCGAGCTGGTCCCTTCAACTTGAGGGGAAGGTATTTTATGGCATGGAGGTCGTCTCCATGAGCCATGTGGATATGAAGGATAAAATCCTCAATCCAGACCCCGGGGACTGTCGTTCCGTCATATGCCTCTATGTTCATGGGTTTAAAACCCTATGGAAATTCATGGTCCAGTACCTCTTCGGTGAAGCGCACAGAGGGTGAGCATCCCCTCTGTATCTGGACATGTTGTGGCATGCTATCGACTGTTGTTGTGTCCGGTGCTGATTTTGAACTGGTATTCGATCAGTCTGATCATTTTGGTGACCATAATCCTGCGCCGGAGTGTGTCCTCTAGATCCATAGATGGACCTTGTCACGCCGGCCTTTTTGTCTAGGAGCTCACGTAAATCAGGTGCGGCGTCAGTAGCTGCTCTGTTGCGATCATGAAGTGGTTGGTCCGGCCTACTGGCCTTATTGTTCTTCGGTGGAATGGCCTCATCGTCAAATTCTGGCAGCAGCTTGCGCTTTGGGTAGCTCTTTGTGTGGCGACCGTCGCCGTATTTTTCTTCAGTGTCTAGCACTTTATTCCATCTGCGGTTGAGCGTTTCCTGTGTGGCCTTAAGTCTTTGCTTTTGCTTCTTTGGACCTCTCGCAGTGGCCATAAGCCTTCTGTGGAGGTTATGTCATTCCAAACATTTTTCCGGGATGATGAATGCATCATCGTCCGGACTGTGCTCCTCTCCCGAGGTAGGTTGATTAGTTCGGCCCTCGGGATCGCTGTGATCGGGCGTCTCCTCCTGGCTGTGTTCGGCGTGACCTGGCTCATCCTGCTCCATCGCTGGGTCCATATGGTCGTTGTTGCCTTTAGAGTTGACTGGGGTGTCGATCTTTCTAGCGTTGTTATCACTATTTTTACTATGGCTGGACTTAGAGCGGCATCTGCGCCATCGTTTTGGTTTTTGTCCGGGGGTTTTATCCCTCGTTGTGTCTTTTTTGTCACCGTCGTCCTCCTTAGGCGTGTCCACCATGTATATATCATATGATGAGGTGGCGGTCTAGCGCCCCGTGGGTGGTGGTTCCAAATCGTCCCCTGCGCCGACGTCCATACCGTCAGTGTCATCGGAGTCGAAGTCAAGCATGTCTATTACGTCATTGATAGTGGCTATGAAGTGGGTGGTGGGTGGGAAACGAATTTCCTCGTTGCCTTCTTCCCCCTCGAGCCGGACATAGTTCGGCCAAGAGTCTCCTGACAAAGAGAGAGACTTTAATGAGTTCAGCATATCGCCGAAGGGCGAGTGCTGGAAAATATCCGCAGCGGTGAACTCCATTACCGGAGCCCAACCAGATTCGGCGGGCTCAGGGGCGCGTGGTCTGGAACCTGCAGCCGGACACAAGTCCGGAGGTCCGGTAACACAAACTTCCTTGGGGGTGGAGTCTGTGTTCGGCACTAGCGCCAATGAGTATGCAGCCTCTAGGGCGGGGTCCATCCACCCGTCCTTGTACGACACGATCTGCCCTGGATTTAGGTCCGAAACTATTGTAGGTGCGATATCTTGAGTATTCTCTGACAGCAGGTCTAAGCTGTGCTCGTCGTGACTGTTCGGCGCTCCCGGTGTAGGCCCACATCCGTCGAAGATCAAGTCTCCGCGGATATCGGCCGTGTAGTTCAAGTTTCCGAACCTGACCTGATGGCCAGGGGCGTAGCTGTCAATCTGCTCTAGATGGCCAAGTGAATTGGCCCGTGGTACGAAGCCGTCGAACACGAAGATCCGTCCGGGGAGAAAAGTCTCACCCTGGACCGCGTTGTTGTTGATGATTGGAGGAGCCATCGAGCCTTGCAGCGACGACACAGAGGAACTCTCAATGAAAGCACCAATGTCGGTGTCAAAACTGGTGGATCTCGGGTAGGGGGTCCCGAACTGTGCGTCTAAGGCTAATGGCAATAGGAGGCAGGGGACATGATGTTTTACCCAGGTTCGGGCCCTCTCGGTGGAGGTAAAACCCTACTTCCTGCTTGATTGATCTTGATGATATGAGTATTACAAGAGTAGATCTACCACGAGATCATAGAGGCTAAACCCTAGAAGTTGGCCTATGATGATTATGATTGTTCTCGTCCTACGGACTAAACCCTCTGGTTTATATAGACACCGGAGGAGGCTAGGGTTACACTGAGTCAGTTACAAAGAAAGAGATCTATCATCCGAATCGCCAAGCTTGTCGTCCACGCAAAGGAGAGTCCCATCCGGACACTGGACAAAGTCTTGAGTCTTGTATCTTCACGGTCCAACAGTCCGGCCAAAGTACATAGTCCGGCTGCCCAGATACCCCCTAATCTAGGACTCCCTCAGCGGTCCTAAGCCCGGCGAGCAAGCCTTCGAATTCTGCGATGTTGTTGGAGACCTTCTCGCCCTACTGTAAGCAGAGTTGCACTACGTAACAGAGCTTGTCCTTGGTAGGTGAGATGAGGATGGCCCCCGCTCCTGCGCCTTGTCACGCAAACGCCCCGTCGAAGTACATGGTCCATCCATTCGGCTCCTCGTCTCTTGGCAAGAGGGAGCAGTCCTCGCCTACTCTGTGGTCGGGAGCGTCAGTCCACTCGGCCACGAAGTCCGTGAGGGCCGCGCCCTTGATGACCCTGGTGGTGCTGAAGTCGAGATTGAATGATTGAAGCTCAATGTTCCATTCGGCGACTCGCCCAGCTGCGTTCAGGCTCCGGAGCACCCTCTCCAGCGGGTACGCTGAAACAACCTTGATGGGGTGGCCTTGAAAGTAATGGCGTAGTTTCCTGGAGGCAACTAGGAGCGCGAGCAAGAGCTTCTGGGACATGGGGTAGCATGCCTGGGCTTCCCTCAGCATTGTACTGACGAAGTAGACAGGATGCTCGACGAGGAGGGAGGCATCAGCGGAATCTTGTTCTTCATGAGGGCACGGGTCCTCCATGGCTTCACAAGGCCCGTTCTCTGGAGCCTTGACAGCCACGGGATCAACTGTGGCCTCATGAGGAATGTCGACCACTGCACCGCCCAAGACTTCAGATGCCTCGCTCTGGGGGTGCCGCGCCTTGCTCGACGGTTGTGCATCCTACTGTGGCTTCTTGATCAGGCGTTCCTTCATTAGAGCCACCAGGGTGGCAATGGCTGAGTGAGGGGTAGCTACTAGATAAAGCACCAAGGGCTCGAGAGGGCGCGGTGCCACCATCACTGGCGGACTGGTCAAATATCTCTTGAGGTCCTGGAAGGCTGCGTCTGCCTCCGGGGTCCACTCGAATGGCTCCTTCCTCTTTATCAACTTGAAAAACAGGAGGGCGTGCTCCCCCAACCTGGAAATGAAACTCCCAAGTGAGGTTAGCAGCCAGCCAGCTTCTACATCTCCTTCAGGGTCTGTGGGGGGTTCATGTCTTCTATCACCTTGACCTTCTCCGGGTTGGCCTCGATCCCTCTGTGTGACACCAAGAAGCCCAACAGCTTGCCGGAAGGGACCCCAAACACACACTTCTCGGGGTTAAGCCAAAGATCCACCGTGCGCAGGCTGGCGAACGTCTCCTCCAGGTCTTCTATCAGAGTCTTGGCCTCCTGAGACTTCACCACTATATCGTCAACATAGGCCTTTGCGTTCCTCCCGAGCTGCTAACCCAGGGCAATGTGCATCAATCACTGGAAGGTTGCCCCGGCATTATGCAGCCCGAAGGTCATGCAGGTGTAACAGTACACCCCGCACGGGGTGAGGAATGTCGTCTTCTCCACATCCTCCATGGCCATCCTGATATGGTGGTAGCCGGAGAAGGCATCTAGGAAGCACAACAGGTCGCACTCGGCGGTGGAGTCGACAATCTGGTCGATGCGAGGGAGCGGGAAGGGATCTTGTGGGCATGCCTTGTTGAGGTTGGTGAAGTTGACACACATGCACTCCTTCCCTCCTTTCTTAGGGATGATGACGGGATTCGCCAGCCACTCTGGGTACCGTACCTCTCTGATGACCCCTGCGGCTTGTAGCTTTCGGGTTTCCTGGACGATGAAGGCCTGCTTCTCGGTGGACTAGCGGTAAGCCTTCTGCTTTACTGGCCGCACATTTGGACATACCCTCAGGTGGTGCTCGATTATCCCCCTTGGGACCCCAGCCAGTTGTTCGGGTTCCCAAGCGAATACAATCTTGTTGGCTCGCAGAAAGTTGATCAACGCTTCCTCTTCATCCTGAGGAAGGCCAGCCCCTATGGTGAGGGTGGCGCTGGCCGTCCCATCCTCGCAGACCGACACTTGCTTAGTCTCGGCTCGGTCTTGGGAGAACAACTGCTTCTTCTTGGCCGGTGCTGCTTCTGGGGCCTCCTACCCCTTTTTCTCGCCGGGCAGCGCGGACCCGGCTGTCCTGAAGGCGAGCTTGAGGGCCTGCAGTGCACCTTTGGTGTCCCCCGCCACCGTGAGGACACCGTTGCTGCCAGGCCTCTTCATGAGGTTGTACGCGGGGTGGGTCGCAGCCATAAACTAAGCCAAGGCCGGGTATCCTAGAATAGCATTGTATGGCAGGTCGATCTTGGCGATGTCGAAGTCGATGAGCTTGGTGCAGTAGTTGTCACATGTCCCGAAGGTGACAGGGAGATGGATCTGCCCCAGGAGCCTGGTGGAGCCACCGCCGACCCCGGAGAAATGCTTGGAGGGGCGGAGTCGGCTGGGCGGCACGTGGAGCAGTCCGAACGCCTCCGGGGAGAGCATGTTGAGGTCGGCTCCGCTGTCGATGAGGGTCCTGGTGATCGCCATGTGGCAGACGGTGGGGGTGCAGAGCATTTGGAACGCGCCTGCTCCCATCGTGACGACGGGGTGATCCTTGGGGCTGAAGGTGCGGTCAGCTTGGGGCGCCGCCCAGCCCGGGGGAGCCCCTGAGCTCGCCTGAGTGGCACCTGCCTGCCGGTAGAACTGCTTGATGTGGTGGTCGGAAGGTGGTGCCTCTGAGCCACCAAGGAGAGCTGCGACGACTGGGGGCGCCGGTGCCGCGTAGTGGGCGAGGAAGAGGTCGCACAGCTCCACCCAGGAGGCCACAGAAGATGCCGGCAGGTTGAGCAACTAGGCACGTGGCATGCCTACAAGGGCCATGGGGAGCCAGTTGGCCTTCACCTTGTCATCTCCGCCAGCTGCCCAAACTGCCTCCTCGTATGCTTGAAGAAAGGGGGTCGGATCTGCCGCGTCGTCGTAGCACGGCGGCATCTCCGGTCGGAACTTGGGCAGCCACTGCACTTGCTGCAGGGAGAGGGCGAAGCAGCGCAGCCCCGGCGCTTCTTCGAGAACGCGCGTCGGCCGGGCCGGTGGAGGGGCGCCTGATACGTCTCCAACGTATCTATAATTTTTGATTGTTCCATGCTATTATATTACCCCTTTTGGAGGTTTATGGGCTTTATTTTACACATTTATATCATTTTTGGGACTAACCTACTAACCGGAGGCCCAGCCCATATTGCTGTTTTTTTTTGCCTATTTCAGTATTTCGAAGAAAAGGAATATCAAATGGAGTCCAAACGGAATGAAACCTTCGGGAGTGTGATTTTTGGAACGAACGTGATTCGGAGAGCTTGTAGTGCAAGTCAAGAAGCTTCCGAGGACCCCACGAGATAGGAGCCCCCCCCTATAGGGCGCGCCCCCTGTCTCGTGGGCCCCTCGGGCAGCCACCGACATACTTCTTCCTCCTATATATACCTACGTACCCCGAAAACATCCAGGAGCACCACGAAACACAATTTCCACCGCCGTAACCTTCTGTATCCGCGAGATCTCATCTTGGAGCCTTCGTCGGCACTCTGTCGGAGGGGGAATCGACCATGGAGGGCTTCTACATCAACACCCTTGCCCCTCCGATGAGTTGTGAGTAGTTTACCACAGACCTATGGGTCCATAGTTATTAGCTAGATGGTTTCTTCTCTCTTTTTGGATCTCAATACAATGTTCTCCCCCTCTCTTGTGGAGATCTAGCTATTCGATGTAAACTCTTTTTGCGGTGTGTTTGTCGAGATCCGATGAACTGTGGGTTTATGATCAAGTTTATCTATGAATAATATTTGAATCTTCTCTGAATTCTTTTATGTATGATTGAGTTATCTTTGCAAGTCTCTTCGAATTATCAGTTTGGTTTGGCCTACTAGATTGGTTTTTCTTGCCATGGGAGAAGTGCTTAGCTTTGGGTTCAATCTTGCGGTGTCCTTACCGAGTGACATAAAGGGTTGCAAGGCACGTATTGTATTGTTGCCATCGAGGATAACAAGATGGGGTTTACATCATATTGCATGAGCTTATCCCTCTACATCATGTCATCTTGCTTAATGCGTTGCTCCATTCTTATGAACTTAATACTCTAGATGCAGGCAGGAGTCGGTCGATGTGTGGAGTAATAGTAGTAGATGCATGCAGGAGTCGGTCTACTTGTTATGGACGTGATGCCTATATACATGATCATGCCTAGATAATCTCATAACTATGCGCTTTTCTATCAATTGCTCGACAGTAATTTTTTCACCCACCGTAATACTTATGCTATATTGAGAGAAGCCTCTAGTGAAACCTATGGCCCCCGGGTCTATCTCTTATCATATTTGCTTTCAATCTATTTTTATTTGCATCTTTACTTTTTGCATCTATATTATAAAATACCAAAAATATATTTATCTTATCATACTATCTTTATTAGATCTCACTTTCGCAAGTGGTCGTGAAGGGATTGACAACCCCTTTATTGCATTGGTTGCGAGTTCTCAGTTTGTTTGTGTAGGTGCGTGGGACTTTTGAGGAGCTTCCTACTGGATTGATACCTTGGTTCTCAAAACTGAGGGAAATACTTATGCTACACTTGCTGCATCACCCTCTCCTCTTCGAGGAAAACCAACGCAAGCTCAAGACGTAGCAAGAAGGATTTCTAGCGCCGTTGCTGGCGAGGTCTTCGCTCAAGTTAAGACATACCAAGTACCCATCACAAGCCCATCTCCCTCGCATTTACATTATTTGCCATTTTCCTCTCGTTTTCCTCTCCCCCACTTCACCCTTGCCGTTTTATTCGACCTCTCTTTCCCAATCTCCTCCTCTCTTTTCGCTTGTCGTTTTTCTGTTTGCTTGTGTGTTGGATTACTTGTTGCCATGGCGCAAGATAATACTAAATTGTGTGATTTCTCGAATACCAATAATAATGATTTCCTTAGTACTCCAATTTCTCCTCTTAATGATGTTGAGTCTTGTGAAATCAATACTGCTTTGTTGAATCTTGTTATGAAAGATCAATTCACCGGCCTTCCTAGTGAAGATGTCGCTACTCATCTAAACAATTTTGTTGATTTGTGTGATATGCAAAATAAGAAAGATACGGATAACAATAATGTTAAATTGAAGTTATTTCTGTTTTCACTTAGAGATCGTGCTAAAGTTTGGTTTTCGTCTTTGCCTAAAAATAGTATTGATTCTTGGAACAAGTGCAAAGATGCTTTTATCTCTAAGTATTTTCCTCCCGCTAAGATCATCACTCTTAGGAACGATATTATGAATTTTAAACAAATTGATCATGAGCATGTTGCCCAATCTTGGGAAAGAATGAAATTGATGCTTCGCAATTGCCCTACTCATGGTTTGAATTTATGGATGATCATACAAAATTTTTATGCCAGTTTGAACTTTGCTTCTAGAAATCTCTTAGATTCGGCCGCGGGAGGCATGTTTATGGAAATTATGTTAGGAGATGCTACAAAATTACTTGATAATATTATGGCTAATTATTCTCAATGGCACACCGAAAGATCTTCTAGTAAAAAAGTGCATGCTATAGAAGAAATCAATGTTTTGAGTGGAAAGATGGATGAACTTATGAAGATGTTTGCCACTAAAAATACTCCTCTTGATCCCAATGATATGCCTTTGTCTTCTTTGATTGAGAATAATAATGAATCTATGGATGTGAATTTTGTTGGTAGGAATAGTTTTGGAAACAATGCTTATAGAGGAAACTTTAATGCTAGACCGTTCCCTAGTATTCCTCTAATAATTATGGAAATTCCTACAATAATTCTTATGGTAATTTTAATAAGATGCCCTCTGATTTTGAGAATAGTGTGAAAGAATTTATGATTTCTCAAAAGAATTTTAATGCTTTGCTTGAAGAAAAATTGCTCAAAGTTGATGATTTGGCTAGGAACGTTGATAGACTTTCGCTTGATGTTAATTCTCTTAAACTTGGATCTTCTTCTCCTAAGCATTATATCAATGAGTCTCTCAAAGTAATGAGAATTTCCATTGACGAGTGCAAGGAAAGAACTGCTAGATTGCGTGCTAAAAAAGAAAGCTTTATAAAAGCATGTTCTTCTAGTCTCCATGAAAATAATGATGAGGATCTTAAAGTTATTGATGCGTCTCCGATTAGATCTATGTTTTGCAATATGAATTTTGATGATTATGGGACTGATGATGAATCAACTTTGCCTAGAAGGCGTCCCAAGAATTCAGAGTCTTTAGATCTTAATGCTTAATTTGGTAAAAGTGAGATTGGAGAATCCTCAACTTCTAATAATATTGAACCTTCTTTCTCGGATTTCAAGGAATTTGATTATGATAATTGTTCTTTAAAAGGTTGTATTTCCTTGTTGTAATCCGTTGTTAATTCTCCTCATGCTTATAGCCAAAATAAAGCTTTTACCAAACATATTGTTGATGCCTTAATGCAATCTTATGATGAAAAACTTAATTTGGAAGTTTATGTACCTAGAAATCTTAATGATGAGTGGGAACCTACTATAAAGATTAGAATTAAAGATTATGAGTGTTTTTCTTTGTGTGATTTGGGTGCTAGTGTTTCCACTATTCTGAAAACTTTATGTGATATTCTAGGTTTCCATGATCTTGATGATTGCTCTTTAAATTTGCACCTTGCGGATTCCACCATTAAAAAGCCTATGGGAAGGATCAATGATGCTCTTATTGTTGCAAATAGAAATTTGGTGCCCGTAGATTTTATCGTTCTTGATATAGATTGCAATCTTTCTTGCCCTATTATTCTTGGTAGACCTTTCCTTAGAACGATTGGTGCGATTATTGATATGAAGGAAGGGGACATTAGATTCCAATTTCCCTTAAAGAAAGGCATGGAGCACTTTCCAAGAAATAAAGTCAAATTACCTTATGAATCTATCATGCATGCTACTTATGAATTTAGTGCCAAAGATGGCGCTCGTTAGATCTATCCTTGCTTTTATGCCTAGCTAGGGGTGTTAAACGATAGCGCTAGTTGGGAGGCAACCCAATTTTCTTTATGTTTTTTGTTTTTGCTCCTGTTTAGTAATAAATCTTGCATCTACCTTCTGTTTAGATGTGTTTTTATCTTTTATTTAGTGTTTGTGCCAAGTAGAACCTATAGGATAACCTACGATGATAGTTGATTTGATTCTGCTGAAAAACAGAAACTTTGCATGCACGAATATAATTTTATTAAATCATAGGAACGTGATTTTGCATTGATTGTTTTTTACACTGTTCAATAAACAAATTTTCCAGGACTTCATATTTTTGTAGGATTTTTAGAGTTCCATAAGTTTGTGTTAGTTACAGATTGCTACAGACTGTTCTGTTTTTGACAGATTCTGTTTTTCGTGTGTTGCTTGCTTATTTCAATGCATCTATGGCTAGTAAATTAGTTTATAAACCATAAGGAAGTTGGAATACAGTAGGTTTAACACCAAATTAAATAAAGAATGATTTCATGGCAGTACCTTATGTGGTGGTTTTGTTTTCTTTCACTAACGGAGCTTATAAGATTTCCTGTTGAGTTTTGTGTTGTGAAGTTTTCAAGTTTTAGGTAAAAGCTTTTATGGACTATGGAATAAGGAGTAGCAAGAGCCTAAGATTGGGGCTTCCCATGGCACCCCAAGATATTCAAGGATAGCCTAAAGCCTAAGCTTGGGGATGCCCCGGGAAGGCATCCCCTCTTTCGTCTTCGTTCATTGGTAACTTTACTTGGAGCTATATTTTTATTCGCCACATGATATGTGTTTTGCTTGGAGCGTCGTGTATTATATTAGTCTTTGATTTTTAGTTTACCACAATCATCCTTGCAGTACACACCTTTTGGGAGAAGCCTATTTGATTAGAATTTGCTAGAATACTCTATGTGCTTCACTTATATCTTTTGAGCTTGATAGTTTTTGCTCTAGTACTTCGCTTATATCTTTTAGAGCACGGTGGTGTCTTAATTTTGAAGAAATTGCTAGTCTCTCATGCTTCACTTATATTATTTTGAGAGTCTTTTAGAACAGCATGGTATTTGCTATTATCATAAAGTTAGTCCTAGAATGGTAGGCATCCAAGTTGGGTATAATAAAAACTATCATAGGAAGTGAATTGGATGTTATGATCAATTTGATACTTGATAATTGTTTTGAGATATGGAGGTAGTGATATTAAAGTCATGCTAGTTGGGTGATTATGAATTTAAAGAATGCTTGTGTTGAAGTTAGCAAGTCATGTAGCATGCACATATGGTTAAAGTTGTGCAACAAATTTGAAACATGAAGTGTACTTGGCTTGTGCATCCTTATGAATGGCGGTCGGGGACGAGCGATGGTCTTTTCCTACCAATCTATACCCCTAGGAGCATGCGCATAGTACTTGGTTTTTGATGACTTCTAAATTTTTGCAATAAGTATATGAGTTCTTTTGACTAATGTTGAGTCCATGGATTATACGCACTTTTACCTTTCTGCCTTTGCTAGCCTCTTCGGTACCATGCATTGCCCTTTCTCATCTTGAGAGTTGGTGCAAACTTCGCCGGTGCATCCAAACCCCATGATACGATATGCTCTATCACACATAAACCTCCTTATATCTTCCTCAAAACAGCCACCATACCTACCTATTATGGCATTTCCATAGCCATTCCGAGATATATTGCCATGCAACTTTCCACCGTTCCGTTCATCATCATCATGACATACTTTACTTTTGTCATATTGCCATTGCATGATCATGTAGTTGACATCGTATTTGTGGCAAAGCCACCAAGCATTATTTTTCATACATGTCACTCTTGATTCATTTCACCATCCCGGTACACCGCCGGGGGCATTCATATAGAGTCATATCTTGTTCTAGTTTCGAGTTGTAATTCTTATGTTGTAATCAATAGAAGTGTGATGATCATCATTATTAGAATATTGCCCAAAGAAAAAAGAAGGAAGAAAGGCCAAAAGAAAAAAGAGAAAGGCCCAAAAAAAAGAAAAGAAAAGAAAAAAAGGAAAAGAAAAAAAGAATAAATAAATAAAAAGGGTAATGTTACTATCTCTTTTTCCACACTTGTTCTTCAAAGTAGCACCTTGTTCTTCATGTAGTGAGTCTCATATATTGTGCTTCAAAGTAGCACCATGTTTTTCATATAGTGAGTTTCATAAGTTGTCCTTTTCATACAAGTGGGAATTTTTCATTATAGAACTTGGCTTGTATATTCCTACGATGGGCTTCCTCAAATCCCTAGGTCTTCGTGAGCAAGCAAGTTGGATGCACACCCACTAGTTTCTTTTTGTTGAGCATTCATTTATAGCTCTAGTGCATCCGTTGCATGGCAATCCCTACTCCTCATGTTGACATCAATCGATGGGCATCTCCATAGCCCATTGATTATCCTCGTCAATGTGAGATTTTCTCCTTTTTTGTCTTCTCCACAAAATCCCCATCATCATACTCTATTCCAACCATAGTGCTATATCCATGGCTCACGCTCATGTATTGCGTGAAGGTTGAAAAAGTTTGAGATTATTTAAGTATGAAACAATTTCTTAGCTTGTCATAGGGAGTATAGAAGTTGGGAACATCTTTGTGTGATGAAAATGAAGCATAGCCTAACTATATGATTTGGTAGGGATGAACTTTCTTTTGCCATGCTATTTTGAGAAGACATGATTGCTTTCATTAGTATGCTTGAAGTGTTACTATTTCTTTTATCAATATGAACTTTTATTTTGAATCATTTGGATCTGAACATTCATGACACAATAAAGAAAACTACATTATGAATTATGCTAGGTAGCATTCCACATCAAAAATTCTCTTTTTATCATTTACCTACTCGAGGACAAGCAGGAATTAAGCTTGGGGATGCTTGATACATCTCCAACGTATCTATAATTTTTGATTGTTCCATGCTATTATATTACCCCTTTTGGATGTTTATGGGCTTTATTTTACACATTTATATCATTTTTGGGACTAACCTACTAACCGGAGGCCCAACCCATATTGTTGTTTTTTTGCCTATTTCAGTATTTCGAAGAAAAGGAATATCAAACGGAGTCCAAACGGAATGAAACCTTCAAGAGCGTGATTTTTGGAACGAACGTGATCCGGAGAGCTTGGAGTGCAAGTCAAGAAGCTTCCTAGGACCCCATGAGATAGGAGGGCCCCCCCCCTATAGGGCGCGCCCCGTGTCTCATGGGCCCCTCGGGCGGCCACCGACGTACTTCTTCCTCCTATATATACCTACGTACCCCGAAAACATCCAGCAGCACCACGAAACACAATTTCCACCGTCGTAACCTTCTGTATCCGCGAGATCTCATCTTGGAGCCTTCGCCGGCACTCTGCCGGAGGGGGAATCGACCATGGAGGGCTTCTACATCAACACCCTTGCCCCTCCGATGAGTTGTGAGTAGTTTACCACAGACCTATGTGTCCATAGTTATTAGCTAGATGGCTTCTTCTCTCTTTTTGGATCTCAATACAATGTTCTCCCCCTCTCTTGTGGAGATCTAGCTATTCGATGTAAACTCTTTTTGCGGTGTGTTTGTCGAGATCCGATGAATTGTGGGTTTATGATCAAGTTTATCTATGAATAATATTTGAATCTTCTCTGAATTCTTTTATGTATGATTGAGTTATCTTTGCAAGTCTCTTCGAATTATCAGTTTGGTTTGGCCTACTATATTGGTTTTTCTTGCCATGGGAGAAGTGCTTAGCTTTGGGTTCAATCTTGCGGTGTCCTTACCCAGTGACAGAAAGGGTTGCAAGGCACGTATTGTATTGTTGCCATCGAGGATAACAAGATGGGGTTTACATCATATTACATGAGTTTATCCCTCTACATCATGTCATCTTGCTTAATGCGTTGCTCCGTTCTTATGAACTTAATACTCTAGATGCAGGCAGGAGTCGGTCGATGTGTGGAGTAATAGTAGTAGATGCAGGCAGGAGTCGGTCTACTTGTTATGGACATGATGCCTATATACATGATCATGCCTAGATAATCTCATAACTATGCGCTTTTCTATCAATTGCTCGACAGTAATTTGTTCACCCACCGTAATACTTATGCTATCTTGAGAGAAGCCTCTAGTGAAACCTATGGCCCCCGGGTCTATCTCTTATCATATTTGCTTTCAATCTATTTTTATTTGCATCTTTACTTTTTGCATCTATATTATAAAATACCAAAAATATATTTATCTTATCATACTATCTTTATTAGATCTCACTTTCGCAAGTGGCCGTGAAGGGATTGACAACCCCTTTATTGCGTTGGTTGCGAGTTCTCAGTTTGTTTGTGTAGGTGCGTGGGACTTTTGAGGAGCCTCCTACTGGATTGATACCTTGGTTCTCAAAAGTGAGGGAAATACTTAAGCTACACTTGCTGCATCACCCTCTCCTCTTCGAGGAAAACCAACGCAAGCTCAAGACATAGCAGCGCCCGCCATAGGAGTTAGTGGCACGATCTAGTGGTCGAGGAAGAAGATTCTGACGCACCCCTAGCTGGCGCACAAAATGTCGGATTTAGGGATCCGGCAACCCTTGAGAGGTTCAAACTCTGGGGTGTGTGCGGAGATCTCAACCTGCCCAGCCTGCCTACTCGCGATCCTCCTAAGCCTAGCGCATCGAGCTCAAAGAGACACAAAGACACAGAGATTTATACTGGTTCGGGCAACCGTTGTGGTGTAATACCCAAATCCAGTGTGGTGTGGTGGATTGCCTTGTAGGCTGCGGATGAACAAGCCTCGGGAGGTGAGGTGTTCTTGAGCTGGTGTAGTGGTCGGCTGAGAATGGATCCCCTCTCCCACTATGATGGTGGCTAGACCTATTTATAGTGGCCTTGGTCCTCTTCCCGAATATGAGCGGGAAGGGAGCCCACAACGGCCAGATTTGAAAGGGGACAAGTAGTACAGTCTATCCTGACAAAAGTAGTCTTCGCCTGCGAAAAGCCTCTAGTTGTGATGCTGCGGTGGGCTCGTTGATGACCTCCGTCCTGCCGTCCTGGTGGTCTTGGTCTCATTGCACCAGAATGGAAACCTTTGGCTGATTCCTCGGGACTCTGCGCCTTTGGCTTGCCTTCATTGCACCGAGGAGGAAACCTGCGCTCTACGCCCGCCTGGCCTTGGTCGTCATGGCTCACGTCAGCTGAGCCTCGTGAGGTAACATGCATAGAACTCTCCGCCCCTCAAGAGCCCTCCTAAGGAGGCCAATTCCTTCGGGGGTCTTGGCGATGTCCGCCTCGCGAGGCTTGGCCCCTCGCAAGGGTCTTGTGGTGTTGGTGTTGAAGTTGGGCCGTACCAGGTCGTTAATGGAGCCGCATGGTGGGCCACAGGCAGGCCGGGCTGGATACCCCTGAATCCAGGACACCGACAAGGACGTCTCCAAAACCTAGAGAAATTAAACTCATGAGATACATCACCAAAATTGACGGTGACAGTTTCTTTATGGCAATCTGTCTTAGCATTGACAGGGTTCAAGAAAGGTCTACCAAATATTATGGGACAAAAATCATCTTGTGGAGAACCAAGAACTAGAAAATCAGTGGGGTATTTTATTTTCCCACACAAGACTTCAACATCCTAGCATTTCCAAGTGGTGTGATGGTGTACCTATTTGCAAGTTTAATAGTGACATCAATATCCTCTATTTCAGCAGGTGCTATATCATTCATAATTTCTTGATATAAGATAAAATTAATAGCATTCACACTAGCACCTAAATCACATAAACCATGATAGCAATGATCTCCAATTTTAACTGAGACGATAGGCATGTCAACAACAGGCTTGTTCTTCCCTTTAGTACCGGGTTGGAAATTCTAGCAGCTTCATCACAAAAATAAATAACATGCCTATCTATATTATCGACCAAGCCATTTTTAGCCATAGCAATGCTAGGTTCTACTTTAATTTGTTCAGAGGGTCTAGGTGTTTTAATATTACTTTTGTTAACCACGGTTGAGAATTTAGCATGTTCCTTTATCCTAACAGGGAAAGGTGATTTTTTAACATAAGTAGTAGGCATAACTGGATCAACATTGTAAATGATAGTTTCATCTTTAACTGTAACTGGCTTCTCAATATTTTATTTAATAGGGGGATGATATTTAAACAACTTCTCCTTAGGGAGGTCAACATGAGTAGCAAATGATTCACAAAATGAGGCTACTATCTCAGAGTCAGATCCATATTTAGTGCTAAACTTGTGAAAAGCATCGGTGTTCATAAAAGATATAACACAATCAAACTCAAGCTTAATACCTGACTTTTTACCTTCATCGAGTTCCCAATCTTCAGAGTTGTGTTTAATTCTTTCCAAAAGATCCCACCTGAATTCAATAGTCTACTTCATAAAAGAACCAGTACAAGAAGTATCGAGCATGGATTGATCATTACGAGAAAGCCGAGCATAAAAATTATGTATAATAGTTTCTCTTGAGAGCTCATGATTATGGTATGAATATAACAATGATTTAAGACTCCCCCAAGCTAGATAAATACTTTCTCCCTCATGAGGCCAAAAATTATATATATAATTCCAATCATGATGAACTAGATGCATAGGATAAAACTTTTGGTGAAATTCCAATTTCAATTGATTCCAATCCCAAGACCCAATATCATC
>NC_041393.1:281173925-281177020 GCF_002162155.2 Triticum dicoccoides | reverse complement strand
ATAAAGGGAAAACCTTCTTCTTGACTTCATCTCCGGGTAAACCTGCAAGCTTAAATAATCCACAAACTTCATCCACATAGATTAGGTGCATATCAGGATGTAGTGTTCCATCTCCTGCATAAGGATTAGCTAGCAGTTTCTCTATCATACCCGAAGGAATTTCATAACCAATATTTTTAGTAGGTGCATTAGGTTAGGGGAAACTCTTTGTGTCTCCGGTCGAGGTGAAGATACCCCGAACAAACTCCTCAAAGGATTGTTTTCCACGGTAACAAGTAATAGTAAATTTCAGCACGTTATATAAATTTTTCCTAACCAATTTCCACTTACAAAGAGCGCTTCACTCCCCGACAATGGTGCCAGAAAAGAGTCTTGATGACCCACAAGTATAGGGGATCAATTGTAGTCCTTTTGATAAGTAAGAGTGTCGAATGCAACGCGGAGCAGAAGGAAATGACAAGCGGTTTTCAGCAAGGTATTTTTTGCAGGCACTGAAATTGTAGGTAACCGATAGTTTGGCGCCAGAACAAAATGATATAAAGTTGCTAGTAAATGAGTATAAAACATCCAAGAATTATACTTTAATAGCATGGAACAATCAAAAATTATAGATACGTTGGAGACGTATCAGCATCCCCAAGCTTAATTCCTGCTCGTCCTCGAGTAGGTAAATGATAAAAATAGAATTTTTGATGTGGACTGCTACCCATCATATTCATCACATATTCTTTTCTTTTGTGGCATGGAAATTTGGACTTTCGATGATTCAAAGCAATAGACTATAATTTGACATGAAGACCTCAATACTCAAACATATCAACAAGCAACCATGTCTTTCAAAATATCAACACTAAAGAAAGCTATCCATAGCCCATTATGCTCAATCACTAATCCATTCATAAAACACACTCAAATATTAGCTACATCCAATGCACAAGTATGATAACAGTGCTCCCTAGTTGGTTCTTCATAAGGGAAGATGGAGACTCAATAAAAATAAAATTTGCATAAAAGTAAATAGATAGGCCCTTCGCAGAGGGAAGCATAGATTTGTAGAGGTGCTAGAGTGATGACCCACGAGTATAGGGGGTCAATCGTAGTCCTTTCGATAAGTAAGAGTGTCGAACCCAACGAGGAGTAGAAGAAAATGACACGAGGTTTTCAGCAAGGTAATTTCCGCAAGCGCTGAAATTGTTGGTAACAGGTAGTTTGATAGCAAGATAATTTGTAACAAGTGAGAAGTAGCAATAGTAACAATAGCTGCAGCAAGGTAGCCCAATCCTTTTTGTGTCAAAGGACAGGCCAAAACAATCTCTTAGTAAGCAAAGCATTCTTGAGGGTACACGGGAATTTCATCTAGTCACTTCCATCATGTTCGTTTGATTCGCGTTCTCTACTTTGATAATTTGATATGTGGGTGGACCGGTGCTTGGATGTTGTTCTTACTTGAACAAGACTCCCACTTATGATTAACCCCTCTCACAAGCATCCGCAATTACGAAAGAAGAATTAAGATAAAATCTAACAATAGCATTAAACATGTGGATCCAAATCAGCCCCTTACAGAAATAGCGCATAAACTAGGGCTTAAGCTTCTGTCACTCTAGCAACCCATCATCTAATAACTACTCCACAATGCATTCCCTTAGGCCCAAATATGGTGAAGTGTCATGTAGTCGACGTTCACATAACACCACTAAGGGAATCACAACATACATATCATCAAAATATCGAACGAATATCAAATTCACATGATTACTTGCAACATGACTTCTCACGTGTCCTCAAGAACAAAAGTAACTACTCACACAACATGTTCATGCTCAAGATCAGAGGAGTAATAAATATCATAATGGATCTGAACATATAATCTTCCACCAAATAACCGGCTAGCATCAACAACAAGATGTAATCAACACTACTAGTCACCCACAGGTACCAATCTGAGGTTCCGGTACAAAGATTGAACACAAGATATGAACTATGGTTTTGAGATGAGATGGTGTTCTTGAAGATGTTGATGAAGATTGGCGATCCCAAGATGAGAGGGTTGTTGGTGATGACGATAGCTTCGATTTCCCCCTCCCGGAGGGAAGTATCCCCAGCGGAATCGCTCCTCTAGAGAGCAAAAGTGCTCCTGCCCAAGTTCCGCCTCGAGACGGCGGCGCTCCATCCCGAAAGTCCTCTCCTTTTTTCTAGGTCAAAAGACCTTATGTAATAGAAGATGGGCACTGGAGGTGGGCTAGGGCCCCCACTACCCACCAGGGTGTGCTTGGAGGGGGTGGCGCGCCGTGGTGCCCAGTGGGCACCTAGGTGGCCCCCTCTAGTATTTCTTTTCTCTTTTTTTTATATACTCCAAAATAATTCTTGACAAAATTTCAGCTCATTTGGAGATGTGCAGAATAAGTATCTCTGACGTAGCTTTTCCAGGTCTAGAATTCCAACTATCGGTATTCTCCCTCTTTGCTTGCATATTATGAGAGAAAAGGCATTAGAATTACTCAAAAAAGTGTTATATTGAATAAAAACATTATAAATAACAGTAGGAAAACATGATGCAAAATGGACATATCATGTACACAAGCCATTCTCTGTCACACTTTCCCCATTTGAGAGAACTCTAGAATATGATACTGCAGAAAACCTTCTAGACAATTTGTCCTTTTTACATGTTGGATAGTGTTAAGAAACGTAGCATGCAATTTCAAAAAAATTCCTATGCTCACGCAAGATCTATCTAGGAGATGCATAGCAACGAGATGGGGAGAGTGTGTCCACGTACCCTCTTAGACCTAAAGTAGAAGCATTTGCCCAACGCGGTTGATGTAGTTGAACGTCATCTCGTTCCGACCAGACGTACGGCACCTCCGAGTTCTGCACACATTTAGCGCGATGACGTCCCTCGATCTCTTGAGCCGGCAGAGGGTCGAAGGAGTAGATGAGTTCTGTCAGCACAATGGCGTGGTGACGGTGATGGTGTTGTGATCCGCGCAGGGCTTCGCCTAAGCACTACGACAATATGACCGGAGGAGTAAACAGTGGAGGGGGTGCCGCACACGGCTAAGAGAAATTGTTCGTGTTCTCTAGGGGCGCCC
>NC_041393.1:281095174-281173435 GCF_002162155.2 Triticum dicoccoides | reverse complement strand
GGAGGCCGGCCTAGGTGCACCCCAAGTGAGAAGGAGTCCAACTTGGACTCTAGTTGGATTCACCCCCCCCCTTCCTTTTACTAGAGGGGGAAAGGGAGGGGAGGGGAAAGGGAGTAGGAGAAGGAAAGGGGGTGGCGCCCCCTTCTCTAGTCCAATTCGGCCTCCTCCCTTGTGGGGGCGCACCAGCCCCTTGTGGGCTGGTTAGCCTCCCTCCTATGGCCCATATCTTTCCCCGCGGGGTTCCGGTAACCCCTCCGGTACTCCGGTATGTACCTGATACACTCCGGAACCCTTCTGATGTCCTAATACTACCTTTCCAATATATCAATCTTTACCTCTCGGCCATTTAGAGACTCCTCGTCATGTACGTGATCTCATCTGGGACTCTGAACATCCTTCAGACACCAAAACACATAACTCATATAATACATATCGTTATCGAACGTTAAGCGTGCGAACCCTACGGGTTCGAGAACTATGTAGACATGACCGAGACACCTCAATGGTCAATAACCAATAGTGGAACCTGGATGCTCATATTGGTTCCCACATATTCTACGAAGATCTTTATCGATCGAACTGCTATGTCAACATACGTTATTCCTTTTTCTCTTCGGTGTGTTACTTGCCCGAGATTCGATCATCGGTATCTTCATACCTAGTTCAATGTCATTACCGGCAAGTCTCTTTACTCGTTCCGTAATGCATCATCCCGTAACTAACTCACTAGTCACATTGCTGGCAAGGCTTCTTATGATGTGCAATACCGAGAGGGGCCGGAGATACCTCTCTGATATTCGGAGTGGCAAATCCAAATCTTGATCTATGCCAACCCAACAAACCCTTTCGAGATATCTGTAGAGAATCTTTATAATCACCCAGTTACGTTGTGATGTTTGATAGCACATAAGGCATTCCTCCGGTGTCCGGGAGTTGCATAATCTCATAGCCGGAGGAATATATATTTGACATGAAGAAAGCAGTAGCAATAAAACTGAATGATCATTATGCTAAGCTAACGGATGGGTCATCTCCATCACATCATTCTCCTAATGATGTGGTCCCGTTCATCAAATGACAACACATGTCCATGGCTAGGAAACTTAACTATCTTTGATCAACGAGCTAGTCAGGTAGAGGCATACTAGGGACACGGTTTTGTCTATGTATTCACACATGTATCAAGTTTCTGGTTAATACAATTCTAGCATGAATAATAGACATTTATCATGATATAAGGAAATATAAAATAACAACTTTATTATTGCCTCTAGGGCATATTCCCTCCAGTCTCCCACTTGCACTAGAGTCAATAATCTAGTTCACATCGCCATGTGATTTAACACCAATAGTTCACATCTGTATGTGATTAACACCCATAGTTAACATCGCCATGTGACCAACAACCAAAGGATTTACTCGAGTCAATAATCTAGTTCACATCTCTATGTGATTAACACCCAAAGAGTACTAAGGTGTGATCAATTTTTTTGCCTATGAGAGAAGTTTAGTCAACGGGTCTGCCATATTCAGAGCCGTATGTATTTTGCAAATTTCCTATGTCTACAATGCTCTGTGTGGAGCTACTCTAGATAATTGCTCCCACTTTCAATATGTATCCATATTGAGACTCAGAGTCATCCGGATCGGTGTAAAAGCTTGCATCGACGTAACACTTTACGGTGAACTCTTTATCACCTTCATAACTGAGAAATATTTCCTTAGTCCTCTCAGGTAACTAAGGATAACTTTGACCGTTGTCCAGTGATCCACTCCTGGATCACTATCGTACCCCCTTGCCAAACTCATGATAAGGTACACAGGAGGTCTGGTATGCAGCATTGCATACTTTATAGAACGTATGGTTGAGGCATAGGGAATGACTTTCATTCTCTTTCTATTTTCTGTTGTGGTTAGGTTTTGAGTGTCACTCAACTTTACACCTTGCAACACAGGCAAGAACTCCTTCTTTGACTGTTCCATTTTGAACTACTTCAAAATTTTGTCAAGGTATGTACTCATTGAAAAATCTTATCAAGTGTCTTGATCTATCTCTATAGATCTTGATGCCTAATATGTAAGCAGCTTCACTGAGGTCTTTATTTGAAAAACTCCTTTCAAACTCTCCTTTATGCTTTCCAGAAAATTCTACATCATTTCCGAGCAACAATATGCCATTCACATATACTTATCAGAAAGGCTGTAGTGCTCCCACTCACTTTCTTGTAACAGGCTTCACTGCAAGTCTGTATAAAACTGTATGCTTTGATCAACTCATCAAAGCGTATATTCCAACTCCGAGATGCTTGCACCAGTCCATAGATGGATCGCTGGAGCTTGCACACTTTATTGGCACCTTTAGGATCGACAAAACCTTCTGGTTGCATCATATACAACTCTTCTTAGAGATATCCATTTAAGGAATGCAATTTCAACATCCATTTGCTAGATTACATAAAATATGGCAATTGCTAACATGATTCGGACGGACTTAAGCATCGCTACGGCTGAGAAAATCTCATTGTAGTCAACACCTTGAACTTGTCAAAAACCTTTTTGCGACAAGTCGAGCTTTGTAGATAGTAACACTACCATCAGCATCCGTCTTCCTCTTGAAGATCTATTTATTCTCAATTGCTTGCCGATCATCGGGCAAGTCCACCAAAGTCCACACTTTGTTCTCATACATGGATCCTATCTCAGATTTCATGGCCTCAAGTCATCTGTCGGAATCTAGGCTCATCATAGCTTCTTCATAGTTCGTAGGTTCGTCATGGTCAAGTAACATGACTTCCAGAACAGGATTACTGTACCACTCTGGTGCGGATCATGCTCTGTTTGACCTACGAGGTTCTGTAGCAACTTGATCTGAAGTTTCATGATATTTATCATCAGCTTCCTCTCCAGTTGGTGTAGGCATCACAGGAACAAATTTCTCGGATGAGCTACTTTCCAAATTGAGAGAAGGTACAATTACCTCATCAAGTTCTACTTTCTTCCCACTCACTTCTTTCAAGAGAAACTCCTCCTCTAGAAAGGTTTCGTTCTTAGCAACAAAGATCTTGCCTTCGGATCTGTGGTAGAAGGTGTACCCAATTGCTTCCTTAGGGTATCCTATGAAGAAGCACTTCTCTGATTTGGGTTCGAGCTTATTAGGTTGAAGCTTTTTGACATAAGCATCACATCCCCAAACTTTAAGAAATGACAGCTTAGGTTTATTGCCAAACCACAGTTCATACGGTGTCGTCTCAACGAATTTTGACGGTGCCCTGATTAACGTGAATGCAGCTATCTCTAATGCATAACCCCAAAAATAATAGTGGTAAATCAATAAGAGACATCATAGATCACACCATATCTAATAAAGTGTGGTTATGACGTTCGGACACACCATTACGTTGTGGTGTTCCAGGTGGCGTGAGCTGTGAAATTATCCATATTGTTTTAAATGAAGGCCAAACTCGTAACTTGAATATTCACCTCCGCAATTAGATCATAGAAATTTTATCTTCTTGTTACGATGATTCTCCACTTCACTTTGAAATTCTTTGAACTTTTTAAATGTTTCAGACTTGTGTCTCATTAAGTAGATATACCCATATCTGCTCAAATCATCTATAAAGGTCAGAAAATAACGATACCCGCCACGAGCCTCAACACTCATCGAACCGCATACATCTGTATGTATTATTTCCATTAAGTCATTGGCTCATTCCATTGTTCCTGAGAACGGAGTTTTAGTCATATTTCCCATGAGGCATGGTTCACAAGTATCAAATGATTCATAATCAAGTAATTCCAAAATCCCATTTGCATGGAGTTTCTTCATGTGCTTTACACCAATATGACCTAAACGGAGTGCCATAAGAATGTTGCACTATCATTATCGACTTTGCATCTTTTGGCATCAATATTATGAATATGTGTATTACTACGATCGAGATTCAATAAACCATTAACATTGGGTGTATGACCATAGAAGGTTTTATTCATGTAAACAGAATAACAATTATTCTCTGTCTTAAATGAATAATCGCATTGCAATAAACATGATTTAATCATATTCATGCTCAACGCAAACACCAAATAACATTTAATTAGGTTCAACACTAATCCTGAAAGTATAGGGAGTGTGCGATGATGATCATATAAATCTTGGAAATACTTCCAACACACATCGTCACTTCACCCTCAACTAGTCTCCATTTATTCTGCAACTCCTGTTTCGAGTTACTAATCTTAGCAACCGAACAAGTATCAAATACCCAGGGGCTACTACGAGCACTAGTAAGGTACACATCAATAACATGTATATCAAGTATACCTTTGTTCACTTTGCCATCCTTCATATCCGCCAAATATTTGGGGCAGTTCCGCTTCTAGTGACTAGTCCCTTTAGAGTAGAAGCACTCAGTTTCAAGCTTGGGTCCAGCTATGGGTTTCTTCCCGGGAGTGACAACTTGCTTACCATTCTTCTTGAAGCTCCCTTTCTTTCCCTTTACCCTTTTCTTGAAACTAGTGGTCTTGTTTAATCATCAACACTTGATGCTTTTTCTTGATTTCTACCTTTCTTGATTTCAGCATCACGAAGAACTCGGGAATCACTTTCGTCATCCCTTGCATATTATAGTTCATCACGAAGTTCCAGTAACTTGGTGATGGTGACTAGAGAACTTTGTCAATCACTATCTTATCTAGAAGATTAACTCCCACTTGATTCAAGCGATTTTAGTACCCAGACATTCTAAGCACATGCTCACTAGCTGAGCTATTGTCCTCCATCTTTTAGGCGAAGTACTTGTCAGAGGTCTCATACCTCTCGACACGGGCATGAGTCTGAAATACCAATTTCAGCTCTTGGAACGTCTCATATGCTCCACGGTGTTCAAAATGTTTTTGAAGTCCCGGTTCTAAGCCATAAAGCATGGTGTACTAAACTATCAAGTAGTCATCATATTGAGCTAGCCAAATGTTCATAACGTTTGCATCTGCTCTTGCAATAGGTCTGTCACCTGGCGGTGCATCAAGGACATAATTCTTTTGTGCGGCAATGAGGATAAACCTTAGATCACGGACCCAGTCTGCACCATTGCTACTATCATCTTTCAACTTAGTTTTCTATAGGAACATATCAAAAAACATAGGGGAGTTACAACACGAGCTATTGATCTACAACATAATTTGCAAATACTATCAGGACTAAGTTCATGATAAATTAAAGTTCAATTAATCAAGTTACTTAAGAACTCCCACCTAGATTGACATACCTCAAGTCATCTAAATGATACATGATCCAAATCAACTAAACCATGTTCGATCATCACGTGAGATGGAGTAGTCTTCAATGGTGAACATCTCTATGTTGATCATATCTACTATATGATTCACGTTCGACCTTTCGGTCTCTAGTGTTCCGAGGCCATGTCTATACATGCTAGGCTCGTCAAGTTTCACCCGAGTATTCCGCATGTGCAAAATTGTCTTGCAGTTGCACCCATTGCATGTGAACGTAGAGCCTAATACACCTGATTATCACGTGGTGTCTCAGCACGAAGAACCTTCACAACGGTGCATACTCACGGAGAACACTTATACTTTGAAATGTTAGTGAGGGGTCATCTTATAATTCTACTGCCGTACTAAGCAAAATAAGATGCATAAACGATAAACATCACATGCAATCAAAATATGTGACATGATATGGCCATCATCATCTTGTGCCTTTGATCTCCATCTCCAAAGCACCGTCATGATCTCCATCGTCACCGGCTTGACACCTTGATCTTCATCGTAGCATCATGGTCGTCTCGCCAACTATTGCTTCTACAACTATCACTAATGCATAGTGATAAAGTAAAGCAATTACATGGCGTTTGCATTTCATACAATAAATCGACAACCATAAGGCTCCTGCCAGTTGCCGATAACTTCTACAAAACATGATCATCTCATTCATTAACATATATCACATCATGTCTTGACCATATCACATCACAACATGCCCTGCAAAAACAAGTTAGACATCCTCAACTTTGTTGTTGCAAGTTTTACGTGGCTGCTACGGGCTTCTAGTAAGAATCGTTCTTACCTACGCATCAAAACCACAACGGTGATTTATCAAGTTTGCTGTTAACCTTCAACAAGGACCTGCCGCAATCAAATTCGGTTCAACTAAAGTTGGAGAAACAGACTAGTTGCATGTCTGTCGGTGGAACCGGTCTCATGAACGTGGTCATGTAAGGTTGGTCCAGGCCACTTCATCCAACAATACCGCCAAATCAAAATAAGACATTGGTGGTAAGCAGTATGACGATCACCGCCCACAACTCTCTATGTTCTACTCGTGCATATCATCTATGCATAGACCTGGCTCGGATGCCACTGTTGGGAAACATAGCATGCAATTTCAAAAAAAATCCTACGCTCACGCAAGATCTATCTAGGAGATGCATAGCAACGAGAGGGGTGAGTGTGTCCACGTACCCTCATAGACCAAAAGCGGAAGCGTTTGCTCAACGCGGTTGATGTAGTTGAACATCTTCTTGTTCCGATCGGTCGAGTACCGAACGTACGACACCTCTGAGTTCTGCACATGTTTAACGCGATGATGTCCCTTGATCTCTTGATCTAGTAGAGGGTCGAAGGAGTAGATGCGTTCCATCAGCACCGCGGCATGGTGACGGTGATGGTGATGTGATCCGCGCAGGGCTTCGCCTAAGCACTATGACAATATGACCGGGGGAGTAAACGGTGGAGGGGGGCGGCGCACATGACTAAGAGCAATTGTTGGTGTTATTTAGGGGCGCCCCCTCCCGTATATAAAGGAGGGAGGGAGAGGAGGCCGGCCTAGGCGCGCCCCAAGTGGGAAGGATTCCCGCTTGGACTCCTAGTTGGATTTGGCCCCCTCTTCCTTTTATCGGAGAGGGAAAGGGGGAAGGAGAGGGAGTAGGAGAAGGAAAGGGGGGTGGCGCCCCCTTCCCTAGTCCAATTCGGCCTCCTCCCTTGTGGGGGGCGCACCAATCCCTTGTGGGCTGGTTAGCCTCCCTCTTATGGCCCATATGGCCCATATCTTTCCCCGGGGGATTCCGGTAACCCCTCCGGTACTCCAATATGTACCCGATACACTTTGAAACACTTCCGACGTCCGAATACTACCTTTCCAATATATCAATCTTTACCTCTCGACCATTTCGAGACTCCTCGTCATGTCTGTGATCTCATCCGGGACTCCAAACAACCTTCGGTCACCAAAACACATAACTCATATATACATATCGTCATCGAACATTAAGCGTGCGGACCCTACGGGTTCGAGAACTATGTAGACATGACCGAGACACCTCTCCGGTCAATAACCAATAGCGGAACCTGGATGCTCATATTGGTTCCCACATATTCTACGAAGATATTTATCGGTCGAACCACTATGTCAACATACGTTATTCCCTTTGTCATCGGTATGTTACTTGCTCGAGATTCGATCGTCGGTATCTTCATACCTAGTTCAATCTCGTTACCGGGAAGTCTCTTTACTTGTTGCATAATGCATCAGCCTGTAACTAACTCATTAGTGACATTGCTTGCAAGGCTTCTTATGATGTGCATTACCGAGAGGGCCCAAAGATACCTCTCCGATATTCGGAGACTAATCGATCTATGCCAACCCAACAAACACCTTTGGAGATACATGTAGAGCATATTTATAATCACCCAGTGGTGTTGTGACATTTGATAGCACATAAGGCATTCCTCCGGTGTCCAGGAGTTGCATAATCTCATAGTCGGAGGAATATATATTTGACATGAAGAAAGCAGTAGCAATAAAATTGAACGGTCATTATGCTAAGCTAACGGATGGACCTTATCAATCACATCATTCTCCTAATGATGTGATCCCGTTCATAAAATGACAACACATGTCCATGGTTAGGAAACTTAACCATCTTTGATCAACGAGCTAGTCAAGTAGAGGCATACTAGGGACACAGTGTTTTGTCTATGTATTCACACATGTATCAAGTTTCTGGTTAATACAATTCTAGCATGAATAATAGACATTTATCATGATATAAGGAAATATAAAATAACAACTTTATTATTGCCTCTAGGGCATATTTCCTTCAAATAGATGAGTCTCTTTTAGGACCCTTTTGCACCAAAACATTTATCATTTTAGGACCAAGGGCATCCCAATTTCTTGGATTAAATATATCAAACGAAAAAGGAATTTGGTGTCATCAACAATATTGTCATCATCAGCTGTATTAGCATTATCTCCTTCATTGGCAGTATCAACACGATGACCTCCATCGGCAGCATTATCATCACCCCCTTCTTCGGCAATACCATCATCAATTTCTGCACCATGAGCCTCAACCTCTCTGAAATAGTCATCATGACCATCATCTACATTAACATCTGCAGTTTGATTTTCATAATCAGGTTGGGGTTCTCTCACGACATATCTATCGATGAAACTTGTTAGAGATCGAGCCTCAACTTCTAGTCTTTGTTTCTTCTTATGCTTTGCAGCATCAGAATTATGCTTCCTAATTCTAGTAGATATTGTGAAGATGCAAGAACAAAACCTAACAAAATTATAAGATCAAACGTAATGTAATTAGTTTCATAGAAAGAACTAGATGATTAGATGTGTAGATCATTCGAATACAAGAAAATAAATTGGGAAAATAATTGTCACATCCCGAGCTTCTGGTTTGCTCTGAGCTAGCTAGTCATGTGTTGCATCATGTTTAAATTTTAGTTAAACTTGAAATGGGGATTGTTTAAACCCTAGCACCAAATGAATGCAAATAGGCTCAAATAAAATCATTTTCAATGAACCCAAAATGCCTTTGAAAATGTTCATGATTTCTGATAAAGGTGAAAACCTCTGCCAAAAATTATGAACATATATCTAGGTTATTCCTGGATTCTTGAATTAAATCATAAAGTATTTGCATTTGGGCATTTAAATGCTAATAAATAGTTTAAATGCTCAAATAATCATAAACTAAAATGTTTGCTGTTGGTTATATTTCAAACAGTGGCATTGATCAGTTTCATGATTTTTGGGTTTGGTCTAGTATTTTTAATAAAGTCACAAAGTTGCAGAAAATAGAAAACGATAGATAAAAGAAGAGAGCAGAGAACTTACCTGGCGCTCACCTGTGAAGCCCACCTGGTGGCCCAAGTGGCCGGCCCAGCCCACCAGGCCACCCTTCTGTCGTCTTCCTCCCCCTCGTCCCGAAGCAGCTCGGTGGCGCGCACCCGAGAGCCCTCGGCCACCTCCTGCTTCCACCTGGGAGCCCCGGGCCTTCTACCAGCGCCACGGAGACGCCCGAAGACCCTGTCCCCTCTCCCTCACTCGCTGCTCTCTCTCCCCTCCCCTGGCTCTCTCCCCCGAGCTCACCTGAGGGCCACCGTCGCCGCCGCTCGCCGCTGCCGCGCCCAGAGCCACTGCCCCGCCTCTCCATCGTGTCTAAAAGAACCGCCCTGTAGCCCTACTCCTCCTCGCCGAGACACACGGGTCGGGAAGCCCTGCTTCGTCCCGAACGCCGCCATCTTCTTCCGTGGGATCCGGCGATCCCCGTCGTCGCTCCGTCGACTGCAGGCCTTCCTCGAGCCCGACGAGCACTTCA
The DNA here is from genome assembly GCF_002162155.2 of Triticum dicoccoides. Lineage (NCBI taxonomy): Eukaryota > Viridiplantae > Streptophyta > Magnoliopsida > Poales > Poaceae > Triticum > Triticum dicoccoides. Next base: position 281,163,794 of record NC_041393.1, on the reverse strand, counting down.
ATCAACACGCTGTGAGCCTCCGGTCATTTTCCCCCTAACGCCCCGTCCTTTTCCACACCGTGGCCGTCGTGTTCATCGAGGCCGAAGCTCGCCTCCGCTCGAGCTTGTCGTCGGCGTCGCTCCGGCGACCATTTGGTCATCCCGTGCTAACCAACATGCCCGCCGCATCGCGTAGTGCCTCGCTAGCGCCTCAGCTTCTGCGTTTGCACGCCGCAGGCCCAACCCCGCACATGGCCGAACTCCGGCCGCCGCCTTGGAGCTTGCCGTCATTGGCTTCGGCCACGATAGACCCGGCCTCCACCACCACTAGATGCGCGCCTGCTAGAGCTCTCCAACAAGCCCAAGAACGGCCTCGCCCGTGCCCCGTAGCGCGTTTCCGACGGCCGCCACCGTCTCAGGCCTCGCCGGCGTCGAGTCGCTGGCGGGTTTGACCCCGTTTGACCACGGGTGGGCCAGTTTGACCCCCTGGGTCAATGACAGGTGGGGCCCAGCCCCGCTAATTAACTAGGATTAGTACCAAATGAATTTAGTTAAGCTAATCACACTGACATGCGGGACCCACTATCAGGTTTGACCAGACCGCGACTTGTTGACCTGCTGACGTCACACTGACGTCAGGCTGACGCAGTAAATCATTTACTGGATTTATTCTTTTTAGGAAATTCCAGAAAATAGCACAAACTTCTAAAAATCATAGAAATTCAACCGTAACTCCAAATTAAATAAGTTATATATGAAAAATGATCAGAAAAATCCAATCTATCCATCTGTACTAGTTTCATGCATGTTAAAACACTTTAACCTTGCTGTTTAGGTGAAACAAGTTAATGCACCTTTATGACTTCATATAATGGGTTTGCATTTGAATCTTTGGTTCAAATGGACTCATTTCAATCTGTTCTAGCTTGCATTAGCCCAAAACACATTCATATTGCCATGTCATAGCATGCATCATATTGTGCTTTGCATTGATCGTGTTTCTTCTCTGTTTGTCGGTGTTGTTCCCCCTCGATAGACGTTGTACCGACGTTGTGATCGTTGACACTGATGAAGACTCAATGCTATCTTCAGAAGTGCCAGGCAAGCAAAACCCCCTTGTTCATTCCGATACAATCCTACCCTCTCGCCCTGCTCTCTTTTACTGCATTAGGACAACAACAAGTCATTTGTTACTTGCTGCGGTAGCTGAACCCCTTTATCCTCTGCATGACCTGTCATTGCCACAGTAAATAGATGAAACCCACTAGTATGAGTAGGAGTTGTTTGAGCCCTGTTGTGCCTACTCATTCATGTTTGTTTGTCATGCCTGCTACTGCTTAGAGTTGAGTCAGGTCTGATTCATCGAGAATGAATTGGAGGTGTGTGAACATGTCCTACTGTGTGTGAGCTAAGTGTGTGAACACGATTTGATAAAAGGTATCGGTGAGAGGCCATGTAGGAGTACATGGTGGGTTGTCTCATTGAAGCCGTCCTTAGGAACTGAGTTCTGTGTTTGTGATCCATGATTCAGATACTACCATGCATTGGGCCCTGAAATATGACCCCGCTCGACTTCTTATTCACCCTTGTCCTCTGTCTAGGAGTTGCAAGTAGTTTCTGGTGTTTGTAGTATGCTGGAGGCCATGCGTAGCGCTGACCGGAGGGGTGGGTTGTGATGCGGTAGGCACGTGGCCGGGTATACCGGGCGCCCGTTTGGTGTCACGGAACCCTGTTCACATCGTTTGGGGCTGTGAGCGAAACCCCGGCCGGATCTCCTCATGGATGGAACCCGAATAGGCGATAAACCTGGACTAGACACTTAGGTGTTTAGGTAGGTCGTGGTCTACACCCACGTCGGCTTTCGCTTGAAGTCTGCCGAGCACATGTCGTGTGCAGACGCTAAGTGGTGGAAACATGTATGAAGAAGTACACCCCTGCAGGGTTAACATCATCTATTCGAATAGCCGTGTCCGCGGTAAAGGACTTCTGGGTTGCTTATATCAGTTCATAGACAAGTGAAAGTGGATACTCTAAAATACGCAAGATAAGTGTGAGTGCTATGGATGGCGTCCTCGTAGGAAGACGGGAGCGGATCCATAGTGGTGTATTGATATGGTGAATATGTGGACTCGTGTGTGCCACCTCAAAAGAGTTACTTGCAGTAGTAGTTCAGGATAGCCACCGAGTCAAAGCTGGCTTGCTGCAGTTAAACCCCACCATCCCCTTTGTTGATAATGATGCATATGTAGTTAGTTCTGATGTAAGTCTTGTTGGGTACATTTGTACTCACGTTTGCCTATTTTATGTTTTTGCAGAGAGACTTCAGTCTCACTAGTAGTTTCGCGTGGACTTCGACGTTTAGCTTGTTACCTCAGCCATGATCTTGTGCCCTCGGCAGGATCTGGTAGATAGTCAGGCTTCTCAGCCTTTTTCATTTATAGATGTCTGTACTCAGACATGATAGCTTCCGCTTGTGCTTTGACTTGTATGCTCTGAATGTTGGGTCATGAGACCCCTGTTTGTAATATCTCGCTCCTCGGAGCCTAATGAATACATACTTGGGTCGTAGAGTCATGTTGTGATGCCATGTTGTATTTGCACATATCGAGCATATTGTGTGTATGTTATTGAAATGCTTGGTATGTGTGGGATCTGACTATCTAGTTGTTTATCCTTCGTAGCCTCTCTTACCGGGAAATGTCTCCTAGTGTTTCCATGGTAGCTTGCTACTGCTCCGGAACACTTAGACTGGCCGGCATGTGTCCTTCGTTCCTGTGTCTGTCCCCTCGGGGAAATGTCACGCGATGAATACCGGAGTCCTGTTAGCCCGGTTCACCGGAGTCCTGCTAGCCCAGTGCTACAGCCTAGATTCACTCGCTGATGACCGACACGTTCAATGCTGGGTCATGGATGCCTGTCCCTGTAAGTTTGTGCCACTTTGGGTTTACGACTAGCCATGTCAGCCCGGACTCCTTATCATATGGATGCTAGCGACACTATCATATACGTGTGCCAAAAGGCGCAAACGGTCCCGGGCAAAGGTAAGGCGACACCCGTGGGAATACCGTGCGTGAGGCCGCAAAGTGACATGAGGTGTTACATGCTAGATCGATGTGGTATTGAGTCGGGGTCCTGACAGCTTTGGTATCAGAGCTTGACTGCCTGTAGGATTACCAAGCCAAACTGGTCGAAGTTGTGTCTAGAAATGCTTTAGTTATGTAAGGGAATTGATTGTGGGATGGAACGTAAGGCTCTTTTTACTCCTTATACCTCATGGACTTCTGATCTGAGTCATCCTCTTCTCTTCTACGGGGATTAAGAACTAGGCTATCTCCTCTTTCTATCAGGATCACATGTTACTAATCTGTAGACTTGTAAGATTGTTGGATGTAAGCCTCAGTCCAGTTCCTACCACTTCTGTATGTTAACTGATGATCTCGAAACCTTGATATTGTGCTTCTGAGTGGCTATGCCACCATTTTTGTAGTATGTCTCCAAACTTTTGAGCATTTACAGCCGTTATGCTGTCCGAGTCATCCTAGGTTTCTAAACAATCTGATGCACTTGCAAATCCTTTCCCTTTGGTTTTTATGTTTCTTTGGGCCAGGTTAATCACACTAATTGCTGAGTTGAGGTATTCTATTGCCCTGACATATATGTTGGAATTATCATTATGACCCTAGGTGTCCTAGGGGATCATCTAGTAATCTAGCCATGATTTGTGTCCCAGTGTGATGATTCTGGCCTTTATTCTCGAAAGCATCCCATGATGCTACTTAGTAGTAGATATTCTATTCCTGGGTTCTTGAACCCGAGATTCACTCTACTTACTTCATGTTGATAGTGTTTGCTAGTTCCTTTAGGATATTAGTAACTTTGCGATAGTCCTCGAAGTCCGTGGTATTTCCTTCTTCCAAATACTATGAACCGCTTATGGCAGATGTTTATTGGATCAAAAGATCACAATTAGAGTACTCTTGAGGAGTTCTCCATTCATAAATCGTGACTCTGCCAGTCCTACCTCTCTGCATGGGTTATCCGGAAGAAGCATGTTGGACTTGGTTCGACATACTAATCTATGCATCCACAACTCAGAAAATTATATGTTCTTTGAGTTGTCCCTCTTAGTTGTCTTCTGACCCTCGTCTATCATTTGATAGTCAAGAGTATGTGTGCATTCCTATTACTCTTGTGGTTCGTCAAGCCATTCTATTCCGGAATGACTAGGAGAAACAAACTACAGTACCTTGTCCATTTCCAGGATTGGGTCAAAGGAGTCGTACTCCGCAGATCAAATTGCTAATCTTGCTTTTGCTCTGTTCTACCTTGGAGTATTACCATCTTCATATCAAGAATGTCATGGGAATTGCACACCATCCTATGAACTCTTGACACAGTGATACTTCTCTCCATCATTATTCATTTCTCGGTTCCCGTGTTGTTGCAACCGGAATGTCGACAAGTGAATCGTGATGTGTGAAATCAATACTCCTAGCAACCTTGTTGCTTGGTAGTTAAAGGTCAATAATTTCATTCTTAGCGTGTTGGTTCTTGAATCATCATTCTAGGACTGTTCGTGCTACCTAGTCCTTATTTCTGGTGCACTCTTCGATCAATGAGTTAGGGTTTCAATCCCTTGCTTAATTGATCACATCATCTTGCTTCGGAAACAAGATTGTTTTCGAGCTTAATAACATATTGGTGGTTCGTAATTTTCCGAATATCTTCTCGGAAGTATTACCAGGTTGTCATCTGACCGCTATGTTGGGTTCATGATCAAGTTGGTTTTTCATAAACCACCCCCTTCTCCAAAATTCTGTGTTGGATACCCTGAGCTAGTTGGTAAACTGAACAACAACTTGGAGAGTTGGAAGATAAAAGCTTGTCCGACTTAGTTCATTTTAAGGGATATCTTGTATGTGTGTTGAAGAAAGATGATATCTTTATTGGTTGATCCTCGTGATCAATTGTTGGATCTATTATCTTACCCAAACCATTGATTTGAGTATGGGCTATCGTCAAATCAAATCAGAACCAACGATATTCGTAATGTTGTCTTACTCGTGGTTGTTCCTCGAGCATACACCATTATATCTTTTGGGTCTGACCAATGCTATCACCTTGTTCACATAATTGTGGAATTCCACTAATATGGAAACCTGGATGAATTGTTGTTGAGCCCATTGACAACATCCTTATCTCCTCCATGATTTTGTTGAACATTAAGCTAGTGTTGGAAACTTGTGTACGCATTATCTTCATGACTCGTTCGTGAAGCATATGTTTGGACAAAAGAAGTGAGTCCCTCTAATTCATGTGCACTTGATGCAAGTTGCCACCATGAATTTGAGAAGGCTTGTTTTACCTCCTATGGAATCATCCCAAGTCAGTCATGCACGTGCGAAGAATTCTGTGGTCTGTTAGACTGATCATCCTCATTCCATATGTATATCCTAGCACACCAAGCCACTGATTGAGTTGTTCAAAGATAAAGGAGTCTATCCAAGGTGAACTCTTTGGACTTCCATGCCTGGAGACTTCGATGTCATTAATGATGGTTCCCCACCTGAACTTGGTAGTGTTTTATTGTAAGACTACCATGTGATAATGTTTTGTCTGGGACAACGTGTTCACATGTGTGTAGCAGAACCATCTCATGTTTTGGAGCTTGCTATCGTAGTTCATTTCCCGAGAATCTCACAACGTCATCTCGTCGATTTGTGTTGCGAACTTTCTTTTTCTTTCTAGACTCGATGAGTCTGGAATATCCTGACACCAGCCAGATCTCAATCACAGGCAGATATGATGGTTGGAACATTTCCCAAGAACTATAATATTGGTCTCTCGATAACCGGTAAAGTGGATGTCATGGCCAACACACCCAGCCGGAAGACCTATTATTGTAGTATCTTGATTGAGGAAGTTGGCCACCTCCCCATAAGGACTTCGTAGGATTTACTCCCTAGCTATGCCTTATGATTTTTGTGTTTTCGAAGTACGACCTTTACTTGATGTTCTAGATACCAGACCATTTCAAGGAATGGGATACGCTAGTACATCAAGGAGAACATTAGAAGCGGAGTGCTAAATGTCTCTCGGTCGATCATCCAGATTTCGTCCCCTTGGCCTCGCTAAGGTGAAATCCGAGAAAGTGTTATCCTCCTTTGCATCTGCATCGTCCATCGCTATTCATCATGGTAGTATGTTGTGTTGTCAGCACCCTTGACATGGATGTTGGTAAAACCTTGATGATTATGGAAATGCTCAAGTTCTTGAGAGTACGCACAAGCGCTAGGTGTTACCATCGGCACTACCTGGGATTGCTCCCAGTTTTCTTCGGTTAGGCTATAACTTTTCAAGCAGTGGACCCACTCTCTACTGTTGAGCTTCTCCCCAGTTACTAAAATCATTCCTTGTGTTGTTTTCAACAAGGTAATCCACATCATCCATTCTAGTATGAGTATGCCATTCCTTCGAACTCCGCCAATCGATTGTTGTGATTTGCCTTAGGCTGATATAAAGAGTTTCAATGATCTCTATTTCAAAGGTAATTCTTTTTGCCACTTAAGGGGTGATCCTATGAGTCACCTCCTCTAAGATGTCTCATTATGGATTCATGTCAACTTAACTCCTCGTTGCGCTGACAACCGTTCACCACCTTCTTAAGTGTGGAATTGTAGTCTACCTGGTAAACCTCCGTCATCTGTTCCACTCCATTCCTCTAGAGGTGTGCTTCGTCTCTCAGCTCGAGAGATGTTGCTATGTCTCATTCCGTGAGTTAATCCTGAGTTGTTCGACCTTCGAGAAGAACGATTCTTTTAGGGTCTTTCCTTTTCTCTCGTTGTCATTTTAGTTGGAGTTCTCGGAGCAAGACATCAAGATAAAGATGGTGATAGAGTCAGCGTCCTTATGAAGGGCAACCTGGATCGTGAAGATTGTGTTAGGTTGCGTTTCCCCTTCGTCTTACCCTATGCTTGAATCTCGGGTCGAGATTCTTGTTTAGTGGGGGTGAGTTGTCACATCCCTAGCTTCTGGTTTGCTCTGAGCTAGCTAGTCATGTGTTGCATCATGTTTAAATTACAGTTAAACTTGAAATGGGGATTTTTTAAACCCTAGCACCAAATGAATGCAAATAGGCTCAAATAAAATCATTTTCAATGAACCCAAAATGCCTTTGAAAATGTTCATGATTTCTGATAAAGGTGAAAACCTCTGCCAAAAATTATGAACATATATCTAGGTTATTCCTGGATTCCTGAATTAAATCATAAAGTATTTGCATTTGGGCATTTAAATGCTAATAAATAGTTTAAATGCTCAAATAATCATAAACTAAAATGTTTGCTGTTGGTTATATTTCAAACAGTGGCATTGATCAGTTTCATGATTTTTGGGTTTGGTCTAGTATTTTTAATAAAGTCACAAAGTTGCAGAAAATAGAAAACGATAGATAAAAGCAGAGAGGAGAGAACTTACATGGCGCTCACCTGTGAAGCCCACCTGGCGGCCCAAGTGGCAGGCCCAGCCCACCAGGCCACCCTTCTGTCGTCTTCCTCCCCCTTGTCCCGAAGCAGCTCGGTGGCGCGCACCCGAGAGCCCTCGGCCACCTCCTGCTTCCACCTGGGAGCCCCGGGCCTTCTACCAGCGCCACGGAGATGCCCGAAGACCCTGTCCCCTCTCCCTCACTCACTGCTCTCTCTCCCCTCCCCTGGCTCTCTCCCCCGAGCTCACCCGAGGGCCACCGTCGCCGCCGCTCGCCGCTGCCGCGCCTAGAGCCACTGCCCCGCCTCTCCATCGTGTCTAAAAGAACCGCCCCGTCGCCCTACTCCTCCTCGCCGAGACACACGGGTCGGGAAGCCCTGCTTCATCCCGAACGCCGCCGTCTTCTTCCGTGGGATCCGGCGATCCCCGTCGTCGCTCCGTCGACTGCAGGCCTTCCCCGAGCCCGACGAGCACTTCAATCAACGCGTTGTGAGCCTCCGGTCATTTCCCCCTAACGCCCCATCCTTTTCCACACCGTGGCCGTCGTGTTCATCAAGGCCGAAGCTCGCCTCCGCTCGAGCTTGTCGCCGGCGTCGCTCCGGCGACCATTTGGTCATCCCGTGCTAACCAACATGCCCGCTGCATCGCGTAGTGCCTCGCTAGCGCCTCAGCTTCTGCGTTTGCACGCCGCAGCCCCAACCCCGCACATGGCCGAACTCCGGCCACCGCCTTGGAGCTCTCCGTCGTTGGCTCCGGCCACGATAGACCCGGCCTCCACCACCACTAGATGCGCGCCTGCTAGAGCTCTCCAACAAGCCCAAGAACGGCCTCGCCCGTGCCCCGTAGCGCGTTTCCGACGGCCGCCACCGTCTCGGGCCTCGCCGACGTCGAGTCGCCGGCGGGTTTGACCCCGCTGACCCCGTTTGACCACGGGTAGGCCAGTTTGACCCCCTGGGTCAATGACAGGTGGGGCCCAGCCCCGCTAATTAACTAGGATTAGTACCAAATGAATTTAGTTAAGCTAATCACACTGACATGCGGGACCCACTGTCAGGTTTGACCGGACCGCGACCTGTTGACCTGCTGACGTCACACTGACGTCAGGCTGACGTAGTAAATCATTGTCAGGACCCCGACTCGATGTCACATCGATCTAGTCGGTAACACCTCATATCACTTTGCGGCCTCACGCACGGTATCCCCACGGGTGTCGCCTTACCTTTGCCCGGGACCGTTTGCGCCTTTTGGCTCACGTATATGATAGTGTCGCTAGCATCCATATGATAAGGAGCCCGGGCTGACATGACTAGTCGTAAACCCAAAGTGGCACAGACTTACAGGGACAGGCATCCATGACCCAGCTTCGAACGTGTCGGTCATCAGCAAGTGGGTCCGGGCTGTAGCACTGGGCTAGCAGGACTCCGGTAAACCGGGCTGTAGCGGGCTAACAGGACTCCGGTACTCAAAGCGTGACATTTCCCCGAAGGGACAGACACAGGAACGAAGAAGGACACATGCCGGCCAGCCTAAGTGTTCCAGAGCAGTAGCAAGCTACCATGGCTCGGCGGTAACACTAGGAGACATTTCCCGGTAAGAGAGGCTACTAAAGATAAACAACTAGATAGTCAGATCCCACACATACCAAGCATTTCAATCATACACACAATATGCTCGATATGTGCAAATACAACGAAGCATCACAACATGACTCTACGATACAAGTGCTTTATTTAAGGCTCAAGGAGCCATACATAACATACACAAAGGTACGGGTCTCAGGACCCAACATTCAAGTCATACAGTCATACAAACCAGCAGCGGAAGTAACTTGTCTGAGTACAGACAACTAGTAAAATAAAAGAGGCTTGGAAAGCCTAGCTATACTACGTGGTCCTTCACAAGCTCAGGATCACCACCTGGGCCTTTAGCCTACTCGTTGATGTCAACGTCTACGTAGAACCCATCAGAAGGGGTTGCAGCGTCTTCTGTAAAAATGTAAATTATAGCAACATGAGTACAAAGGTACTCAGCAAGACTTACATCAGATCCTACATACATGCATAGTGTCAAGAAGGGTTGGTGGAGTTATTGCAGCAAGCCAGCTTTGACTCTTGGCTAGACTATCCTACGATACTTCAACTTGAAATGGTTTTGCGCACACGAGTCCACTACTCACCACTTCAATACACTACCGAGGATCCGCCTCCGTCTTCCTACGGAAGAGCCATCCTCGGCACTCACACTTATCTTGAGGCTTTTAGTAGTTTCCATTTACTTGTCTATGAACTGTATAGGCAACCAAGTAGTCCTTTACCGCGGACGCGGCTATTCGAATAGATCATGTCAACCCTGCAGGGGTGTACTTCTTCATCCACGCTCTCACCACTTACCGTCGTTTACACGACATGTACTCGGCAACCTTCAAGCGGAAGCCCAACGTGGGTGTCGGCCATGACCTACCTAATCACCTAAGTCTCTAGTCCAGGTTTATCGCCTATTCGGGTTCCATCCATGAGGAGATCCGGTCGAGGTATCGCTCACAGCCCCAAACGATGTGAACAGGGTTCCCGAGATACCTAACGGGTATTCGGTACACCGTGCCACGTACCTACCGCATCACAGCCCACCCCTACGGTCAGCGCTCTCCACGGCCTCCAGTATACTACAAACACCAGAAACTACTTGCAACTCCTGGACAGAGAACTAGGGTGACTAAGAAGTCGAGAGGGTCCATTGGTTTCGGGCCCAATGCATGGTAGTAGCTGAATCTTAAATCACACATACAGATCTCAGTGCTTAAGGTCGGCTTCAATGAAACAACCCACCATGTACTCCTACATGGCCTCTCATCGATACCTTTACCAAATCATGTTCACCACACCACTCTCATTACCGACATAATCATTTCACTCTAGCCCATCACCCAGATGAACCAGACCTGACATGACTCTAAGCATAGCAAGCATAGCAAGGTAGGAACAACACATACATATGGCTCAATCAACTCCTACACATGCTAGTGGGTTTCATCTAGTTACTGTGGCAATGACAGGTCATGCAGAGGAAATGGGTTTAACTACCGTAGCACACAGCAGTTTGAAACGCGTTGTTCTTAATGCAGTAAAAGAGAGCAGGAGCGAGAACATGGGATTGTATCGATATGATCAAATGGTTGGTTGCTTGCCTGATGGGTCGATGCACTGATACGGTTCTTCGTTAGGGTAATCACGGTACTCCTCGGAGGCAGAACCTGTCGCAAAGGACACCGATACACAACCATCACCAAACAATGTGCAACAATATGATGCATGCATGAAACATGGCAATATGAGTGTGTTGGGCTAATGCAACTAAAACCAGAAGGGTTTGAACCAATTTGAATCAAAGATTCAAATTTCAAACTCAGGCATGGCCTTTTAAAGTGCTTTTCCTTGTTCTGCATTAAACATCAAGTTAACTTGCTTAGTCATGCATGAAAATAGTACATATGGATAGATTGGATTTTTCTAATCATTTTTCATATATAATTTGTGTGATTTGGAGTTATAGAATAAAAGTTATGAATTTTTGAAGTTTAAATAATATTCTGGAATTTCCTGATTTAAATTAAATCCAGAAATATATATATTGCGCCAGCATGACGTCAGCATGACGTCAGTGGTCAACTGCGGCTGGCTGGGGTCAAACCTGACGTGTGGGGTCCACACGTCAGTGACAGGGGGGTTTAACAGGGTTAATTTAATCCTAATTAGGAGTTAGTGGCGCTGGGGCCCACTGGTCAGTGTCAGGGGGGTTAACTAACAGTGATTAGCGCTAATCTAACCACCTGGCCGACGGGGCCCACGCGTCAGTGACTCTGGGGGGGTCAAACCCCAGGTCAAACAGGTCAAACCCACCGGCGACATGATGCCGGCGAGGCCCGAGACGGCGGCGCGATACGGAAACGCGCTACAGGGCACGGGCGAGGCCGTGCTTGGGCTCGTTGGAGAGCCCTTGCTCCCGCGCGTCGAACGGTGGTGGTGGCCGTGCCTGTGGTGGCCGGTACCGACAACGGCGAGCTCGTGAGCAGCGGACGGAGTTCGGGTGCGGTCGGGATCGGCGCTGCTGCTCGCAGGCGAGGGAGCTGAGGCGCTGGAGGGGCTCTACGGGTCGCGGCAAGCACAACGGGTGCACGCCCGTGACCAAATGGTCACCGGGGCTTCGCCGGCGACGAGCCCGTGCGGCGGAGCGTCTCGGCCCCGGTAGAGGGGCGGCTAGAGCTCGAAATCGAACATGGGGTTAGGGGGAAACGAAGCAGGGGCTCACGGGGATCATGCAGGGAGGGTCAGCGAGCTCGGGGAAGCACGAACGGCGGCGAATCGACGGCGACCATCGGCGGCGGTCGAGGACGAAGACGATGGCGTGGAGGCGATGCAGAGCTTCTCGAGGGGCTTGGCTTGGTGGGGAGGAAGAGGGGGTCGCGGCGGAGCTCCTGAGCTCAGCGGAGGGGCGAGGGGTGGCCGGTGACGGCTGCTATGGCGAACGGCGGCGAGGGGTGCGTTCGGACACGGGAGAGAGAGAGCGAGGGAGAGGAGAGGAAGAACCGAGGGAGAGTGAGAGAGAGCAGGGGAGGGCGTGGCGTCGTTCCAGGCCATCCAGACGAGGAGGGGAGGGGCAGGCAGGCAGGCGAGCAGGTGGCGTGGCGCGGTGGCGCGCGCGCGCGCCGGGCACACTCCCCTCCCTCTGTCGAGGACGAAGACGACAAAGGAGGAGGCGGGCTGGGCCGCCTGCTGGCTGGGCCGGCCAGCTGGCTGGGCCGGACAGGGAGGAGCCCAGGTAAGCTCCTCCTTTTATTTATTTTTGTTTTTCTAATTTCTGACATTTGTTTTAATTTAAATAAAATATTAAATCATTTTATAACCTTATGCCAATTTTTGCAGGAGCTAGATATATTATTCCAGAGCTCCCCAACAGGTGGCATAATTTTTGGACATATATTAATATATATAACTAATATATTTCCAATGCAAATATTTATGCATTAATTCCAAATGCCCAAAATAAATACCTATGAGCTCTTAAAAATATTGGTTTGATTTTTATCTCTGTCCAATATTTTCAGAGAGCAACATGAGCATTTTCTTGGACCCTTTTGGAGAAATTTTTATTTGGGTCATTTTCAAAAATGATTCTGAGGGTTTCACAAATCCCCATTTCAAATTAAATGGAATTTTAAACATGATGCACACACTCTGATGCATGACTAGCTAGGGTGTGACAACTCACCCCCACTCAAAAGAATCTCGTCCCGAGATTTGGGTTCCTCCGGGAAGAAGGCGGGATACTCAAGTCGAAGACGATCCTCCCTTTCCCAAGTTGCTTCATCCTTAGAATGGTGCGACCATTGTACTTTGAGAAACTTGATGTTATGACGTCGGGTGGTACGTTCGGCCTGATCGAGGATACGAATGGGGTACTCTCGATATGTAAGATTATCTTGGAGATCAAGCGTTTCGTGGTCCACTCCACGGATAGGATCCGAGAAGCAACGCCTGAGTTGAGAAACGTGGAAGACATCGTGGACTCTGGAGAGGTGCGGAGGTAGTTCCAACTGGTAGGCAACTTCTCCTCGTTTGGCGAGAATGCGAAAAGGTCCAATGTAACGAGGAGCCAATTTGCCCTTAATACCGAAACGATGGGTTCCCTTCAGAGGGGTGACCCGAAGATAAGCCTTCTCGTCAACCTCGAAAGTCATAGCCTTATGTTTTCAGTCATATTGACTCTTTTGACGAGATTGGGCTGTTTTCAACTTTTCGCGAATGATGCGAACTTGTTCTTCTGCTTCCTGAATCATATCCGGGCCAAAGAATTGTCTTTCCCCGGTTTCTGACCAGTTAAGGGGTGTTCGACACCGTCGTCCATAGAGAACTTCAAAAGGGGCTTTACCCAAGCTAGATTGATAGCTGTTGTTGTAAGCGAATTCGGCAAATGGAAGGCACTTCTCCCAGTCCATTCCGAATGAGATAACAGAGGCTCGAAGCATGTCTTCTAGAATCTGGTTGACGCGTTCCAATTGACCACTCGACTGAGGGTGGAAAGCGGTGCTAAAGGAGAGACGGGTTCCCATAGCATTTTGGAAGCTTTCCCAAAATTGAGAGGTGAAAAGACTTCCTCGATCCGAGTTAATTTCCAAAGGAACACCATGGAGGGACACTATTCGGGAGATGTATAAGTCTGCCAGCTGACTAGCGGTTATACTCTCACGAACAAGTAAGAAATGGGCTACTTTGGAGAGACGATCGACAACGACGAAAATAGCATTATTCCCTCTCTTGGTCCTGGGAAAACCGGTAATGAAATCCATACCAATTTTATCCCATTTCCATTCAGGAATAGCTAAGGGTTGAAGGGTGCCAGCAGGCCGTTGATGCTCTGCTTTTACACGGCGACAAACGTCACAATTAGCAATATACTGAGCAATTTCTCTCTTCATCCTAGTCCACCAGAACCTCTGGCGTAGGTCCTGATACATCTTAGTACTACCGGGATGAATGGTGAGAGGAGATTCATGAGCTTCCTTAAGGATCAATCGCCTCAGGTTTCGCACTTTGGGAACCACTAGTCGATCCCCGAAGTATACGACCCCTTGGTCATTAATGGAGAAGCAATTCGCAATTCCTTTCTGAATGTTTTTCTTGATGCGGGAAATTCCCGGATCTACCTTCTGTGCTTTGATAATCTGATCCGTAAGGGTAGGTTTTGCCACCAAGGTGGAAAGAAAACCTTGAGGAACAATGTGAAGGTTAAGCTTCCGAAATTCCTCATGGAGAAGCGGTTGACTTTGTTGTAACATCAGGTTGTTACAATAAGATTTACGACTTAGCGCATCAGCCATGACGTTGGCTTTCCCTGGGGTGTAGGTTATTCCTAAGTCGAAGTCTGTGATCAACTTAGCCCAACGTCTTTGCCTGAGATTCAGATCCGGTTGGGTGAAAATGTACTTCAGACTTTGGTGATCAGTGAATATTTCGCAACGGTTACCGAGGAGGTAATGTCGCCAGGTCTTAAGTGCATAGACTACGGCTGCAAGCTCTAGATCATGAGTAGGATAATTCTCCTCATGTGGGTGCAATTGCCGTGAAGCGTAGGCAATTACGTGTCGATCTTGCATGAGAATGCAACCTAGTCCTTGTCGCGAGGCGTCGCAGTAGATAACAAAGTCCTTGGAGAAGTCTGGCGGTACCAGTACGGGAGCAGAAGTCAGGCGTCTTTTCAGTTCCTGAAAGCTGTGCTCACATTGTGGAGTCCACTCGAACTTCTTATCTTTCTTGAGGAGTTCGGTTAGAGGTTTAGCAACCTTGGAGAAGTTCTCGACAAAGCGACGACAATAGCTCGCTAAGCCCAGAAAACTCCGAACTTGCTTGACCGATTCAGGTGGAGTCCAATTAAGGACGGCTTGAACTCGCTCAGGGTTAACAGCAATACCTTTACCAGATATTACATGACCCAAATAGGTCACTTCTGACAACCAGAATTCACATTTAGAGAATTTGGCATAAAGGCGATGCTCTCGAAGTTTCTTCAACACTAGCCTTAGATGTTCGGCATGTTCCTCCTCGTTCTTGGAGTAGATGAGTATATCATCGAGGTAAACCACGACGAATTTATCCAAATACTCCATGAAGATTGAGTTCATTAACCGAGAAAAAGTGGCTGGAGCGTTGGTTAAACCGAAGGACATGACGGTGTACTCGTATTGGCCATAACGAGTAACAAAGGCCGTTTTAGGAATGTCCCCGTTTCTGATTTTGATTTGATGGTAGCCCAACCTCAAATCCATCTTGGAGAAGACTGAGGATCCAGCGAGCTGATCATACAGGTCGTTGATCCTGGGAAGCGGATATTTGTTCTCGATTGTGACCAAATTGATAGGTCGGTAATCTACAACCATCCGGTCCGTACCATCCTTCTTCTTGACGAATAGGACGGGGCAAGCCCACGGAGATGAACTAGGGCGGATGAAACCCTTTTTCAAGGACTCATCGAGTTGTTTCTTAAGCTCGGCTAGTTCTAGTGGTGCCATCTTATAGGGTCTTCTAGCAATCGGAACAGTTCCTGGAATGAGGTCTATTACGAACTCAACATCCCTGTCAGGTGGAACACCTGGCAATTCCTCTGGGAAGACATCCGGGAAGTCACGGACTACCGGAATGTCCTCAAGGTCTGGCAAAGGGCTAGCGTTAAGAGAATATAATTGTCGCTTGGCTATTCGGGTCAAGACATTGACTATCTTCCCCGAAGGATGAGTGAGTTGAACAATCCTAGAGAAGCAATCAATTTGGGCATGATGAGCCGACATCCAGTCCATACCCAGAATGATATTAATATCTGAAGATTTAAGAGCTATCAACGATGCAAGAAAAACAAGTCTGTCGACTTGGATTTCATTTCCATGACTTACTCTAGAAGTTTGCCATTTGGATCCCGGAGTTTGAATTACCATAGAGGTTGGCATATCACCGAATGCGACGTTATGCAAACGAGCATAATTTTCGGATATAAAAGAATGAGAGGCTCCTGTATCGAAAAGAACAGATGCCGGGTGGCAATTAACAAGAAGCGTACCGAGAACGACGTTGGGATCCTCTTGAGCTTCTTCGGCAGAGATACAGTTGACATGGCCACGTGAGGCGGTGACCGGCTTGGCGTGGAACACTTTCCCTGTCGGCTTGCCACGGCCAACAGCTTTAGCAGACTGGTTGGGGTTGGTCTGGGGACACTCACGCATATAGTGGCCAGATTCCCCACACTTGAAACAAGTCACGGAACTGGTACGTGGAGGAGCATTGTTGGTTGGACCCCCATAGGGCTTGGCCGGTGCAGACTGTTGAACAGGGCGAGGCGCCTGGAAAGATGGCCTCGGTGTGAACCTGGGTG
Organism: Triticum dicoccoides; assembly: GCF_002162155.2. Lineage (NCBI taxonomy): Eukaryota > Viridiplantae > Streptophyta > Magnoliopsida > Poales > Poaceae > Triticum > Triticum dicoccoides. The sequence continues at coordinate 281,147,417 of NC_041393.1, read as the reverse complement.
GCAGGGCGGTGTTGGGCACCCACACGCGGCGCTTCTGAGGACCAGCACCGGATGAGGAACCCATGTCACGGCCATGCTTGCGTGTTGCGTCATAGTCAGTCTGACCAGTTTCAGCACTGATGGCTTTGTTGACAAGTTTCTGAAAAGATGTGCACTCATGCAGACGGAGGTCACGGCGAAGCTCAGGACTAAGTCCCTTACGGAACCTTGCTTGCTTCTTGGCATCAGTAGACACTTCCTCAGTTGCATATCGTGCGAGATTACCAAACTCCCTGCTGTAAGCATCCACAGAAAGTCGGCCTTGGGTGAAACTGCAAAATTCCTCACGTTTACGGTCCATGAGACCCTCCGGAATGTGATGTTCACGGAAAGCCTCACTGAATTCAGCCCAAGTAGTGACATGGCCCGCTGGGCGCATAGCTCCATAATTCTCCCACCATAGACTGGCGGGGCCTTCAAGATGATATGCAGCAAAGGTGACCTTGTCAACCTCCGCTACCAGCGCGGAACGCAGTTTGTGAGAGATACTGCGAAGCCAGTCATCAGCGTCGAGAGGCTCGACGGAGTGGTGGAACGTGGGTGGATGTAATTTGATAAAATCACTGAGTGACACCACGTTAGTCCTCTGATGGTGTGCCGTGTTCTGTTCAATACGCTCCAACAAACGGTTGGTCTCCCGCTTGTTTCTCTCAGCTTCCATCATAACCTCGGCTAGGGAAGGAGGATGAGGCAGATTTGCATCCCTGACTTCACTGCCTTCGGCCTGCTCTTGAGGAGCAGGGTTAGTGCGCGTGTTGACCATCATCTCATCGGAGGCATCCCAAGCTCCTATACATTATTTTTCTACACCTCCGGAAGGGTACAAACTAGGTCATATCCCACGAGTCACGCGGGACGATAGACGACACAGCTAGTGCGAACTAGTGATACTACCACTAACTCAGACCGATCCGTAGTAGTCCTCGTAGAAGTCACCTCCATAGCCTGGAAGCTCAACATGATCATCCGGAAACAGACGATCTCGCGGAGCTTGTGGACCATAGGGGCTAGGATGAGGCCTTGGACCAACAGACGGTGGCCTGCGGGGACCGCGAGGTGGGGTGATGCCTCCTACATCACGCCAACCCATCACGTCTGGCAGAGCAGATCTCACAGGATAGAGATCGCGCATATCTGAATATCCAGCTTGCACCGCCGGTGCGAACCGAGTCAATGTGGCCCAGTGGTCAGCACGGGTATTGAAGAGCTCTAACCTCAAGGCCCGATTTTCACGGTCCTTATCCTCGAGCATCTCAGCAGTGGTGCGAGTCCGTGAATCCTCCTGGGTGGGGTCAGCATAGATAGCCTGGAGATACCCTTGTGCTCCCGGAAGTGATCCTGGCATATACCGGAAATCAGAGTCCCGAAATAGTCCAGATCTGACTCGCATGATGGTCATCATAGAGTAGGCGGCGTCCTGCACAGCCATCTCAATGGTAACCTCGAGTCCATAGGAGCAGTGAAGGGGCTCGGTGGATCCAGGATAAGATGGAAATATCCTGACAGTGCAGAGATACTGGCTTTGATTAAAGTCTCGGAATTGCTCTTCGACCGTGTACTCAGGATACCAGCGGTATCCAGCCTCAGTCATTACCCTGACCAACTTGGCAGTATGGCCGGGTACATCTAGGCATCGAGTCAGGCGAACCACTTGATTGAGGTCGCGAGTGGCCATCTGAAAGCACAATCATAATGCAAAGGCATTAGAATTTCTAGCAAAATTTCGGCAGCATAACAGCTGTAAATGCTCAAGAAGGATTTTGAGACATTTGACAAAGGATTACATACACACTCAACATCATCATATCAAAGTTCTGAGACCATCCTAGCAACATAATATGGTAGAAGAACTGAACTAGGCTTGTATTCATCATACCTATAAGGTACTACTGATTAGTAACACGTGATCCTGATAGAGAGAATAGATCCTAATTCCTTAACCCCCGGTGGAAGAATAGACTGACTCAGATCAGAATGTCATAAGATAAAGGAGTAAAAAGAGCCTTACGTTCCAACCCACAAACAATTCCCCTACATATAACTAAAGAATTTCTAGACTCAACATCGACCAGTTTGGCTTGGAGAACCTACAGGCAGTCCGGCTCTGATGCCAACGCTGTCAGGACCCCGACTCGATGTCACATCGATCTAGCCGGTAACACCTCATATCACTTTGCGGCCTCATGCACGGTATCCCCACGGGTGTCGCCTTACCTTTGCCCGGGACCGTTTGCGCCTTTTGGCTCACGTATATGATAGTGTCGCTAGCATCCATATGATAAGGAGCCCGGGCTGACATGACTAGTCGTAAACCCAAAGTGGCACGGACTTACAGGGACAGGCATCCATGACCCAGCTTCGAACATGTCGGTCATCAGCAAGTGGGTCCGGGCTGTAGCACTGGGCTAGCAGGACTCCGGTAAACCGGGCTGTAGCGGGCTAACAGGACTCCGGTACTCAAAGCGTGACATTTCCCCGAAGGGACAGACACAGGAACGAAGAAGGACACATGCCGGCCAGCCTAAGTGTTCCAGAGCAGTAGCAAGCTACCATGGCTCGGCGGTAACACTAGGAGACATTTCCTGGTAAGAGAGGCTACTAAAGATAAACAACTAGATAGTCAGATCCCACACATACCAAGCATTTCAATCATACACACAATATGCTCGATATGTGCAAATACAACGAAGCATCACAACATGACTCTACGATACAAGTGCTTTATTTAAGACTCAAGGAGCCATACATAACATACACAAAGGTACGGGTCTCACGACCCAACATTCAAGTCATACAGTCATACAAACCAGCAGCGGAAGTAACTTGTCTGAGTACAGACAACTAGTAAAATAAAAGAGGCTTGGAAAGCCTAGCTATACTATGTGGTCCTTCACAAGCTCAGGATCACCACCTCGGCCTTTAGCCTACTCGTTGATGTCAACGTCTACGTAGAACCCATCAGAAGGGGTTGCAGCGTCTTCTATAAAAATGTAAATTATAGCAACATGAGTACAAAGGTACTCAGCAAGACTTACATCAGATCCTACATACATGCATAGTGTCAAGAAGGGTTGGTGGAGTTATTGCAGCAAGCCAGCTTTGACTCTTGGCTAGACTATCCTACGATACTTCAACTTGAAATGGTTTTGCGCACACGAGTCCACTACTCACCACTTCAATACACTACCGAGGATCCGCCTCTGTCTTCCTACGGAAGAGCCATCCTCGGCACTCACACTTATCTTGAGGCTTTTAGTAGTTTCCATTTACTTGTCTATGAACTGTATAGGCAACCAAGTAGTCCTTTATCGCGGACGCGGCTATTCGAATAGATCATGTTAACCCTGCAGGGGTGTACTTCTTCATCCACGCTCTCACCACTTACCGTCGTTTACACGACATGTACTCGGCAACCTTCAAGCGGAAGCCCAACGTGGGTGTCGGCCACGACCTACCTAATCACCTAAGTCTCTAGTCCAGGTTTATCGCCTATTCGGGTTCCATCCATGAGGAGATCCGGCCGAGGTATCGCTCACAGCCCCAAACGATGTGAACAGGGTTCCCGAGATACCTAACGGGTATTCGGTACACCGTGCCACGTACCTACCGCATCACAGCCCACCCCTACGGTCAGCGCTGTCCACGGCCTCCAGTATACTACAAACACCAGAAACTACTTGCAACTCCTGGACAGAGAACTAGGGTGACTAAGAAGTCAAGAGGGTCCATTGGTTTCGGGCCCAATGCATGGTAGTAGCTGAATCTTAAATCACACATACAGATCTCAGTGCTTAAGGTCGGCTTCAATGAAACAACCCACCATGTACTCCTGCATGGCCTCTCATCGATACCTTTACCAAATCATGTTCACCACACCACTCTCATTACCGACATAATCATTTCACTCTAGCCCATCACCCAGATGAACCAGACCTGACACGACTCTAAGCATAGCAGGCATAGCAAGGTAGGAACAACACATACATATGGCTCAATCAACTCCTACACATGCTAGTGGGTTTCATCTAGTTACTGTGGCAATGACAGGTCATGCAGAGGAAATGGGTTTAACTACCATAGCACACAGCAGTTTGAAACGCGTTGTTCTTAATGCAGTAAAAGAGAGCAGGAGCGAGAACATGGGATTGTATTGATATGATCAAATGGTTGGTTGCTTGCCTGATGGGTCGATGCACTGATACGGTTCTTCGTTAGGGTAATCACGGTACTCCTCGGAGGCAGAACCTGTCGCAAAGGACACCGATACACAACCATCACCAAACAATGTGCAACAATATGATGCATGCATGAAACATGGCAATATGAGTGTGTTGGGCTAATGCAACTAAAACCAGAAGGGTTTGAACCAATTTGAATCAAAGATTCAAATTTCAAACTCAGGCATGGCCGTTTAAAGTGCTTTTCCTTGTTCTGCATTAAACATCAAGTTAACTTGCTTAGTCATGCATGAAAATAGTACAGATGGATAGATTGGATTTTTCTGATCATTTTTCATATATAATTTGTGTGATTTGGAGTTACAGAATAAAAGTTATGAATTTTTGAAGTTTAAATAATATTCTGGAATTTCCTGATTTAAATTAAATCCAGAAATATATATATTGCGCCAGCATGACGTCAGCATGACGTCAGTGGTCAACTGCGGCTGGCTGGGGTCAAACCTGACGTGTGGGGTCCACACGTCAGTGACAGGGGGGTTTAACAGGGTTAATTTAATCCTAATTAGGAGTTAGTGGCGCTGGGGCCCACTGGTCAGTGTCAGGGGGGTTAACTAACAGTGATTAGCGCTAATCTAACCACCTGGCCGACGGGGCCCACGCGTCAGTGACTCTGGGGGGGTCAAACCCCAGGTCAAACAGGTCAAACCCACCGGCGACATGACGCCGGCGAGGCCCGAGACGGCGGCGCGATACGGAAACGCGCTACAGGGCACGGGCGAGGCCGTGCTTGGGCTCGTTGGAGAGCCCTTGCTCCCGCGCGTCGAACGGTGGTGGTGGCCGTGCCTGTGGTGGCCGGTACCGACGACGGCGAGCTCGTGAGCGGCGGCCGGAGTTCGGGTGCGGTCGGGATCGGCGCTGCTGCTCGCAGGCGAGGGAGCTGAGGCGCTGGAGGGGCTCTACGGGTCGCGGCAAGCACAACAGGTGCACGCCTGTGACCAAATGGTCACCGGGGCTTCGCCGGCGACGAGCCCGTGCGGCGGAGCGTCTCGGCCCCGGTAGAGGGGCGGCTAGAGCTCGAAATCGAACATGGGGTTAGGGGGAAACGAAGCAGGGGCTGACGGGGATCATGCAGGGAGGGTCAGCGAGCTCGGGGAAGCACGAACGGCGGCGAATCGACGGCGACCATCGGCGGCGGTCGAGGACGAAGACGATGGCGTGGAGGCGATGCAGAGCTTCCCGAGGGGCTTGGCTTGGTGGGGAGGAAGAGGGGGTCACGGCGGAGCTCCTGAGCTCAGCGGAGGGGCGAGGGGTGGCCGGTGACGGCTGCTATGGTGAACGGCGGCGAGGGGTGCGTTCGGACACGGGAGAGAGAGAGCGAGGGAGAGGAGAGGAAGAACCGAGGGAGAGTGAGAGAGAGCAGGGGAGGGCGTGGCGTCGTTCTAGGCCATCCAGACGAGGAGGGGAGGGGCAGGCAGGCAGGCGAGCAGGTGGCGTGGCGCGGTGGCGCGCGCGCGCCGGGCACACTCCCCTCCCTCTGTCGAGGACGAAGACGACAGAGGAGGAGGCGGGCTGGGCCGCCTGCTGGCTGGGCCGGCCAGCTGGCTGGGCCGGACAGGGAGGAGCCCAGGTAAGCTCCTCCTTTTATTTATTTTTGTTTTTCTAATTTCTGACATTTGTTTTGATTTAAATAAAATATTAAATCATTTTATAACCTTATGCCAATTTTTGCAGGAGCTAGATATATTATTCCAGAGCTCCCCAACAGGTGGCATAATTTTTGGACATATATTAATATATATAACTAATATATTTCCAATGCAAATATTTATGCATTAATTCCAAATGCCCAAATTAAATACCTATGAGCTCTTAAAAATATTGGTTTGATTTTTATCTCTGTCCAATATTTTCAGAGAGCAACATGAGCATTTTCTTGGACCCTTTTGGAGAAATTTTTATTTGGGTCATTTTCAAAAATGATTCTGAGGGTTTCACAAATCCCCATTTCAAATTAAATGGAATTTTAAACATGATGCACACACTCTGATGCATGACTAGCTAGGGTGTGACAATCATTTACTGGATTTATTCTTTTTAGGAAATTCTAGAAAATACCACAAACTTCTAAAAATCATAGAAATTCAACCGTAACTCCAAAATAAGTTATATATGAAAAATGATCAGAAAAATCCAATCTATCCATCTGTACTAGTTTCATGCATGTTAAAACACTTTAACCTTGCTGTTTAGGTGAAACAAGTTAATGCACCTTTATGACTTCATATAATGGGTTTGCATTTGAATCTTTGGTTCAAATGGACTCATTTCAATCTGTTCTAGCTTACATTAGCCCAAAACACATTCATATTGCCATGTCATAGCATGCACCATATTGTGCTTTGCATTGATCGTGTTTCTTCTCTGTTTGTCGGTGTTGTTCCCCCTCGATAGACGTTGTACCGACGTTGTGATCGTTGACACTGATGAAGACTCAATGCTATCTTCAGAAGTGCCAGGCAAGCAAAACCCCCTTGTTCATTCTGATACAATCCTACCCTCTCGCCCTACTCTCTTTTACTGCATTAGGACAACAACGAGTCATTTGTTACTTGCTGCGGTAGCTGAACCCCTTTATCCTCTGCATGACCTGTCATTGCCACAGTAAATAGATGAAACCCACTAGTATGAGTAGGAGTTGTTTGAGCCCTGTTGTGCCTACTCATTCATGTTTGTTTGTCATGCCTGCTACTGCTTAGAGTTGAGTCAGGTCTGATTCATCGGGAATGAATCAGAGGTGTGTGAACATGTCCTACTGTGTGTGAGCTAAGTGTGTGAACACGATTTGATAAAAGGTATCGGTGAGAGGCCATGTAGGAGTACATGGTGGGTTGTCTCATTGAAGCCGTCCTTAGGAACTGAGTTCTGTGTTTGTGATCCATGATTCAGCTACTACCATGCATTGGGCCCTGAAATATGACCCCGCTCGACTTCTTATTCACCCTTGTCCTCTGTCCAGGAGTTGCAAGTAGTTTCTGGTGTTTGTAGTATGCTGGAGGCCGTGCGCAGCGCTGACCGGAGGGGTGGGCTGTGATGCGGTAGGCACGTGGCCAGGTATACCGGGCGCCCGTTTGGTGTCACGGAACCCTGTTCACATAGTTTGGGGCTGTGAGCGAAACCCCGGCCGGATCTCCTCATGGATGGAACCCGAATAGGCGATAAACATGGACTAGAGACTTAGGTGTTTAGGTAGGTCGTGGTCTACACCCACGTCGGCTTTCGCTTGAAGTCTGCCGAGCACATGTCGTGTGCAGACGCTAAGTGGTGGAGACATGTATGAAGAAGTACACCCCTACAGGGTTAACATCATCTATTCGAATAGCCGTGGCCGCGGTAAAGGACTTCTGGGTTGCTTATATCAGTTCATAGACAAGTGAAAGTGGATACTCTAAAATACGCAAGATAAGTGTGAGTGCTATGGATGGCGTCCTCGTAGGAAGACGGGAGCGGATCCATAGTGGTGTATTGATATGGTGAATATGTGGACTCGTGTGTGCCACCTCAAAAGAGTTACTTGCAGTAGTAGTTCAGGATAGCCACCGAGTCAAAGCTGGCTTGCTGCAGTTAAACCCCACCATCCCCTTTGTTGATAATGATGCATATGTAGTTAGTTCTGATGTAAGTCTTGTTGGGTACATTTGTACTCACGTTTGCCTATTTTATGTTTTTGCATAGAGACTTCAGTCTCACTAGTAGTTTCGCGTGGACTTCGACGTTTAGCTTGTTACCTCAGCTACGATCTTGTGCCCTCGGCAGGATCTGGTAGATAGTCAGGCTTCTCAGCCTTTTTCATTTATAGATGTTTGTACTCAGACATGATAGCTTCCGCTTGTACTTTGACTTGTATGCTCTGAATGTTGGGTCATAACCTTGCTCTTGAAGATTAAAACACAGCTGATAGTCCGGGCATGGGTGTGTCTTCCTGAATCCCGAGTTCCTATTTCCTTAGCCAGATGAATCTGATGATCAGCAGATGGATGATGGGATCGCCGGATCAGATCGGAGCCAACTGAACTACACTAGCACAACTGCTAGGGCTAGGGCATCGCCAATCGCCAGTCACGACTCAAGAGACGCCAGTTTCCCAGTTCGCTGTCTGTTCGGCTGCAATCTCTTGAAATTGACCGCTATGTAGCTCTATATCTTTTTTTAGTCTTGAACAATCTGAATCCTGAACCTCTAGGGCTTCCGCTCTGATGATCGGGGTTATGGGTTGTAGGGTGATTTGGGCCTCTATCATTCCATGGAAAGGGTTTTACCTGTACGCACTTTCTACTGGTTTTTAGCGATCAAGTGAGCCAATGAAGTGCACCGTTTATATAGTGGTTTTTTCTAGAGTGGGGGCCCCTTGATTTTGGAAGCCCTGTGTGGTCGCTTATTCTGCTCCCCTCATTGATGGGTCTGAGTATACTAGAGGAACAGGAAAACATGTAGCAACACCACACATTTAACAGCAACCATAACTAAAAACATGAACAAGGCACGACAGACGTACCGTTTGTTTGTAGTCATAGTTGCTGCAAGAACAATGTTGTTGACGACGACGTTGGTGAAGACCGGTTGAAGCAGGCTATGTTGTAAATGTCGGTACATGATGCCGCTCGACTTGGATGGAAGACGACTCATGGTGACAAACTTGAGTAGATGCACGGAGCGCTTGCCAAAACCTAATTCGTCCTCTCCCGGTGTAGGATCACAAAAACAAAGCATTCCAAAGACCTGTTCTGCACAATTGATTGTGTAATTTGCGAGATGAAGCAAAACCTAGCTTGTTCCGGTGTATCTTTGGTTGTGGCTAGTAAGTTGTATATATAGGAAGACCAAAGCGGTATCGTGTCGTGATCACAATCTCAGACCGACTTGGTTTCCAAGCTGTGAACTTACAGAACAAGAAAACAATCAACTTGTCTGCCAAAACATCAAAAAATAAAAGGGCAAATGGAAGTCGCACACTTACAAGGACATAGAACGGATTCCTGCGGACCATTCACAAGCATGTCACACGCCCGCGCCCTTGGCCCCATGCCCAACCAAGCATGGCGAGGCAAGTGTGTGTGTGGTGTTCTCTTTCTCTCCTCAACCCATAGCATAGTGGAGTTGGATGAACCCACTATATAAAGAGGCCTCACACATCCTGCACTTTTTGGGTGTGACTAAACTTTAGAGCCTTCCCTCGTCATTTTATACATGGTCTTTTGAGACATTCCTTTAGAAATTTCAGAAAAAATGGGCCTGGCCCATCATTCTAACAAATTTGACCCCCCCCCCCCCAACGAATCTCCACGCGCGCCCGGAAGTACCCGAGGACAATGACGCTCGACCAGCCATATCTGTCATATTCAAACTCTCATTTTTCATGCAAAGACACACGTAGTGAATGGTTTGCCCTCAATAGGTTGGTACAAAGTGGCCTCCCAGCACCATCTACCAAAAAAGAACCACTCAAGAAAATGCAACAAACACAACTAGCAATACAAAATGACGAAAATTCGTATGGCACGCACCTGCACATTCGTTGATCCACGCCGTGATCCAGAATTTTATTTCGGCAGAAATTGCTTGAAAAAAGAGGAAAATTCCATACCCTATGTCACACACCCGCACAACCATTGATCTGCGCCGTGATCCAAAATTTTAATTTGACGGAAACTGCTTGAAAAGGAGATGAATATTCATACCCTGTGTCGCGCACCTGCACATCCGTATCATCCATTGATCTGTGTCGTAATCCACAAATTTGTCTTGGTGGAAATTTCTTTAAAAAGAGACAGAAATTACGTACCCTGTCAATACAACACACTATACATGTTTATCATTTACTAATACGTTGTTCAAAGGTTTCTTGTATGTCCATGTTCATGTATGTACGTTCCATCTTTCCATCATGTTCGATTCCTTCTTTATTCTTAAACTGGTTCTTCTTTTAATCATGTTTCATCAGTTTTTATTGTTCACCTTCTTCTTTCTTGATGCACATGTTCCATCCTCACCTTCCCTACTCTTCGCTTTCGCCTCATCTGCGTTCTTCTTTTCAACCCTTTGATTGTGTTGTTTCTCAATTTATTTTACGACCGTACAATTATCTTCCTCGTGTTCTGTACCATCGCCAGGTCATGGCATGCTTCTTCTCATCAAAAACTTTATGCGATGCAAACTTTTTCGCACGCCACATATCATTCAAACTTTTTTCGTTACTGATAGCATTATGGTTTCATTGTTCCAAGCGGGATGCTTCTTTTGCAATTTGTTTTTGTTGTCACTCCTAACCTTCTAGATCTTGTTCTATCAAGTTACATTCTACGGAACTTACCTTCTCTTCCTTTTCTAACGTACGCTTGTCTTTCATAAGTTCCGTTTATCCAAACTAGCGTTACACAACATATGTACATATCAAGTTTTGACACCCGAAACTTATCGCGACATAACCGACTACATTGGTTTTGTTCTTTCGTAAAAAGATTTCCAATTTCCCTTTTTCCTGCGTGCATCCCGCATGGTGTTGCTCCGAGTTATGAAATAATCATTTCTCGGTGCCAAGTCCACTTGCCTCGCACACGCATCAACTTCTTAGTCCCTATTTTTTGATATGTCTCAAACGCATCTCTAACTTTTTATTCTTAAATGTTACTATATTATCATTGTTACATACTTTGGACATCATTTTATATCATGTTACGTTATTTTTCTACACTAACATATTAATATAGTGCCCAGCGCCAGTTGTTATTTTCTCCTTGTTTTTGTTTCACGGTAAATCAATACCTACGAAGATCCAAACACGACAAAAAAATTGATGATTTTTTTTCTGAAACATAAGAGACCCTAGAAACTTTCGGGAGAGGCCAGAAGACCCACAAGGGGGCCACATGCCAAGGGACGTGCCATGGGGGGTAGGGGCGTCGGGCAGGCTTGTGGGCCCCCTAATGCTCCGTTTGCCCTAATCTCTGGCCTATAAATTCACATATATATTCCAAAACCCTCAGGGCGAGACCCGAAACAATTTTATCGCCGCTACAAGTGTCTATTCCAACGCAGTCCCATCTGGAGCCCTATTCTGACACTCTGTCGGAGGGGGGAATCATTGGGGAGGCCATTTTCATCAACCTTGTTGCCTCCATGATGATGTATGAGTGGTTCTTTCAGGACCTACGGGTCCATAGTAGTAGTTAGATGGCTCTCCCCCCTCTCTTTTTGATCTTCAATACAATGATCTCTTTGGAGATCTACAGATGTAATTCTTGTAATGTGTTTATTAGGATCCAAAGAATTGTGGATTTATGATCAGAATGACCATTGAATTTATATGAATCTTTTGGAGTTTCTTTGTTGCATAATTTTATAGCTATGTATGCTTTCCGATCTATGAGTCTTCTTTGGCCAAGATAGATAAGTAGTTCTTCAGAGGGAGTGGTGTATAATAGTGAGTTCAATCTTGCGGTGATCTTATCCAGTGACAGAAAGGACAAAAGCACGTATTGTATTGCTACTAAGGATAAACAACGGGGTCAATCTTATTGCAAGGTTTTCTTCTATCTACATTGATGGTCCTTTTTTGCATTCTTTACCCCAATCCTATTTTTTAAATTAACTAGGACAATGTCCGTGAGTTGCAATGGAATATAAGTATTCTACTACATTAGCTTGTGATATACATGTCTATATTAATGTGTGTAAATTAATGTTTATCAAATCCTGCCTGTGATTTACCTTATATTTTTTATGAGAAGTTTGGTAAGTAAATTAAAGTAAAATAGGTTTAGAAGATAAGTAATTTAAGGTGGCTGATTATTATACGGAGAAGGTTGGATGAAGGGGTGGTGGAAAAAAGTGAAAAATGAAACCTTACATTCTTTTTAAGTAGTAGAGATAAAGATTTTGTTGTTCTGAACACAGTACAGATGCAGACGCTCATACATATCCACATACACCCTACCCCTATGAGCATCTCCGAGAAACTGAGTCGGCACATCATCTTGAGATTGATAAAGCCGCCACACACGCCTTCATAGTCGACGGGGCGTCTCCTCCCAGTAAACGCACATTATCAGAAGGCCTGAAATAATTCTAGGAAAATGTGAGCACCAGTGTAAAGTCTAGAACTTGAACTCTGGTGAGCTGGAGATACCACTATCCTCCTAACCATCCAACCACATCTTGGTTCGCAAGTAGTAGAGATTCTTAGTGTAGTTGCTTTTTTTATGGCAAGTAGCAAGAGAGAGAAACTTCACGCTGCACTTAAAAGATTTTTCAACTTTTTTTAGTACATGAATTTAGCATAACCAAAGAAATACATATTTTTCCATTCAAAAAAATGCAAAGTCTATATTTTCTAAATTTTGTATCTTTTGTTCAACTACTAGAACCAGAGAGAGCAGAGCTACTACTATGTGTTGTGCTACCTCCACACTAATGTAGCTTTTGTTGGGCAAACTTTTTTATTTTACTGATTGTTCGACTGATTCAACAACAAAAAACAGACAAACACCAACATGTGACAAAGGAAACACAAAAAACAGAACAAATGAAATAGTGGGAAACAAAATGGAACAGTTCCATAACGAAGCACCGACACATAACTGGGCTTTCAGGAGGCAGCCTATAACCACCTACATCTACACCTGAAGGTGCCAAAGAGCGCAGATCCTATTCGGCGCGTAGGTCGCCCGCGAGCGACCTAGCGCGCACCCCTCCAGCTCGCAGATCTATTGTTTGGGCTGGCCCATCTAAGGTTAATATTCCACCGATTTTGGGAAGTTTTTCTTTTTCTTTCTTCCGGTTTTTTCTATATTTTCATTTTCCTGTTTGTTTTATATTCCTTTTTCTTTGATGTTTTTACTTTTCATTTTTGATTTTTTTTTCATTTTCTTTTTCCAATTTTGTGAACATCTCTCAAATTTGTGATTTTTTTTGAAATCACGAACATTTTTGAAATCATGAAATTTTTCAAATTCGTGAATATCTTTTTAATCATGGACATTTTTGTGAACCGTGAACTATTTTACAAATTCCTGAATATTTTTTGAAATTGTGAATAGTTTTAAAATTGCGATTTTTTTAAGCTCATGAATATGTTTTGAAATTTGGGAACATTTTTAGAAATTCATGAATATTATTTTGCAATGTATGAACACTTTTTGAATCAGTGAACATTTTCTGAACTGATGAATTTTTTTAAAAGTGGGAACAATTCTTTTGAACATTTTTAAAAAGTTGATGAACATTATTTGAATTCGTGAATTTTTGTCAAAATTCATGAATATTTTTGAATACGTGACATTTTTAAAAATCACACACATTATTTTTAATATGTGAACATTCTTCCAAAATCATGACTATTTTTAATATGCGGACATTTTTCAAAATCATGAACATGATTTTTTGAATGCACAATCACTCTATGATTTCTTGAACATTATTTTCCCAATTCTGTAATTATTTAGAAATTTGACATTTTTTAAAATCCTGAATTATTTAAGAAAATCAAAAGAAAACCAAAAAAACAGGGGGCGTCCCACCCCCGCGCATGGGCCGGTCCTATAGGGCGCTTGGGAGGGCTGGGGGGGGGGGGTACACGTTTCCACAATTTCCGGCGTGCAAGTCGCCAAATGAGTCCTCCTATGTGGTGTCGTACGCGCCGGCTGCCACGGGATCGCGGCAAACCCTATTTGGCGCTGCAGGCGCCCGTTAAAGGGCATTTTGCTTTTTTGAGAAATCTCAATGTCTTTATTTGTTCAAAGGAAAGGTCATAGGTACACGAGTTGGGTCATGAGGAGTGCCCAACCAAACATGACGACCTAAGCCTAGATTACAAGCAAATTTAACGAGATTGTGAGCCTCGAAATTAAAGTTCCTATGCTCGTGGATAAAGGAGCAAGAAATGAAACTATTACAATGACTCAATATTTCATGCACAATTGACGCATTGGGGCCTCCGGTACCCCTATTGATGTCGTTTACCACCTCCTGGCAATCAGATGCCACGCAAACATTCCTGACCACCAGGTCGTCCGCGAGTGCAAGTGCCTCCCGACAAGCATATGTCTCTAGAAGAAGGGGATCCCTAGTATGAGGAAAAACCATAGCAGAGGACCCCGAGTATAATCCCTCGTGATCGCGACATAGTACCGCAACCGCTCCTCCAAGGCGTGCCCTCGCCACTGCTCCGTCTACATTAATCTTGACACTGCCGCTCGGGGGTGGCAGCCATCGCTCCGGCCGAGCTTGGGCAGTAGTAGTTGGGCTTGGACGTTCTTTCCCAGCTGTGATGAGAGCCAAATCAGAGATGTAGTTATTGACAAAGCTTGTAGTTTGCTGTGGACTTTGAAAAATTGATTCATAAATTGCCTTCCGTCTAGCGTACCAAATCGAGCACAACGTAATGACCATCCTCGTGAAGTTGGAGTGATCCATTGCCTCGTATAGCTCAAACAACTAGATTCTCGCATTAGCTTCCATATTTTCAGACATCCGGGCTACAAGTGTATCTTCTGACAAGGCCCAAACGCAGCGTGACATGGTGCGTGCCACAAGAGCGTGTCTCCATGAATCCTCGCTGCCACACAACGGACAAGCATCATGTACAACCATATTTCTTCTCTTCAAATCATCTGTTGTTGGAAGTGAATGATGTGCCGGTCTCCATAGGAATATCCTTATCTTCAAAGGGACCTTGATCTTCCGCAATGAGCTCCAGGATTTTTCATCTCTGTCAGAGTTGGACGACCCACCTCTACCTTGCAACCATTCCTCCCTCTATAGTTTGGTCTTCTGCAAAATTTGTAGGCCGAACTCATAGTGAAGTTGCCCTTCTTTTCTGGGTACCAGGACCAAAAATCTTCTATATTGCGTGTGCAGATGGGTATTTTAAGTATCGCATTAGCATCGATAGGTAGAAAGACGACCCTTACTAGATCCTCATTCCATGATGCCGTGGCTGGGACAAGCAACTCTGAGACATACCTTGGCGGGTCTACCACAAGCGACGTGATCGAACGTGGAGTCATCTCCTTTGATCAGTTGTCACCCCATATATCCGTCGTTTGGCCATTACCTATCCAGCGAATAATTCCTTGCCGTGACAAGTCCCGTCCCTCCAAAATAGCCCGCCAAATTTGAGACGGTCTTGTCCCCAGCTCCGCCTCCAGGATCGTACCGTCTGGGTAGTAGGCAGCCTTAAGAATCCTTGCAATGAGGATCCCTGGTTCCTGAAGCAATCTCCAGGCTTGGCGAGCCAGCAGTGCCAAGTTAAACAGCTCGAGGTTCGTGAACCCAAGACCTCCCAAGTGCTTTGGTCGCGTCATCACATCCCAAGAGACCCAAGCTGGCTTGCGTTCTCCTTGTTTGCATCCCCACCAAAATTTCTGAATGATACACTTTATATGATCACATAAACCTCTCGGTAGCTTGAAACAAGACATAGAGTAAACCAGGATAGCTTGAGCAACATATTTGATAAGAACATCCTTTCCCCCAGCCGAGAGGCACTTGCTCATCCAGCCTTTCACCTTATCCCACACCCTATCACTCAAATATTTGAAAGTTCCCTTCTTTGAGTGGCCCACATCAGTTGGCTTGCCCAGGTATCTGTCACTCAAGGATTCATTAGGAACCTACAAGTAACATTTAAAAGCGTTGCGCACTATCTCTGGACAACCCTTGCTGAAGAAAATTGAGGATTTTTCCTTATTGATTCTTTGTCTCGAAGCCATACAATAAGTATCCAATAGGTTTGACACTTCTTCTGCTCCATTAGCACTCGCCCTAAAAAACAACAGGCTATCATCCGCGAATAAAAGATGATTCACCGCCGGTGCCAACGGTGCTACCTTTACACCGCTGAGCTGGGATGACTGGTTCTGGGATTTTAAGAGGCACGAAAGGCCCTCCGCTGCTATCAAGAAGAGGTATGGAGAGATTGGGTCTCCGTGTCGAATACCTCGTGAGGGTGTAAACACCTCGGACTTCACACCATTGAACATAACTAAAAAAGAAACTGAGCTCACCATGTTCATCACTATGTCAACCCACGGCGGCGCAAAGCCTAGTTTGTACATCATAGACCTCAAGTAGGTCCATTCTACTCGATCATAAGCCTTCATCATATCAAGCTTTAGTGTAGCGTAGCTATTGTTTTTTGATCTATTCCTCTTCATAAAGTGCAAACATTCGTAGGCCGAGAAGATGTTGTCTGTATCAATCTCCCCGGTACAAAAGCTGATTGTTCCTCTGAAATAATATCCGGAAGGACTAGCTTCAAGCGGTTAGAGAGCACCTTCGAAGCAATCTTATAGAAAGCGTTACACAAACTTATCGGGCGAAATTGAGAAAGTAACGTTGGATTTTGCACCTTGGGGATGAGAACCAGCAAAGTATCATTTAAGCACGCCGGGCTCTCCTCCCCCTTCACAATAGCTAACGGGCGCCTGCAGCGCACGCCCCCCTGCTGTGATTGGGCCAACCCGGTTGCCTTCCCCGTTTCTATAAAAACTAAAAACTGGAAAAGGGAGGGGAACGCTGGGACAACAAATGTCCTCAAAATGAACAGCTAAGGGAGTTCTGCGTAGTCGCTGTGTTCGAATGTTTGCACATAGGCGGACTGAGATTGAATCCTGACTCGATCACATTTTCTATCATTTTTTGCGATAGGCATGGCTATAACAACTTTCCCTCTTGACTCGCTGCTATTTCCTGGGCTGGCCTGCTACGCAAGGCGTGCGAGTGCCAGTATCGCTAGCGGGCGCCTGCAGCGCCGAACAGGAGGTCCCTGCGATCGTGCACCCACCCCGCCCCTCTGCACGCCCTCATGGGCCGGCCCATGTGCGGGCGGGGAGCCCCTTGTCCTTTTTATATTTTTCTGCTTCAACTTTTTTATTTTTTTAAAAATAATTCGGCATTTCAGAAAAAGTTGCAAAAATGTTGAATTGTTTGTGACATCAAAGATTGTTCGTGATTTGAAATTAGGAAATGATAAATGCTCACTGATTAAAAAATATTCGCAAGTTCAAAAATAATGTTCGGCTAATCAGTTTTTTTACAATTTAAAAAATTTCATGAATTTCTAGGAAAATGTTCACAATATTAAAAAAAATGTTCTAGAATTTTAGAAAATGTTCCTAAATTTAAGAAAAATGTGCACAAAAACTCAGAAAATTTCAAACATGTTCACGTTTTCCAAAAAATGTACACAATTTCTAGGAATGTTCATGATTCTGTAAAATGTTCATGAATTAAAAAAATGTCTAGGATTTTTTTTACGATTTCAAGAAATTTTCATGATTTTGAAAAGATGTTCATTTTTCCCAAAATGTTGACTAATTTCTAAAAACTGTTCATCAATTCAAAAATGTTCACAAATTTTTAAAAAAGTTTTGGCAATTTGAAAAATGTTCACAATTTGAGAAACATCGTTCGCAAATTTGAAACATGGCCTAAAAAGAAGAAATAGGAAAGGAGAAGAAAAAGAAAAAGAAAATATTAAAATATTTTCGCAAATAAAAAACAAGGAAAAACAGAAAATTAAACAGAAAATGTAACAAAAAAGAGAAAAGCAAAGAAGACCAAAAAATCCGGTTCAGGGAAGGTCCTAGAACCCTCAAAACCGGTTGGTGGTGAAACCGCGAAATGGGCCAGCCCATTGAAACATCAGTGCGCAACGGGGCTATGCGCTACGTCGCTTCGCAGCGAGCTACGCGCTATATAGGAGCTGTGTCGCCAAATAGGGGAAATTCCTATTTGTGGCTCGCTGCGGCAAGTAAGGCGACGCACAGGGTTGGTGGACGAGCGTTCGGATGGCTGGCCCGTTCAGAAGTTTGGGCGAATCCGGTTTTGGAATCTTCTAGGTGGTTCCCAACCGGGGTTTTTATTTTCTGGATGTTCCTGAACCGTTTTTTCTGTTGCCCCCTTTTGTCCTTTTTTTTATTTTCTTTTTCTGTTTCTTTCTCGGTTTCCTTTTCGTTTTCATTTTAATTTTTTATTTTCTTTTTCTGTTTTCTTTTCTTCACTCTTTTATTTTTTCCTTTTCATGTTTCATTTGTTCGAGAATTTCAAATATTTATTCAGAATTTTACAACATGTTCACTTTTTCAAATTTTCAAAAATGTTCCTGTTTTAAATTTTTCTTCAAAATTACGAAAAAATGTTCATGTTTCAGAAAGTCTTTCAGGAATTTCAAAAAAATGTTCCTATTTCAAAATTTTGTTCACAATTTCTAAGAAATGATTGTGTTTAAAAAATGTTCAGTAATTATTTTTTAAAATGTTCTTGTTTTCAAAAATTTGTTATGATCCTGTTTTAGAAAAATGTTCTGGTTTCCAAAAATTGTTAACAATTTCAGAAAAAGGTTTATTTTTCAGAAAATGTACAGAAATTTGAAAAATATTTTCTCATTTCAAAATTTTGTTCACAATTTCTAAGAAATGTTTGTGTTTAAAAAAATGTTCAGTAATTGTTTTTCAAAATGTTCTTGTTTTCAAAAAAATTGTTACGATCCTGTTTTAGAAAAATGTTCTGGTTTCCAAAAATTGTTAACAATTTCAGAAAAAGGTTTATGTTTCAGAAAATGTACAGAAATTTGAAAAATATTTTCTCATTTCCAAAATTTGTTCACAATTTCAGAAAAATCTTCCTGTTCCAATTTTTTTTCAGGAATATAATAAAATGTTTCTTGTTGTCAAAAAAATTTACAATGTCAGTAAACTTTCATTTTTGCCAAAAAAAATTCATGTTTTAGAAAACTTTTAGGTTTTGCAAAAAAATGTTTGTGTTTGTTCTAAATTCTGGTTACAAAAAAAATTCACAATTTTTTCAGAAAAAACTTGGAATATCAAAAAATATTGTGGCATTTCGATTTTTTTTTTGAATTTTTCAAGAAATGTTTCTAAATTGTTTTTTTTTCAAAATCCTATCCCTGTTGTCTGTTGTTATATAGTTTCGCGCCTTAATTTTCAGTAGCAGCTTTGTGGTGGAGTGGCTAGCTGGTCGCAGTCTACACTCTGGTGTGAGCGTGATCGTGGGAATGAATCCTAGTGTAGCCTACTTGTTTTATTTTTCTAGGTCACGCGCGATACAGGGAACACAAAGCGGCTTTCGCGTTGATGGGCCGGCCCAATCGTGCGTCGCGTGTGCGTTGAGCTGCTCTTTAACGCAAAAAATGCGTCGCGTAGGAGGTCCCAGAAAGGAGCTCCACTTAGTGTTTTTTTATGCTGCCCAGTTACTACTTTTTTAATTTTTGAGACAAGCCCAGTTACTACTGTGTGATGAAAGAAAAAGTGCTCCTCGCCTCCTTACGAGTTACGACCTTACCTTTTGCAGGCCCACTGAAGACAGCCCATTCATTCCCCGGCTGTTGCAATTTCTTTCTCGCTCGATGCGCACCATCATCCCGAGCTCATCTCTCTTCTTCCTCCGTTCCCCACGTCGGAAAAGAGGGAGGAAAAAATTACCTCCTTCCACAACCGCCGTCCCCCGAGATGCGCCGCCTACCTGCTGCTCCTCCCCGCCCACTTCTCCACCCGCACGTCTCCCCCGCGCTCGGAGTCCTGCAACAGCATGGCCGAGTGGCGATGGCAAGGACGATCCCCGTAGTATGCTGCTCCTACCTCCTACCAAATCGCAGGACGCCCAGCCAGGGCGCTGAATTCGAACCTCTACGATCCAGATCGACCGATCGGGACCGGGGCTCCGCAATGACCCGAGCGAATCCCGTAGCGGCGAGCGGCGGCGAGGCGTCGCCGTCGCCGTCGCCGGATGGCGGCAGGAACCCGTTCGCCCCGCTCGTCGAGCTGTGGCGCCGGACGATGCAGCCTCTTGGGGACTACGGATTCGGCAAGCGCAGCGTCTGGGAAGGCGGCGTGGGGCTCTTCATGGTCTTCGGGGCGGCCCTGCTGGCGCTCGCGCTCGGCTGGCTCCGGGGGTTCCAGCTGCGCTCGCGCTTCCGCAAGTACAGCGCCGTGTTCGAGTTCAGCCAGGCGTGCGGGATCTGCGTCGGCACGCCCCTCAGGATACGCGGTGTCACCGTCGGGAGCGTCGTCCGCGTCGACTCTTCACTCAGGAGTATTGATGCCTATGTTGAGGTGCGTTTCAACTCCCCTCTTTCTCAATCAAATTATTGATACCAACGCTTCCTTTTGTCACTGCCATCCATCGATTTCTCGCTGTAGTTTGTACTAGGTAGAATGCAGTTATCGAAAACTGAAAATGAAATGAAGCTGTTAATCCCTGACTCAAAGGTGCTGCATTGCCTTCTCTTCCTGACTGCTTACAATTCGCGCAACCACTTTTCAAAACTGAACCATAATTTAGTTCACTCAGTGACTCATTATGTTACATTTATATTGTTCCATAATCATTTCAGCTATCCAAAGAATAAGGGTCTGTCTAATCATCATCCGGCTGATTTCAAATTCGGTTTGAGTCAGTTTTCTTTTCTGTACGGATCAGTAATTTGTCGCTTGGTGTTGACACCCCCTGTTTGCTAATTCTTTGTCATCCTTTGTCGGGTCTCGGGTTGCCGTTTTTTTTTGTCTGTCCCCTAGTCGACCCTCTTACGCGGGTTTGCTGCTCCTTTTCTCGCCACAAATGCGTAGAGCAGAACATACAGTTAGGGAATAGACAAGAAACACAGTCAGAGGGGAAACTATACGACATGTAGAACACTTAGAGTCATAGTACCGTGGACGCAGTTCATAGTTATTTTTGGTCCGTGCTGCTCCCAGAAAAACTGCACAACGACGGCGATTACAAAACTATTTTAGTCTATTCATGCAGCCAAAAAAATGCATTGATAAAATGAAAAAAGATCTACTCTGGCTTAGCAGAGAATGTACATCATGCTGCATAAATAAACTCTACTGGGAGATGACTGACAAAAATAATGCTCCTCACTGAACTAAAGAAGCACACTGGCTTCATGACTAGGATAAAAGTTCCTGACTAAACTAAAGAAGCACACTAGCTTCATGACCTCAAAAAAAAAAAGCCCATTGCTGTTGGTTTGCATTCCCGAAGGCAATAGCATCAAATTGGGTGCATGCCATGAAATGAGATAACGAGACGACCTCCATCCTTCACTCAGGCGCGCGAGAGCTGGGCGTTGGGAAACTGAGAGAATGAAAGAAAAACTAAATGTCTAAGAAAGGAACTGAGAGGTACTGATAAACAGAGAGCGGAAGGAACAAAATAATGGACTAAGAAGGAAAAATGAATAAAAAAGAGGAACAGATTGAACTGAGGTACACTGAGAAACTAAGAAGAAACTGATAAAACAGATGAACTAAAGAAGACTGAAACAAGAGAGAAACAGATCAAATTGAGGTACACTGAATAACTAAGAAAATGATAAAATAAAGGAAACTGAAAAATTAAGGTAGACCTGAGTAACCGAGAGAAATGAAATAACTGAGAAACCAAGAGTGAATCAAACTAACAAACAGAGTGGAAACTGGGAATGAAAGAACAAAATACTGAGAAATTGAGGTAGACTGAGTAACCCAGAGAAATGAAAAAACTGACAAACAGAGCGGACTGAAACTGAAACCAAGAGAATGGAAGTGGTGAAACTCAGGAACATAGAGGACTGTTAAGGGAGAATAATGATGAAATTGAAGAAAATAAAGACACGATTGAGAATAATTAAAAATAAAAACTAAAAGGAAATGATAATACTGAAGAAAGAAAAAGTCTACAATGAGAAGAATTAATACTGAACAACTGAGAACTATGTAACGCAAATATTTGCTAATCTGAAAACAAGATTAATAGTCTTTTACTTTACACATCAAATATACATCTGTTCAAGCTAAGGTATAGAGTGATATTTACATTTCCAAAAATGTTCACATGTGATATAAGTTAGTAAACTGTGACCTGAGGTGCTTATCCAATTTGTATCAATGGCATTACGTTGGAAACTGCTTCACAATTAGAAAAATAGCAAAACATACATTCCGAGCAACACAGAGAACTGCCGATAGTGCACATAAAGTGTGTGAGCTTCCTGGTGGTGTGTGCTTGGTAATGAAACTCAAAAGGTGGAGAGTAATACCTCACTACTTCATCACTTGAAGTGCTGCTTTGTTCCTGTCTCCCAACGTTGGATGAGCTACAATCAGACCCATATGTTATCCTCCTACTTATATAAGCCCCGCACTATCCTATTTGAAGCTGTGTGCTATCCTATAAGCATTATTCCCTTTTGAACAGGGTGTGGATCACATAAAAGCACTGTTGGGAACATATTTGAATGTCTACTGTGTGATGACAATTCAAAGGAAACACCAATTCAAAGGAAAAACAAAGCTGATGATGAAAAAAAAAGAGAAAATTGCTTAATGCAGGTTAGGGCCTATCAGGGACCATGGTGCAATAGCAAGCCAAAAGACACATTAAGAACTGCTACTGACCACCACACAGCTGCTACCGGCCACCACAGGATAGCACTGCTTGAAAAACTAGCACCCAGATTTGAAATTTTGGTTTCTCTTCAAGGAGGATATGGATACCAACGCCCCACAAGTAGATCGATTCAATGCCCATTCACAAATCGACAGCACCACCGTCCCCAACGAAATCAATGGCTGCTATAAAACCCTAGGAAATTGGGGGACGCAATCCGCGCAGTCCGACTGAAATCTCCCTGCTCCCAATCAAGACAAAACATGAATCCATCTGCATATATACCCCACTGCGATTAGCCCATTCGCCACCCTTGCTTTGCTCCCTCCTCTCTCTTCCCCCGTGGCAGCGATCCACCGCTCCCTCCCCAGCTGGCCAGAAACGAAAAATGGGTAACTGACAAACCCCGGTAAGACCGGACAACCTGCTAAAAACCAGACAGCACGCCAGAAGTGGAAGCCAGCCTCATGAACCACACGTGAGCGTCGTGATATGTGCTGCATCCGCACGATGGGACGGCCCAAAAATCTGACTGAAGATGGAGTCGAAATCAGCCGGCTGAAAATTGGAAAATCTGAAGAATAATTATTCATGTGCCTAGTTTGCAGCTTACACTTATGTTACTCCATTTCAACCTTCATTTCATCTTACAACACTATCTCAGCTATGTATCATTGGCCCATCTCTATTTAGGAATCTCATTCTTCAATCTGTGCAAAGGTAGTTGGGTGTTACTATTTCGGTTTTTCCCTGAGAGGAAGTTACCGTTTCATACGAGTGGCAGTGGCATGCTAGTAAGCTGTTATCCATAGTTTCTTTTTCTTTTCTTGTTGTTG
Organism: Triticum dicoccoides; assembly: GCF_002162155.2. Classification (NCBI taxonomy): domain Eukaryota; kingdom Viridiplantae; phylum Streptophyta; class Magnoliopsida; order Poales; family Poaceae; genus Triticum; species Triticum dicoccoides. The sequence goes on along the minus strand of NC_041393.1, from coordinate 281,123,914 downwards.
CCTATGCTTACATTTCTTTGGTGTATTGAGTAAAGACTTTTCTTTTTTTTGTAAAATGATAATATTTTGGACTCGATCTCTGATAGCTGAATCCTTCTATATGGCAGGTTGAAGATGATGAAATTATTGTGCCCCGTAATTCATTGGTTGAGGTGAATCAATCTGGCCTCCTAATGGAGACAATGATCGATATTACACCAAAAGATCCACTCCCAACACCTTCAGTTGGTCCACTGGAGGCAGACTGTTCCAAAGAAGGCTTAATCCTCTGTGACAAAGAGAGAATGAAAGGACAACAAGGAGTAAGCTTAGATGCAATGGTGGGTATATTTACCCGTCTAGGAAGAGACATGGAGGAAATTGGTGTTCACAAAAGCTTCAAGTTGGCGGAAAAGGTTGCATCTATAATGGAAGAAGCACAACCTCTCCTTTCACGGGTACATTCTTCTTACTAACTAGAGATGATACCCCGCCCGTTGCTGCGGGGATTGGTTTGCAATATATTTCAATCAGATTTAGTTGTATGGAACATGAATATTTGGATTAATAACTCCAGAACCAGAACTGAACATATATATAATTTATTATATTTGAAAAATATTTATTCAATATAAGTAGCATCCATGCTTGCATGTTGACGTGTGCCTTTTCCCATGCATTGTGGCATGGCTGCATGTTGAGATAAATAAGTGGGGATCACCTATTAGTTATATAAGATATAGGATTCTTGCGTGATAGTTTTCAACCTTTGATATGTTTGCCACATTTATTTTATGAGTGGTGAAGCCAATCCATTTTACTCAATACTGCTGAATAGGATTTCATTGTACAAAATTCAAATGGCCCCCGGCTGACAAGTTGGCAGTTGTGTGGTAGCGTTTCCCAATTCCCAAACCTCAGTTAATCTTTATTTTGGAAGAAAGACTTGGTTGCCAGGTGTATTTGATACTATTATAGGGGCCTGATTTTATGTTATGTCCTAATTTTATGACCATTGCTAAAGTATCAGCATCTTTTCATATATGTCCTGCATATGATGGGTATTGGGCATACATACCAAGTTGCATGGTCTGTTTGTGGAATGGCTAAAACAAGTTGGTCATATTTACACTATCAGAGCTCAAAATTAACTCTGTCAAAACTGTGCTACTTGGTTGAACTGCTGACAATCTCAATATTAGGTCAATCATATTGCTGTTGCATACCTACCTGGCACTGGCTAGCATGCTTGGCCAGTACTGTTTCAGGACCATCATCGAGAAGAAGGGACCTCCACTCAGTTGGAATGTGGTGTTTGGTTTTCTTCTCTGTTTGCGAAAGGAGGGTGGCTGATGCTTTCTCCGTATATGCAGTTTTCTGGACGTTAACGTATTTGCAGAAAATAGAGAAATATGTTGGTCACTTGTTCTTCCATTAAATGTCATAGGCATCAACTGAAAATGTTAGTGGTGGAACAGATTGAAGCATTAGCTGAAGAAGTTCAACCTTTGCTCTCGGAGGTGCGTGATAGTGATCTTGTGAAGGATGTGGAGACTATAGCTAAAGGCCTGGCTGACGCATCTGGTGATTTAAGGTAGTGCTTTTAAAGGCATCACTTGTAGTAATATATTCCTTGCACAAATCAAAATTGATTTTAATAAAAAAAAACTTGCTTTGCATTCTGAAGAGGTAATACTGGACCCAGAATATTTTGTTGGAAAGAAGCTTATCTGCATTGGAAATCACAGCAACTGCTGTTTCCGCTTTCCTATAGCCTTTGGAATGTAGTATGCAAGAAGTGGTAGATAACCTTCACTCTTTGTATTTTACCTGTCCTTGTGCAGAAGGTTGAAATCCTCCATGCTTACCCCTGAGAACAGTGATCTAATCAAGCAGTCTATATTCACCCTTATATTTACTCTGAAGAACATTGAGGTCTGTATCTGTATCTTTATCTTATTTTATTTTTAAAGTGAGTGAAGGCATGCAAGTTTTTGACCTGTTACTTTCAGAGTATTAGCTCGGACATCTCTGGTTTCACCGGCGACGAGGCGACACGGCGGAACATCAAGCTGCTGATCAAGTCCCTCAGCAGACTATTGTGACCCCTCAGTTGAACTGAACAACGTGGATATCCGTAGAGTAGGCCATCCGTCCAGATGGGGTCGGAGCATCTTTAAGAAGATAAGCTGATTTTTTTTTCTGCATTCTTGTCAAGAAAAGCAGTATTTATTCTTGTCGTCGAGTTATGCTAGGCCCATTTTTGTTTTGTGTTTTGTGCAGCACGGTGTGGTTGAGCAAGTGCAAACAAGGAATACTCCCATTGTTTCTTACCGGTGGCATTCCTTGATCGGTCTGTCGTCGTCGGTACGGCACAATTCAAAGCAGCAGGCTTAGTAGGACCAATAGCTACTGGTAGCACATCTCACCATCGGTCAATTCAATCCTTGGACTTGTGCTCTCTGCTTTTGTTTGTGTGGTGGAAGTGGAATGGAATCAAACGCGACGACGAATGTAGCCTCACAACGGGTGCATCGGTCCAGTTTCGATCGTGTGGTCTTCCATTTCGTGCCTCGTCGGATATAAGCGGCAGTATGTTACTATATTCATTATTTTTCCAGTTTCAATTGCGTGTGCGTGCAAAACAAGCTGCAGGCCGTGCACGCTAGGCGCCAAGCCAATAAATAATCCAGCGCCGTTTCCATTCATTCCGCCTTACATCTTGTCTTGTCCATGTTCAGTACGTTGTTGGATGGATGGATCCAAGTTGATTATTCATCCTTGCATCATACTGCAACTAGCTTAATTGCCGGAACGATTCTGTATGGCTCAATCATTTCCCATCACAAGCCAAATGCAGAAAACGGTCGGTGCGCCATCTCATCTCATCTTCTTTCTCTTCTTCTTTTTTCGAAAAGGGTCCAATAGTGAATTTCACATCGTGGTCAGACCATTGAACGACCACTGCAGCCAGAACGATGCATTGATGCGCCGTTGTCACCGCTCCCATATCAAAACCGGCCTAACCTTGTGGATGGCAGCCGGTAAATCTCCATGCATGTGCCCCCTAACGACTAGCACCATGTAGTCACTGTTGAATCCTTGAATCGATCTGAACCTGACACCAAACCTCATCGCCGCGAACACACCGTGAGAAACCCTAACCCCACTGCCCCAAGGAGCCGGTAGAAATCTACTTCGGAGCTCCGTCAGATTTGTTCTGATGAATGAACTCGAAGAGGCTTAGAGCCCAGAAGACCAACTCAAAAATGAAGCATCAACTATGCGATGACTAAAACCCTAACCTATCTATTAGCCGGAACCGAGGCACCAGGATTCCTCTCCCTGCCACCAGTCGGCGAAGCGTGAATCTACATACTCGTCGGCATTAAACGAGGAGAGTAACACTTTGATCTAGTCGCCCTTGCTAGAGGGGAAAGAAAGAGTATCACATCTCATCTCCGCCAAGCTACCAGAGAACAACCGTTTACATCAAACCAAAACTTGTGTGACTAGTTGGAGTACTACTATATATATGTGATGATGATTAATTAAGTACTCCCTCCGTTTACTACTATATGTATGTGATGATGATTAATTAAATACTCCCTCCAGTTTTATTTAAGCATATTAGCTTTGAATGAAGTCAAACTTTATAAATTTGCAGAAAACAATATGAACATTTACGATAATAAATCTATATGATGTGTAAATATATTCATCTAATGGTATTGATTTAGTGGTGTATATATTGATATTTTTTTCTGCAAACTTGATCAAAGTTTATAAAGTTTAACTTTAGACAAAGCTAATATGCGAAACAAATAAAAACAAAGGGAGTAATATTTGCATATTCCTAAAAAAGCAGTAATTCCGTAGGTTTACATTGTTAGAGTACAATTTATATAGCCATGCAGCCTTTGGTATTTACCCCATTGTATAAGGAGCTTTCTACATATCCTATACCCGCACATGTATTATATATTGGCCTATGGCCTCGTGGGAATACAAGTTGCATATTCCTAACATGGTATTAGAGCCTTAGGGTTTTTTAGCACCCACAACTCGTGCTTTCGGTCCAATCTCCCATCCACGCAGCTCTCCGGTGCCTTCACCAACCGCAGGTCAACCCTACTCTGGCATCGCCGCTCTCTTGTGCCACCCACAGTCTAGCGCCCAAGATGCGATTCTATCCCAATCACGTGATGAACTCGTGATTGGGGCACAACCACATTTCGAGCGCATAGTAAGGTGGACATCATTACAACATACCATGTACTGAATAGATGAGAATACAAGATAAAGGCTTACACTCGCCACTATAAGTGCATCTAGTGCCACCCCTAGTTGGTTTTGGAGTATTGACGACAAAGTTGGTTGAGGGACTAATGCGTTTGTGAGAATTGCAGGATAACGCAGGTAGTGTCCCTCATTGATTTGGTTTACCTACCGGAGATGACCCCTAAAAATGTATGAAGACATTGAAGACAATGGTGGTATGTGAAGATGTTCACATTGAAGACTATGACATGAGAAGACATTGAGTGAAGACTATGGAGCGCGAAGACTGAGTTGTTTCGTTGTTTCCTTTTCTTCTGTGGTGAGTCATAGGAACCACCGTACTGTTAAGTGGGGTCCAAGTGAACTAAGTCAGAGTGACTGAAGTGATGCTCAACCCAAATCCTATGTCTTCGAGCGAAGACAATGAGAGTAAATCTTATCCAGAGCTGGATGAGTCAGCTTTGCTTGTAGCCCAAGTAAAGTTGCCGTGTGTGTTTGAAATCTGACCGTTGGAACACGTGTCAGTTCCTTAGTGACCCATGGTCATTTCGGACATATCAGGTCGGGTTGCCTTGTGGCTATAAATAGCCCACCCCCTACACCATAAATTGGTGGCTGCTTAGAGTTAGTTTACGACTTTTGTCGTTTTGAGAGCAACCCACCTCGAAGCCTTTGAGAGAGAAATCCTTGCGAGGACAAAGCCCAAACACCCAGAGCCAAAGAGTCTTAGGCATCACTGAAGTCTTTCTGTCTGTGTGACCTGAAGACTTATTACACTTGAGGACTGTGTATCCTCCAGCCGGTTAGGCGTCGCGTTCTGAGCATCCAAGAGTCATTGTGGATTGCCGGTGAACGAAGTCTGTGAAGGTTCGGAAGTCTACCTTGAAGACTTACCAGAGTGATTGGGCGAGGACTGTGTGTCCTTAGCTCAAGGGGAATAAGGTGAAGACGCGGTCTTCTGAGTTGAATCTCAGCCTCCCTAACCAGACGTACAGTTGTCACAGCAACTGGAACTGGTCCAACAAATCATGTGTCTTCAACAAGTGACTGGTTCTATCCCTTCCCTCCTTTACGTTGAGTTTGTCTTCGTGAAGTCATTGCTTATTTGTCTTATCCGTTTGACTTCATTGCTTGACTACTATTGTTGATTGGCTTCATACTATCTTCCATCTTGATCCTTACTACCTAGCTGCTATTAGTCTTCGTACGTTAACACTATTGCATACTTGACTATGGCTTGCTTGTTGTAGTTTATCTTCCGCTGCATATCAATTAGGTCATTTCTACTGTTTGTCTTCGAAACTTCCATGTTTTGAAGACTTTGATAAAAATCGCCTATTCACCCCCCTCTAGTCGATAACTAGCACTTTCAATTGGTATTAGAGCAAGGTACTCCCTTGTTCCGTGTGATTCGGTTTAACCACCTGGAGTTTAGCTATGTCGACTGCAGGGATAATCAAAGTCTCCGCTGCTTGCCTCGTGTTCGATGGAACTGAATATCCCTACTGGAAGAATAAGATGTGCATGCATCTTGAAGCCATTGATGTCGACCTCTTGTATGTCGTCAAGAACGGCGTTCCAAAAACTGGTGAAGGTGTTACCCCTGCTGATGTCAAGAAGTTCATTCAACTGGACTCGACTGCAAAGAACATCATCTGTGGTCATCTGACCAAAGGACAGTATGGTCGTGTGAGTGCTCTGGAAACGTCAAAGCTAGTCTGGGACTGGCTATCCAAGGTCAACGAAGGCGTCTCAACTCAGAGAGATCAAATGATCAGTGTTCTTCGCAACCTCTTCAACCGCTTCAAGAGAAACGACAATGAAAATGTCCAGCTCACGTTTGATCGCCTCACCGACATCACAAATGAGCTACGGGCTCTCGGCGCCACTGAGATCACCAAGCATGAAATCGTCAAGACGCTGCTGAGATCTCTTGACAACTCCTTTGACACCCTTGCCCTCATGATACAAGAACGTCCTGACTTCAAGACTCTCGATCCGTCTAATATACTTGAGAGGCTCAACACACATGAGTTCCAGCTTTCTGAGAAAAGAGATATCTATGGCCCCAACTATGGCCGAACTCGTGCTTTGAAGGCAAAAGTTGTTTCCTCATCTGAAGAAGAAGAATCTGACTGCGGTTCTGATGATCCTGAAGACATTGGAAGGGAACTTGCTATGCTTGTGAAGAAGTTCCAGAAATTCACCAAGAAGAAGGGCTTCAGAAAGTCTTCACGATCCAGTTCAAGAAATGATGAAGCTTCCACTCAAGACAACAAGAAGAGAACCTGTCACAAGTGTAAGAAGCCAGGGCACTACATCTCTGAGTGTCCTCAGTGGGACAACGAGAAGAAGAAGAAGAAGAGCAAGGAATATGACTCTGATGACAAGAAGAAGAAGAAGAAATCTTCAAAGTCTTCTTCCAAGTCCTCAACAAAGTCTTCATCTCACAAGAAGAGCTCATCTGGCAAAGCTTGTGCTTTTGTCGGCAAGGAAATGGATTCAGAGGAGGAGTCTGCTTCTGAGGAGGCGGAGGTGGAATTTGAAGCTGAGTCCGACTCTGGCGTTGCAAGTCTGTCTCTAGCCACAGCCTACGTTGCCAAGTCCATCTTCAACACTGAAGACAATGACTCCCACACCAACGCTAATGATGACAAGGACGATCCTGCTCCCACCTACTGCTTCATGGCACGCAGTGCCAAGGTAAAATCACGCGATGCTTACTTTCAAACATCAAGTAAAGATGACTCTGATTGTGAATCTAAACCCAGCTACAAAACACTTGCTAAAATTGCTACTGAACAACAAAGGGCTATGGAACATACTCAAAAACTGTTAGACAAAAGCGATGACCTGTTGGACGCGGAAATGACACGTTCACAGTCCTTAGTTGAAGACATAAAAAATCTTCATGCTAAGTATCAAGAACTTGAAAGTCTTCATGAGACGCTCTCAACCACTTATGAAAAGCTCTCCTATGATTATCTTCAAAGGAAGCAAGAGCTTGAGAAATTGAAAGCGACTCATGAAGATCTTCAAAAAGAGAATGAGTCATTTCGCGCTCAACAGACCAGTTCCGCTCAGGAAGGATTTGAACCACCATGTTTAAAATGCATTGAGCGTAATAACACTATCTCTGTTGCTGAATGTTCCACTGCTGCTACTGTTGCTCTGTTTTCAACTACTGATGTGGTAACTAACCCCTCTGCTGAGGATACCACTACTATTGCTGATGAAAATGCTAGGTTGAAGACATTGCTTGAAATAGGGATGTATAAAAGTCTGAAAGGGCATCAGACACTTTGCGATGTCCTCAAAAAAGCAGATTCTGAACCGAAACCCTAGGAAAGAGGGTGTTGGGTTCGAGAGGAAAATGAATGATGATGGCTCCTACTGGAAGCCTGAGCAGTATCCCAAAACCACATGGGTTGCTGCAAAGGAACCTTCAGTGGATCCATCCACCTTATCTGGCTTTACCTGTGCTAATCCTATTATCATTGATGAATCCTTTGACGCAAACTATAAACTGTTCAAAAATCAGAATGGTGAAGTGTTTGCCAGGTATATTGGTACTAACTGCAGGAATGGACCGCCAATGAAGAAGATCTAGGTTCCCAAAAGCTGTCTTGAGAATCTTCCTGTGAATGTTGTCATGACACCACCAGGGAAGAAGACAAACCCCAGACCAAAGGCGTCACATGGTCCAACGGCTTCATACGGAAACAGGACTCACCTGAGTCACCCTAACGCCAATGTTTTGCAGGGAAATCGTACTCAAACTTATGAATATGAGCGCGTGTCTTCAAACCGCTATGTTCATAGGACTAAGAACTTTTCTGCTTATTCATATGAGTATCATTCATCTCCTGCAAGGCTATTTGCTAGGGCTCCAAAGCCGAAATTCTCAAATGTTGCACTTAGACTCATTGCTTCTAAGCCACCCCTAAAGATGTGGGTGGTGAAGAAGAACTAAATCTCTTTTGCAGAACATGGTCTCCAGCCAGCAATCAATGGCGTCCGATGTTATTGCTGGGGACCTAAAACACTATAAGGGACGCATGATCAAATGTTCATACCATATATTCCACATATGAATCGCTTACCAGTCATACTATGAGTTCTAACCTTATGCTAAGAGCTGTGATAATCCATGTGTACATCAAATGCTTATGCTTCACAACATACCTTGTGAAGCCTATCCTCCTAACTGCATTGTAGGGTATGACACCTCGTGCTTCAGAATGGATTATGGACAGTGGATGCACTAATCATATGACTGGTGATCGAAGTCTTCTCATGGAATCAACCTTACGTCCATCCGACAAGAGTCAAATCACATTTGCTAACACTGGTAAAGGCAAGGTATTGGGTCTAGGTAGAGTTGCAATCTCAAAGGATCAACACATGGATAAAGTGATGCTTGTTGAATCCCTTGGATTCAACTTAATGTCTGTCTCAATGCTTTGTGACTTAAACATGATTGTGATATTCGGAAAATATTGTTGCCTTGTACTAATGGAAACTGACAAGTCTCTAGTCTTTGAAGGGTATAGGAAAGGTGATCTATACATGGTAGATTTCTCAGCAGGTCCACAGCTTGCCGTATGTCTTCTTGCAAAAGCTTCAGAATGCTGGCTCTGGCATCGGAGGCTGGGACATGCTGGCATGAGGAACTTACACACTCTCATCAAGAAGAAGCATGTCATAGGCATCAAAGGTGTCAAGTTCAAGAAAGATCATTTGTGTGGTGCTTGCGAAGCTGGGAAGATGGCTAGGGCCAAGCACCCCTCGAAGACAATCATGACGACATATCAACCCTTCGAGCTGTTGCACATGGACTTATTTGGCCCTACTCACTACTCTATCCTCACAACAACGGTGTGTCTCTATGGCTTCGTCATTGTTGATGACTACTCAAGATATACATGGGTGCACATAATTCTCTACAAGACTGAAGTACAAGATGTCTTCAGACGATTCGCCAATTGAGCAATGAACAATTATGGCGTCAAGATCAAGCATATCAGAAGTGATAACGACACTGAATTCAAGAACACCGGGCTTGATCTTTATCTGGATACAATGGGAATCACTCATGAATTCTCTGCCCCATACACACCTCAGAAAAATGGCATTGTAGAGCGCAAGAACAGAACCCTCATTGAGATGGCTCAAACAATGCTCGATGAGTACAAGACACCAAGAAAGTTCTGGCCTGAAGCTATTGATACAGCTTGTCACATCATCAACCGTGTCTACATCCATAAGCTTCTGGGCAAAACATCCTATGAGCTCCTTACTGGCAAGAAGCCAAATGTCAGCTACTTCAGAGCTTTTGGTGCTAGATGCTGGATCAAGGATCCCCATCACAAGTCAAAATTTGAGCCTAAAGCACATGAAGGCTTCATGCTCGGTTATGGAAAGGATTCACACTCTTACAGAGTCTTCAACCTCTTTCATTACAAAATCGTTGAAACTGTGGACGTGCAATTTGATGAAACCAATGGTTCACAATGTGAGCTCCTGCCAAGCACATTAGATGAAGCTCCTTCCAGTGAATCTATCAAGCTGATGGGAACTTGTGAAATCATGCCCTCTGAAGCACAACCTGAAGAGGAACTTATCATTTCTGCACCAAACCAACCTGAAGATAATTCTCAGACCGAAGACAATCCTTCCAATGATGACAATGATCAGCATGAGCAAGGTCTTCGTCCAGTTCATCCTCGTGTTGCAAATGAAGTACAAATTGAGAAGATAATTGATAGCATCAATGCACCTGGTCCGCTTACTCGCTCAAGAGCAACACAGTTAGAAAATTTCCGTGGGCACTTTTCATTTGTATCAATATCTGAACCCAAGAAAGTTGCTGAAGCCTTTAAGGAACCTGAATGGATTGAAGCCATGCAAGAAGAACTTCAACAGTTCAAGCTGAATAATGTTTGGGAACTTGTCAAGCGCCCTGACCCTCGCAAGCATAACACTATTGGCACTAAATGGATATATCGGAACAAGCAAGATGAGCATGGTCAAGTCATCAAAAACAAAGCACGTCTAGTGGCACAAGGATATACTCAAGTTGAAGGAATTGACTTTGATGAAACATTTGCTCCTGTGGCTAGGCTTGAAGCTATTCGCATACTGCTAGTCTATGCTAATCACCACAACATCTTGCTATATCAAATGGATGTGAAAAGTGCTTTCCTCAATGGCAAGATTGAAGAAGAAGTGTATGTTGCTCAACCACGTGGCTTTGAAGATCCAAAACATCCTGATATGGTGTACAAACTAAAAAAAGCACCGTATGGCCTCAAACAAGCTCCTCGCGCTTGGTATGATACAATCAAAGACTTCCTGAAGAGCAAAGGATTCAAACCAGGATCCCTCGATCCCACACTCTTCACGAAGACATATGATGGTGAACTGTTTGTATGCCAAATATATGTGGATGACATAATCTTCGGCTGCACCAATCAGAAGTATAGTGATGAGTTTGGATACATGATGCAAGAGCAATATCACATGTCCATGATGGGTGAGCTGAAGTTCTTCCTTGGTCTTCAAATTCGTCAGCAAAGAAATGGCATCTTCATATCTCAAGAAAAATATCTCAAAGACTGTCTGAAGAAGTTCGGCATGCAAGATTGCAAAGGTTACACAACGCCAATGCCAGCCAAACATCATCTTGGTCCCGACGACAATGGTAAAGAGTTCGATCAAAAGGTATACCGCTCCATGATTGGTTCTTTACTTTACCTATGTGCATCTAGGCCAGATATTATGCTTAGTGTTTGCATGTGTGCTCGATTCCAAGCGGCACCAAAGGAATCACATCACTTAGCTGTGAAGCGACTTCTTAGATATTTGGCTTACACCCCAACACTCGGATTATGGTATCCAAAGGGCTCAAGATTTGATCTGGTTGGATTCTCGGATGCTGATTATGCTAGTGACAAGGTGGATCGCAAGTCAACATCAGGAACATGTCACTTTCTGGGACGATCACTTGTCTGTTGGTCTTCAAAGAAGCAAAACTGTGTATCACTCTCAACTGCTGAATCTGAATACATTGCTGCTGGATCTTGTTGTGCTCAACTTCTGTGGATGAAGCAAACTCTCAAGGACTATGGCATCAATCTGAAGCAAGTCCCTCTCTTCTGCGACAACGAAAGCGCCATCAAGATTGCCAACAATCCAGTCCAGCACTCGAAGACAAAGCACATTGAAATTCGTCATCATTTTCTCAGAGATCATGTCATGAAGAAAGATATTGACATCATTCACGTCAACACTGAAGAGCAGCTGGCAGATATCTTCACAAAGCCCTTGGATGAGAAAAGGTTTTGCAAGTTACGGTGTGAGCTAAATATCTTGGAATCCTCAAATGTCCTATGATCAGGCACACATCCTAACACTTATGCATGTTGATGACTTGGATGTGCAACACACGAAGTTAAGTATATCTTCAATCAATGAAGACTTACATTCTAACTGTGAATACATTAACGTGGAATTTGACTTCGGAGCGCCACGATAATTGTGCGCCGTGTCTGGGTCTAATACTTCCTATACGGTGGGTAATGCCACCACCAAATTTCTTGGTTTGAAGTGTTTCACTCATGGCGTTATTGTTGAATATCTTTGCATATTGATTTGTCTTCAACTTTCAACTTATCTTCATGATTTACTTCACTATGTTGAGTTGATTGCTTTCTCATATATATATATATATATATATATATATATACTAGTATTATGTCCTCTACAACATTCACTTATAGCTATGTCTTCATTGTTGAATCTTTTGAACTAAGTGAATGTGATCGGACCCTAATCTCTCTATGCTTACTATCTCAAACTCTATCTGTTCAAATCATATGCATTCTATTGAAACTGTCGAATGTCTTCTCTGCATCCTTGTCAGCAGAAGACACAGAGACAAACATTAAGTCGGTTAAATGATTCATCCTTATTGACTGAAATCCGGAGAAGCCGGAACGACCATCCGACAAACTTGGCAGGCGTGGGAACGTGGGACAACTCTGAGTATGTTGCATGCTTGCCACGTGTCCCACGGATGTGAACAGACAGGGGCACCTGCGTAATTGTGCTGTGCCACACACCTACTTATAAATACGTGTCCCCTGCGGTCAAGGAAACCTTCTTCCACCTCTCCACCTCGTCAAAACCCTAGCACCACCTCTAGCTCTCGACGACGCCGGCGACGAACCGCTTAGTTGTCGCGACTTCTCTGACGCCGTCCTCACGCCGGCCGCGGGCATCGTCCTCTCCTCCGCCGCCGTAGGTGTCCTCCGTCGCCAAGTTAGGGCACGGTGGATTGAACTGCTCGGTCTCCTATTCATCCCATCTAGCAGTTCTTCGTGTGGTAAATATAACTCTATTTTTACCAGCTTTTTGATCCTCAATGATTCATCCAATTTACCAGAATTGGTTTCTGTCTATACAAAGTTAGATCTATTCTGTCTGCATCTCATACTGCCTAGTATATTCACTTAAGCTTCACATCTAGTTAGATTCCTCACTTGTACTTATTCACGGATTCGTACAAATCTAGAACCGACTCTCAACATATAAGTGAATGTCTTTGCAACATGAGGTCAATGTCTTCAAACTGATTTATCTTGAAAATCTTCTGAGAATGCATATGACCTCTTCCCCTTCCCTCGCATCTCTAATGATGTCACAGGTACATGTCCGTGGGAGAATCCCTAGGTTCTCATAGTCTGCATTCGTTTGCAGAATTCTTACAGCAACACATTGAATCTCCCGAAGCCAGTTCCTGCCTGACCAGCAAGAAAAAGCCTTTGAAGCCTTTCAACCTATTGAAACCATTCAGTTTGAAGTTCATGGCTGCAGAGAAATCAGTAAGGAAGGGTGGCAGACAACATCGTGGGGGAACTTCAAAGGATCTGCCTGATGATCTTGCAAAAATCTACAAAATAGATCCTGAAGAAGATTATAATCAGCACAAGACTTGAATCCAATGGATTCGACGCTATTGGGCTGAACAGTGGTTCAAGTACAAGTTCGTGACCCAGGAGTATGCTAAGAAGAATGCTATCAAGAGTCCTTGGGGTGATATTCTCTATCGAGGCCTTCCCCCCAAGAACAAAGCTGAAGCCATTGCGCAAGAATTCTATCCTTGCATGGTCCGTGGACCACAGCCTGAAGATGCAGACCCATCATCATTGCTCTGGTGTCGTGACGACAATCTCTTCAAGCGCAACTTCCAGTATGCTAAGGCTTCGGCAAAGGAAACCAACAAGTCATGGGGATTAGACTTCAATCCCGGTCCCTCTGCTCCCCGTGATGATGGCACACGTGAAGCTGAAGAAAATAGAATTGGCCCCTTTGCAAACCTTGATGGCCTCATCTCATACGTCTTGGTACAAGGTGCCAAAGTGGATCATTCTGACAATGATGCTGATTCTGATGAAGCCCCAGCTCCTCCTCCAAGGCCGCAGAAGCTAAAGAAGATTAAGGCTTCATCATCAGCTGCACCTCCAAAAGCTTCTCGTGTGAAGCCACTGGCCACTGCACCTCCTGAAGTCAGTGTGCAGTCTGAAGATCTTTCACGCATCTCCAAGAAGACGGAGAAGAAAAAGAAAATGGTCAAGAGTACTGATCAGGCTTTAACTCTTGCTGCCATTCTGCGTGATGAGCACATTGATCTGTCCAACGATGACGATCTTGCAGATGATGCTCTTGAGCAACTGATCAAGAGCAAGGAAGAAGCAGAGATCTTCAATAACTTGCCTCTCTTTGATGTGGCCGTCCTCCATAACTTCATTGATGAATGGTTTGACACACCAAATCTCAGCTTTGATGATCTGCAACTTCCAATTGGCCTCGGCGTCGCCTTCAATGGCGCCATTGCTTCTGAGCTAGCTATTGCTCAGCGCATCGTCGAACCGAAGCACAAGATTGACTATGAAAAGGCTCAGTTCAAGAAGCATGAACCAATCTCAGTGTGCAAGATGTCAAGAACTTCAAGATCATGCTTCACGAGCTCAAAGAGGCGTTTCACAAGAAGCGTGAAGAAGCTAGAGGCTCTCATGAGCGCATGAAAGATCTGGCTGACAAGTGTGTGCTTGCCTACAATGAGGCTGAAAAGCGCAAGGCTCTTGGTCATCCTGGCATCGACCCCAGGATGGCTGCAAAGAAGAAGAAGAAATCGACTGTCCAACCTGCACCTTCAAGGCAAGATGAACCTCGTATTGTCTTCCCAAGCAGCATGACTCGCTCGAAGCCAAAAGTCACGTCAACCGCTTTAGAACAGAAGAAAACGAGGGCTGCAGAGGCTGAAGCCAGAAAAAGGAAAACCTCAGAAGCCTCTGATGCTGCTCCCTCCAAGAAGAAGCGCAAGACCAAGAAGAATCGGGCTGCTCCCATAGAGCCCCTTGTTGTTGAACCCATCTCAGTGGTTCGTCCTGCATCCGCTACCCAAGAACTATGAATGACTGTTCATGAGCCTGCTTCCACAGAGGCTCCTGAAGCTGAAGAGATTCCAACAGTTGATCCCATCACTGCTGAAGACATTGGTCATCATGACAATGTTGAAGATGATGAAGTTCTTACTCAAATTGAATACAATGTGGTATCATCTCCTGTTCATACGAACAGCGAAATCATCAGCATTGGTCGTCCTCTGACGCCAATTGCTCAGGATGCTTCATGGGCTGATCGCCCGCAACAACAAGACTCCCCCAGTACTCCCCAACAACAACAAGCCACACCATCCGTGCAAGTTGAAGAGGATGAGGACCTACCCACTCCATCTCCAAAAGCGTCGCCTGTACTACAAAGGCTTCGCAAAGGACCAAGGCCTCAAGCCCCTCTTCTGAGCGTTCCAGAAGGAGAAGTGCACCATCAACCTGTTGCACGTCAAGTGTTTTCAGAAGCCACTCCTGCTGTGAATGTCTCCGAGTCTGAAGCACCAGCTGCTGAAGACAATCCAGCTGCATCAGGCGATGACGAATGTCAAGAAGAACGTGTCCCTACTCCCCCCATTCCTGAAGAAGCTATTCATGAAGTGAACGTGTCTATGCCTGACCCTCCAGCTCAGCAAGTGGAGGTTGAAAACCTTGAGGCTGCCACCACCAACACCAATGAAGCCAATGACATAGTCATGGCTGAAGCTAATGTGGAGCCTATCTCAAGCACAGTACCAGAAGTCAATGCTGAAAATGCTCCTGAAGCTTCTGTTGTGCAGCCCGAAGCCACTGTTGCTGCCACTGCTCCTCTTTCGCCACCACGGCCCTATACAATCGAGCAAGCATACAACCATGGCGAGCTAATCACAGTAAGATGGCCCGTTCTGGTCCCTCCGCCTACTGTCTCTGGTCCTCAGTTTGACTATCACATTGAGCATAGGCCTCAGGTCCAGAAGCCAAAGCCAAGACTGCCAAGGTTTCCGGGTACTGCCACATCTGTCGGGTCTTTCAATGCAAACGGCTTCAAAAGCCACAACACATTCTTTGACAGCTCAAAGAACCCCTACACAAAGCCAAGAATATCATCATATCTTTTCTGGAGTCATCAGTAGTGAAGCTATTACTCCTGTGTTCTGTATGATCAAGGGCGCATTTTCCCTCATATGCGCCTCGACACTGAAGCCACTGCTGGACTGCCATGCTTAGAAGAAGCACTTGACTGCTTTTGTGATGCTGGTCTGCTCAGCTTTGTGACAGACAAAGAACATTGGAATGAAGAGCTATTACTTCAATTCTATGCTACGCTCCACATTCACGGTTATAACAGAGATACGAAGACATGGGTTCTCGAGTGGATGACAGGAAATGTTCATCATGAAGCCAACGCTCTTGACATCATTGAGCTTACAAGCCTATCCACTCCCGGAGAGCTATATGAACCTGGTTGTCAAAACCACCGCAATGCACTGGAGAGCATCTTCCATAAGCCTGAACCCAATATGAGCAAGATGTTGAGAATGATGAAGCCATTACCTCATGACCGTGAATACCCAAAGGAGTTCTTTGTTGATGACCTTGAGTATCTGCTGCGCACCATATATCATATCATCAGGCGGACTCTATGGCCTATCAAAGGACATTCATCAGCTGCCAAACTTGAAGGAGCCATGAAGACATTGGTCTTTTACATCCTCAATGGCATCAACTTCAATGCGCAAGATTTCTTCATCAGGCAACTGGCTGCATC
The DNA here is from genome assembly GCF_002162155.2 of Triticum dicoccoides. Classification (NCBI taxonomy): domain Eukaryota; kingdom Viridiplantae; phylum Streptophyta; class Magnoliopsida; order Poales; family Poaceae; genus Triticum; species Triticum dicoccoides. Next base: position 281,107,453 of record NC_041393.1, on the reverse strand, counting down.
TGGATTTGACCTTTTTGGCCTGAAATTCTATGCTCCATGGGTCATGCGCCTCATAAAGCAACACTCTGCTGTCAACTATCAACCCTCTACTCGCAATCATGTGATCTTCCTACCAGAGGTTGATATGTCAGTTGAAGCCATATACCCTGAACCTGCCAAGAAGCCTCTTTGTCTTCAAAATGCTGAACATCAAAGCTTCACTCAGCCTATGGAAGGAGTCCAAGCTGTCACGCGTGTCTATCCGATGGCTGGAAATACTCGTCTGCCTCATCGTGCGCCAACTGAAGCTACTGAGAGCACAATTTCTCAAAGGCCAAAGAAGCGCTCTCGGGTCCTCAATGACCGAGAACTTCTTGTGGCACTGCATCAGAAACAGGATAATCATCATTTTTGGCTCAAGCGTCAGATGCAAAGCCTCTTGGTGGATGTAAATCGCATTCGAAACCTTGCCACCAAGAATGCATTTATCACTCACGAAACTTGTCGGCGATCATGGAAGAGTTTGACCCTGCTCAGTCCTGAAGCTGATCTTCAAGACGATGGCTTCACTGAAAGATTCAAGTTTGACTCCACTCCTCCATGGAATGCTGTCCTACTTAGAACTCCATCTCTTGAAGACTCTGACTATTCTTCCTCCGCGGCAACTGTCAATGCCAATGTGATCGATGATGAAGACGATGCAACTTCACCACCCCTACTTCTGCACGCATCGGCACTGCACCAAGTTCGTCTGCACTGCCAACCAACAACGACAACCCTGCTGCTTCACCTACTCCTCAAGAAGACGAGTAGATGCTCTATGTCTTCAAACCTTTTTGGTCATTACTGACAAAAGGGGGAGAAGCATATGAGTTGATAGTCTTCAAGCGTGTTCATAAGGGTGGTTGCCTTATATTTTTGCCTAGTGCTTACAACTCTTGCTTTTGATACACTTCGTTCTTTGAGTTGTAATACTTAAACTTGATGGTCGTCTGCTACTTATTTGCGTTTCCACGTGCGATGATAACTTCCGCACTTAGATCATTCTGCAGACATCCATTTTTCATTATGCATGTCATTCTCTTAGCTATATCATTTCATGCATGATGAATTATCTTCATAAGTTGAAGAGGATCTCCACAAGTACAACCTGCCATGTGCATTTGCATTCCAAAAGCAAATTATTTATATGCACGTCTTCAGGGGAGTCCTTGCCACTTATGAAGACAATACACTATCCTTTACAATTTCACATACTTCTTTCCCGTTGAAAAGTTCAACCAGTTTGTCATCAATCACCAAAAAGGGGGAGATTGTAAGTGCATCTAGTGCCACCCCTAGTTGGTTTTGGAGTATTGACGACAAAGTTGGTTGAGGGACTAATGCGTTTGTGAGAATTGCAGGATAACGCAGGTAGTGTCCCTCATTGATTCGGTTTACCTACCGGAGATGACCCCTAAAAATGTATGAAGACATTGAAGACAATGGTGGTATGTGAAGATGTTCACATTGAAGACTATGACATGAGAAGACATTGAGTGAAGACTATGGAGCGCGAAGACTGAGTTGTTTCGTTGTTTCCTTTTCTTCTGTGTTGAGTCATAGGAACCACCGTACTGTTAAGTGGGGTCCAAGTGAACTAAGTCAGAGTGATTGAAGTGATGCTCAACCCAAATCCTATGTCTTCGAGCGAAGACAATGAGAGCAAATCTTATCCAGAGCTGGATGAGTCAGCTTTGCTTGTAGCCCAAGTAAAGTTGCCGTGTGTGTTTGCAATCTGACCGTTGGAGCACGTGTCAGTTCCTTATTGACCCAGGGTCATTTCGGACATATCAGGTCGGGTTGCCTTGTGGCTATAAATAGCCTACCCCCTACACCATAAATTGGCGTCTGCTCAGAGTTAGTTTACGGCTTTTGTCGTTTTGAGAGCAACCCACCTCGAAGCCTTTGAGAGAGAAATCCTTGCGAGGACAAAGCCCAAAGACCCAGAGCCAAAGAGTGTTAGGCATCACTGAAGTCTTTCTGTTTGTGTGACCTGAAGACTTATTACACTTGAGGACTGTGTATCCTCTAGACGGTTAGGCATCGCGTTCTGAGCATCCAAGAGTCATTGTGGATTGCTGGTGAACGAAGTCTATGAAGGTTCGGAAGTCTACCTTGAAGACTTACCAGAGTGATTGGGCGAGGACTGTGTGTCCTTAGCTCAAGGGGAATAAGGTGAAGACGCGGTCTTCTGAGTTGAATCTCAGCCTCCCTAACCAGACGTACAGTTGTCACAGCAACTGGAACTGGTCCAACAAATCCTGTGTCTTCAACAAGTGACTGGTTCTATCCCTTCCCTCCTTTACTTTGAGTTTGTCTTCGTGAAGTCATTGCTTATCTATCTTATCCGTTTGACTTCATTGCTTGACTACTATTGTTGATTGGCTTCATACTATCTTCCATCCTGATCCTTACTACCTAGCTGCTATTAGTCTTCGTACGTTAACACTATTGCATACTTGACTATAGCTTGCTTGTTGTAGTTTATCTTCCGCTGCATATCAATTGGGTCATTTCTACTATTTGTCTTCAAAACTTCCACGTTTTGAAGACTTTGATAAAAATCGCCTATTCACCCCCCCTCTAGTCGATAACTAGCACTTTCAGCCACAAGCTACAACACGGATACAACAATACGTCAATAGATAGCAATCATCATACAAAAGAGCAGGATCCGACTACGGATGAAATCAAACGAAAAAGAAGAACGACATCCACCCTGCTAATCACACGCTCCCAACCCAGAACCTATATCCCTTGATCAAAGAAGAAGCAGAAGAAGAACTCCTAAAAAGAAAGCATCACACTCGCGTCAGATCATCGCATTACCTGTACCTGCAACTGTTGTTGTAGTAATCTGTGAGACACGATGACTCAGCAGTCCCATTACCATGGGTATCAAGACTAACAAAGCTTAATGGGTATGGAATGGATAAGTGGTGAGGTTGCAGCAAGCGACTAAGAATTGTATGGTGGCTAACTTACGAGTTAAGAATAATATGAGAAACTATGCAAACGGCCGCTAACTAGTAATGATAAAGAAGTGATCCTGAATTACTTACGTTCAAACATAAACCCACCGTGTTCTCTTCTCGAACTCACTCGAAAAGAGTCAGTCACGGTTATGCACGCGCTTGGTGTATTTTATTTCGGATCTGCTGTCAAGTTCTCTACATCCGGATATTAAAAATTCCCATCTGCCACATAACCGTGGGCATGGCTCTCGAAAGTTTAAACCCTGCAGGGGTGTCCCAACTTAGTCCATGATAAGCTCTCATGATCCATGGAGATAATCCTCCATCGCGGGACAATCCGAGTGTTCTCGGAATCCCCGTGCACAAGTTCTTCAAAGCCATGCGCCTTCACGGTGAGTCAGATCCGTGTCCAGAGCCATGCGCTCTCTATCTATGGACTCATCCGTCTATGTGAAGTGGACGATAGCCTGAATACCATCGAGTTTCCCCAAGGAAGCACCGCCACTGCTAGGTAGGTGGACCAACACTCATGTCGAGCACTTGCCCGAGGGGTTGATTAATTATCCTCGGGTACTGGTAAGTCCCGATGCAAGTTTTAGTTGTTATTAGGCAAATGGTAAAACCAATGTTGGATCTCCTCAGGAAAGCTTTACTTTAGGCGAAGAATCAAGGGGGGCCCATAAACCCCGACCGCGTTAGGAACGCAAAATTCAAGGAACATAACACCGGTATGACAGAAATTAGGGCGGCAAGAGTGGAACAAAATACCAGGCAAAAGGCCGAGCCTTCCACCCTTTACCAAGTATATAGATGTATTAATTAAATAAGAGATATTGTGATATCCCAAGATATCCATGTTCCAACATGGAACAACCTGCAACTTGATGTGGAGCATCCCACAGTCATCCCCATGGACATATCTACATCTCCCACGACACCACTTGGACCAATGACAAGAGCTCGAGCAAAGGCTATCGAAGATAAGGTGAACACGCTCCTCTCCGAACTCCCACTTTATACTAATGAGACATGGCTACTACCTCATGTAGAGACCCTATGTGTGATCAGGTATTTGAAGGAAAGCCACGGATCAGCTACACCCAATGGACAAGACGGCGAGGACACCAAGTTCAACGGATAAGAAGAAGGACTGCTCGAAACTCCCACTCATCGGACGACTGACGTCTCTCGGACGTCCGATGCCTAGAGTGCTCTAGCGCCCGGACGTCCGAGCAACACCGGACGACCGACACCTCCCAGTGTCCGGACGACGGAGCGACACCGGACGACCGGCACCACCACACCCAAGACAAAATGTTCGAAGAATGGAGACCTCCGGACGACCGACCCCGACCGGACGACCGACAAGCCCAGACCAGAGCCGAAACATTAGACGCCTGACCGACACCGGACGTCCGGACCCTCGGGAACCTTCGGACGACTGGTGACTGTCGGACATCCGACGCCTGTGTGACCGCCCGTGTGTTGGGCCGAAACCACTTACCCTTTCATCCACTAAGACTATAAATAGACCTCCTCGTCCCTCTTTCTAGGGTCAACATTGTGATAGCTCATATTTGAGATAGAGCTTTGCTCATCCACTTGGTTACTTCTCCTCGGAGCTCACGACCTCTTCGGAGAAGACCCCCCAAGCGGATTCAAGACCCCATCACGGGAAGACCTTCAAGACCTCCTCTTAGAGAAGAACTACCGCCACTTGTATTGCCCCTTGTTGGATTTGGATCGTGTATCTCTTTGTGTTTCGAGGATCTAGCATATGTGTGACCATCTCTTGTTGGTTGAGTGATTTCTCTCATGTTTCCCCTCGTGTTACCCTCATGTTATTCGTGTTCTTCATAGGATACCCTCCAATTGTGAAAGATCGGGCATCTAGGGTTCCACCCTACATCATCTTGGCATCATGAGCCACGTTGATCACGTTTTTGGAGCCCCTACCCTTTGTTTTCTAGCTTGTTTTTGTTCTTTTTCGTCCTAATCCCAAAAATCCCCACCAAAAATAGCCCCAATTTTTTTTGTGATTTGTTGGTGTGATGAAGTTTTGTCGGATTTGATCCATGGATTTGTTGTGCCACGAGTGGATCTAGCTTTCTCCCATCATCTCCACCTTTTTCCATCCACAAAATCACTCGGATTTGACCAATTTCACCACTTCCATCTCGAAATCCTGAGTTCATTCCGTGCCTGAAATCGCCTAGGCACCGGACGTCCGACCAGCATCGATCGTCTGACCACCATCGGTCGTCCGACCATCCCTGACAAAACTGAATATTTTCAGTTTGGTTTCATCCACCGTTCCACCGCCACTTCGCACACGCACTTGCATACCACCACCGCTTTCCGCAACCACCATCGCTCACCCGTTTCGCACTCCGACTAATTTTGACACGTTTTGGTCTTTGAGTATTGAGTTGCGGTTCCCGTTTCCTAACGTGTTTCGGCTACTTAGGGACGGTTCGACAACGACAACACCGCCGTTCATATTCATCATCGACATTGACCGCTCCACAATTTTGACACCTCAACCGTAAGCAAGAATGATAATCTCTATATCATCTTTGCCATTGCATTCATAACCACCATAGCCCAATTTTGCGTTGCTTTCCCATCGAGACTAGCCTTTGAGTATTGTCGGCAATGTGACTTGTGCACATTAGTGATCATACTCTCCATAGCATACCTACCATATCATAGTGGAGCATATCTTGGTGTCATCTTTTGTGTCACAAAGTTGTCATCGCATACACAATTGTTATCTTGGTTCGTGAAGTTTTTCATGAGAAAAGATCTCAAAAGAGAAAGAGCCAAACAAGCTTTTAAGCAAAAGGGAAAGATAAGCAAAGAGCTTATAAGCAAGAACCGTAGCGTCATACTACATTAAGATTGTCATACTTGATCATCTTGGATCATATCACCGAAATACTATACATATAGCATACTTGGGATAGAAGTCGTTGCATTTTTGCCTAGTAGGTTGTGCACAAGTTCTGTATCCGCCTATTGTGCAATCGTGCTAGCGTCTCTCTAGTGTTGTGCAACAAGGGCATTTTCGTGGATTCCACATTTTGGCTCATTCCTTGGTTGCACTACCCCACTTATCTATTTGCGTGTGTGTTTCCGTGTCCCATATCTTGCTATTGGTCTACTTGTTGCATTTGCAAAATTGTGAATCTTTTCCAACATTATTGAGGCTCACTAACAATTGCATCAAATTTTGTGCCACCATCCTAACCGAGCTCCACCATAAGCCTTTACTTGTGTAGGTGTGAGAACCGACAAGAACCGGTACCAATTGGGTTATTTCCTTGTTCCACATTTGAGTGATCATTGATCCATCTTCCACATCGGCCAAGGTACATTTGGTATAAGTTCTTCTCTTTCTCCCACTCACATATTTTGTTGGAATGATGGATAGGCCAAGTTCTTCTACCAACCCACTCTTCATCGAGCAAGATGACGACATGTCATCCTATGTCACCATGAGCCGCCTCTTCGGTGCACAACGAGCTTTGCATCAAGAACAACAAGAAATGAGCGACCGCATCGACAATCTCGCCACTGACTTGCGACTCTCCGAGCAACGAACAAGAGACTACTTCGACAACAAGCTCGATGCTCACAAAAAAGAGAATGATGCAAGAATGGACGAGATTCGTGCCATGTTGGTGAACCACCATTCTACCACTTCGTCCTACTCAAGACGGAGCTGTTCGAGTCGACACTCCGATGACACCTTCTCCGGCTCAAGTACACCGACATCAAACAGTCTACGTCGAGCCGCGCATCAAGACCGTCAAGCAACTCTCAATCCTCTACACGACAATCATACACAAGAGAAATTCGACAAGCAAGAACATCATCATCGCCAACACCAAGCTCCTCTTGCACAAGCACATGAACGGCAACGTCAACGTCTCCAAGAGGAAGAGCGAGTGCGAAAACTTCAAGATGAACAAGACGCCGAGGCTCAACGTCTTCAACAACAACAACGTGAAGCACAAGCTCTTGAGGCGCAACGTGCCCTTCAAGAATCAAGCCGAGCCATTGCCAACCGCAACCGAGATAGGCGCAATCAAGAGGAAGCACTTCACGAAGAAATTCAAGAACGAAACTACCAAGCAAGAGTGCATCGTCAAGTTCCTAAAGCTCCTCCACAAGCTCGACAAGCTCCTCCACAACCTCAAGTTCATCAAGACCATGATGACTTTGGAATTCCTCCATGCCAAGAGCAATATGAGGTTGAAAATCCTCCATGTCAAGGGCGTCATCATCACCCTCGACCCAATCACAATGAAGAGAAACGCTACGGCAAGCTCAAGTTCACCATGCCCAAGTTCCATGGAAGCAATGATCCTGAAGAGTACCTTTCATGGGCATTGAAGGTCAACAAGATCTTTCATTTGCACAACTATGAGGAAGAGAAGAAGATCGCTATGGCATCCCTCGAGTTCCAAGACTATGTGCTCATATAGTGGGAACAAGTCCTTGAGCGCCGAGAAGCAAGAGGTGAACCACCAATCACCACATGGGAGGAAATGAAAGATGTCATGCGCGCACGTTTCGTGCCAACCTACTACAACCGCGACCTCTTCAAGAAACTCCAACTCCTAAAGCAAGGAACAAAGAGCGTTGAAGAATACTACAAGGAAATGGAGATTGCCATGATAAGAGCCAATGTCACGGAAGATGATGAGCAAACTATGGCCCGTCTTTTGAATGGCCTCAATCATCCCATCAAGAAGATTGTCGACTTCCAACCCTACTCCAACCTCATTGAGCTCGTGCATCAAGCTACCAAAGCGGAACGCTAAGTGCAAGATGACTTCAAGTACGCCAAGTACTCGCCCAAGAGCTACAGCTTCTCCAACACCCAAGCTTCAACGACTCCAACAATTTCTACCTCAACCAAGACATCTACAAGCAACGGCGACAAGTCGAGTTACAAGAAAACTTCGACAACCTCAAGTCGTCCTCCTACTACAAGCAACCTCAAGCTGCGCGCTTCATCATCTACTCCAACCGATGAGACCGTCAAGACAAGCTCCATCAAGTGTTTCACATGCGACGGCCGAGGCCACAAGTCCTTTGAGTGTACCAACAAGCGCACCATGATTCTCAACGATGACGGAACCTATGACTCCATGAGTGAAGAGGAAATGGAAGCCCTTGAGCAAGTGGCCGTGCACCGGCGTGTGAACGAAGATTAAGATGATCAAGTCTTTTGTGATGAGGATTCGAGCCCCGCTCTCATTGTCTCCAAAGTCTTGACTCTTCAACACCAACAAGACGAAGACCAAAGATGCCATATCTTCCACACCAAGGCAGGCATCAATGGATGGTCCGTCAAGGTCATCATCAATGGAGGGAGTTGTCACAACTTGGCAAGTGAAGAACTATGCTCCAAGCTCCAATTAGTCCAGATGAAGCACCCGCACCCCTGCAAGGTTCAATGGTTAAGTGATTCCGGCACTATCCAAGTTGAGCATAGGGTCAAAGTTTCCTTAAAAATTGGAGCATATGAAGACACTTTGGAGTGTGATGTCATTCCGATGTCCGTTTTCCACCTCCTTCTTGGTCGACCATGGAAATTTGACCGCGACGTCATCCACAACGGGCGTAGAGCTTCAAGATGAAAGGAAAGGAGTACGTCTACGACCTATGTCTCCAAGTCAAGTGATCGCCGACAAGCAAGGGACACGTCGGGGAGAAAAGAGTGAGAGAGTGACCCATCGAAAAGAGAGTGAGCGCCACAAGCCAAAATTGAGTGCCTCCATGATGAGCGACAAGAAAAGCTTAGTCTTATTTGCCACCAAAAGTGAGATGAGACAAGTGTGTGAGAACCCATCAAGTGTTATACACTATGTCCTTGTGTGCAAGGACGAGGCACCAAAAGCTAACACCTCTCATGATCTACCGATCTACCTTTAGTGTTGTCTTCTCTTTTGCAGGAATTCCAAGATGTTTTCCCCGACGAGCTACCTCCGGGTCTACCTCCACTACGAGGCATTGAACACCGAATCGACCTCATCCCGGAGCACCTCTACCTAACAAGGCTCCCTACCGCGTCAACCCCGAGGAAACTAAGGAGATCCAACGGCAAGTACAACAACTCATCGACAACGGTCAAGTACGTGAAAACTTGAGCCCTTGTGTCATTCCGGTCATTCTTGTTCCAAAGAAAGACGATACTTATCACATGGTTTCTGACTACCGTCCCATCAATGCTATCACCATTAGATATCATTACCCAATTCCACACTTAGATGATATGCTTGATGAGCTTAGCGGAGCCACCATTTTTCTCTAAGATTGATCTTAAGAGTGGCTACTATCAAATACGCATCCAAAAAGGTGATGAATGGAAAACCGCATTTAAGACCAAATTTGGCTTATATGAATGGCTTGTTATGCCAATGGGTTTATTTTGAAGCACCCGGTACTTTCATGCGAGTCATGCACTTTGTTCTTCGTCCCTATATTGGTGTATTTGTTGTGGTCTATTTTGGTGATATTCTTGTCTTTAGCAAATCCCTCAAAGATCATGTCACCCATCTTAGAACCGTGTTGCAAACCCTTAGGAAAGAGCGACTTTATGCTAATACGGACAAATGCCTTTTTGGTGTTGATAAGTTTGTTTTCTTGGGTTTTGTTGTGTCTTCTAAGGGTGTTCATGTAGATGAATCTAAGATCAATACTATTAAAACTTGGCCCCAACCAACTAACTTGCAACAAGTGCGTAGTTTTCTTGGTTTAGCCAGTTTCTATCGTCGATTTTGTGCAGGATTTTAGCACAATTGCTTCACCTTTGCATTCATTGAGTAAGAAAAATGCGCCATTTGTTTGGGGACCATCCCAAGATACCGCATTTAATGAGCTAAAGAATTTGCTTACTCATGCTCCCGTGCTTGCATTACCCAACTTTGACAAACCTTTTCAAATTCATTGTGATGCTAGTGGTAATGGCATAGGAGGTGTGTTAACGTAAGAAAAGCGCCCCATAGCGTACTTTAGTGAGAAACTTTCCGGAGCACAACTCAATTATCCCATTGCTACCTCTTGAGCATGCGTTGGTTTTCCCTTGAAGAGGAAAGGGTGATGCAGCAAAGTAGCATAAGTATTTCCCTTAGTTTTTGAGAACCAAGGTATCAATCCAATAGGAGGCTACACGCAAATCCCTCATACCTGCACAAACAAATAAGAACCTTGCAACCAACACGATAAAGGGGTTGTCAATCCCTTCACGACCACTTGAAAAAGTGAGGTCTGATAGAGATAATAAGATAAATATTTTTGGTATTTTTATGATATAGATTGAAAAGTACAGATTGCAAAATAAAATAGATCGGAAACTTATATGATGGAAAATAGACCCGGGGGCCACAGGTTTCACTAGTGGATTCTCTCAAGATAGCATAAGTATTACGGTGGGTGAACAAATTACCGTCGAGCAATTGATAGAAAAGTGCATAGTTATGATAATATCTAGGCATGATCATGTATATAGGCATCACGCCCGCAACAAGTAGATCGAAACGATTCTGCATCTACTACTATTACTCCACACATCGACCGCTATCCAACATGCATCTAGAGTATTAAGTTCATAAGAACAGAGTAACGCATTAGGCAAGATGACATGATTAGAGGGATAAACTCAAGCAATATGATAAAACCCCATCTTTTTATCCTCGATGGCAACAATACAATACGTGCCTTTCTGCCCCTGCTGTCACTGGGAAAGGACACCACAAGATTGAACCCAAAGCTAAGCACTTCTCCCATTGCAAGAAAGATCAATCTAGTAGGCCAAACCAAACTGATAATTTGAAGAGACTTGCAAAGATAACAAATCATACATAAATGAATTCAGAGGAGATTCAAATATTGTTCATAGATAATCTTGATCATAAACCCACAATTCATCGGATCTCGACAAACACACCGCAAAAAGTATTACATCGAATAGATCTCCAAGAAGATCGAGGAGAACTTTGTATTGAGATCCAAAGAGAGAGAAGAAACCATCTAGCTAATAACTATAGACCTGAAGGACTTAGGTAAACTACTCACACTTCATCGGAGAGGCTATGGTGTTGATGTAGAAGCCCTCCGTGATCGATTCCCCCTTCGGCGGAGCACCGGAAAGGCCCCAAGATGGGATCTCACAGGTACAGAAGGTTGCGGCGGTGGAAATAGGGTTTCGTGGTGTGAGGGAGTCCTGGATTAGGGGGCCCTCGGACAGCCGGACTATGTACTTGTGCCGGACTGTTGGACTATCAAAATACAAGATTGAAGACTTCGTCCCGTGTCCGGGTGGGACTCTCCTTTGCATGGAAGGCAAGCTTGGCAATTTGGATATGTAGATCTCCTTCTCTGTAACTGACTCTGTGCAACCCTATCCCCCTCCGGTGTCTATATAAACCGGAGGGTTTGGTCCGTAGGACAACAACAATCACAATCATAGGCTAGCTTCTAGGGTTTAGCCTCTATGATCTCGTGGTAGATTGTAACGCCCCGGATCCGATGCGCCAGGTGTCCTTCAGTTATTCGCCGTCGTTGCCATGTCATTTGCTTGCGTGTTGAATTTTACCATGTCATCATGTGCATTGCATTGCATACGTGTTCGTCTCATGCATCCGAGCCTTTTCCCCGTTGTCCATTTTGCAATCCGGCGCTCCTATGTCCTCCGGCGTTCCCCTTTTGTCTCTCATTGTGAGCGGGTGTTAAACATTCTCGGAATGGACCGAGTCTTGCCAAGCGGCCTTGGTATAGCACTGGTAGACCGCCTGTCAAGTTTCGTGCCATTTGGGGGTCGTTTGGTACTCCAACGGTTAACCGCGCAGCCCGAAACCCCCTTTCTCTTTGCAGCCCAACACCCTTCCAAAGTGGCCCAAAACCCAGCAAACTTCCCTCCATGCTCTCGGTCGTTCGATCACGATCGCGTGGCCGAAAACCGCTCCTCATTTGGACTCTCCTAGCTCCCTCTATCTATATATATGCCCTCCTCCCAAAAATTCGCGGATGAAAACCCTAGATCCATCCCCTCCGCGCCGCCGGACATCTCCGCCGACGGCCGGACATGTCTGCTCCACCGCGCTGCCCTCCGCAGCCAACCACACAACGCCACCTGTCCCCGCGCTCTCTCTCTCCTCCGCGCCTCACCGCCGGCCCGCCCAGGCCCGAGCGGGGCCCGCCCGAGCCCATCAGGGACCGAGCGCGCGCCGCCGCCCGCGCCCGCCTCCCGCGGCAGCCCCGCTGCCCGTCG
>NC_041393.1:281087985-281094644 GCF_002162155.2 Triticum dicoccoides | reverse complement strand
CGCCTCCGCTTGTCCTCCGGCCCCGCCGCCCATGGATCCGGTCGGCCCCGACTCCCTCCGGCCGTCCCGACCTCGCCGGAGCCGCCCGCCGCTCGCCGGAGTTCTTCTCCGGTGAGATCTCGTCGGGGTGGACGAGATCCACCCATCCCTCCAACCAAACAGCGCCCCCGATCCCGGATCTCCTCGTCCCGCACGCCTCCGTCCCGCGTTGACTTTCGCGGAGGTATATTTTTCATGAAGTCTCCGAATCTGTGACATTATCATGCCATGTTCATCGCATTGTATCTCTGCATCCGTAGCTCCATTTTGTGCGTGTAATATGTCAAATTGTTCGTATCAATGAGTACATAATTTCATTCCATTGCATCATATTCATTTGAGCTCATCTTGATGCCTGAATCATCGTTGTAAGAGTGCTTCATGATGTTTTCTGCTGTCTGTTAACAGAACGAGCTCATTTGTCATTTTTGCCATGATTGATGTGTGCATCCTATGAGGTTGATGTCTACATGTGTTTTGGTCTATGCCATGTCTTCTTTATAGAGGTGCTTACCATGTATTTTGGTGATCAATGTGGTGACTAGCACAAGCATGCAAACTAGGCATCGTGATGTTGCTGTTTTTAGTCCCTGTTCTGCTGTTATTTTGATGCCATGTAAACTTGATGCTACAGAGAGATCCATGCATATTTTGAGATACTTCAGTAAGGATGTTTTGAACATATGGTTATTTTCTATCAATTCATGCCCCTTCTTGCAATTATGGAGTAGTCTAGCATGTCATTTTCGTTCTCTACTTTTGCTCCAAAATATTTCCTGGCAGATTGTTTACATGTTATTCAATTTTGCCAAGGTTGTTGTTAGTGATCCATGCACCCTATGAACTTGCTATTGTCATGCTTAGCTTCACAAACATGTCTTCTTACTGTTGGGTGCCTTGCCATGCCATGTATTGCTCTGTAGTGAGTGGTACAAGCTCATCTACATGCCTTCATAATTCTGTTCCTGCCATGTTTGAATCTGTAATATAACTTGCTATGTTTACATGGGTGCCATCATATTTTCCGTTCCTTTTCGGCTCATGGTCAGTAAGGGACTTTTATTTTATGAAATTAGTAGATTCATGCCATGCCTTTGTTTTCCATGCTAAGTTCCTGTAACATGTTGTTTGATAGCTCAAAACATTGCAACCTGATATTATTTTCTGCAAAGTCTGAAACTGATATTATTTGCAATCTTGCCATGTGTGTTTGAGCATGTTCTAGTAGTTTATAGAGATAGCTCAGTGTTCATGTTTTGTTATGCTTTACCTGTACATCATGCCCATGCCTTTTGTTTACTTGTTGAGGTCCTGTAGCATGTTGTTTTGATGCTTGCAATATGCCTAGTTGCTATTTTGGACAGCTTGTCCTTTAAACTTGTATAGAGTGTGTGTGTTGCACCGTTGCTCCGTTTTGAGTGTGCCCTATATGAAACTTGCTTGATATTGCATGTAGTTTCATATTATCATGTTGCATCCTTGTTTTGAGGTGTTTGCTTGATGTTTGGGTGCATTTTGCATCAATGCCATGTTTATCTTGTTTTGCTCGTATCTTCTTGGTCGTAGCTCTGAACTAAGTGAACTTTATATGTAACTTGACTAGAATTTCGTGTAGATCCTCTTGGTGCATCTTAACTTGATGTTTAACAACTTGAATATAAGGTTTATTCAGATCTGGACAAACTTCGAAATTTGCATATGAGGACTTACCGGAATTGTTATATGTTGTTCCCGGCCTCATTTAAACTTGCCTTGAAGTGTTGCTCTTGTTTGCAACATCTCTTGCCATGAGTAGCTTCATGTAGCCTTGCCATGCATCATGCTTGTTGTGCATCATGCCTTGTTTATGTGTGGTGTGTTTACTATGTTGTGTGCTTCTTTTCGATAGTTCCTGTTTCGTTGCGATCGTGAGGATTCGTTCGTCTACGCTTGGTTCGGCTTCATCCATTCGTCTTCTTCATGGACTCGTTCTTCTTCCTTGCGGGATTTCAGGCAAGATGACCGCTACCCTGGATCTCACTACTATCATTGCTATGCTAGTTGCTTCGTTCTATCGCTTTGTTGCATTACCTATCTTTTGCTCATCAAGCCTCCCAAATTGCCATGAACCTCTAACCTTTGACACCTTTCCTATGCAAACCGTTGCTTGGCTATGTTAGCGCTTTTGCTCAGCCCCTCTTATAGCATTGCTAGTTGCAGGTGAAGTTGAAGATTTCTCCATGGTGGACAGGATTTTGTTGGGATATCACAATATCTCTTATATTATTATTAATGCATCTATATACTTGGTAATGGGTGGAAGACTCGGCCTTTTTCCTGGTGTTTTGTTCCACTCTTGCCACCCTAGTTTCCGTCATACTGGTGTTATGTTCCCGGATTTTGCGTTCCTTACGCGGTCGGGTGATTTATGGGACCCCCTTGACAGTTCGCTTTGAATAAAACTCCTACAGCAAGGCCCAACCTTGGTTTTACCATTTGCCTCACCACCACCTATACCTTTACCTTGGGTCGGCCAACTCAAGGGTCATCTTTATTTTAGCCCCCCCGGGACAGTGCTTGTCTAAGTGTTGGTCCGAACTGAGCTGCCTGCAGGGCCACCTCGGGGCAACTTGAGGGTTGGTTTTACTCGTACCTAGTCTCATCCGGTGTTGCCCTGAGAACGAGATATGTGCAGCTCCTATCAGGATTTGTCAGCGCATCGGGCGGCTTTGCTGGTCTTGTTTTACCATTGTCGAAATGTCTTGTAAACTGGGATTCCGAGTCTGATCGGGTCTTCCTGGGAGAAGGAATATCCTTCGTTGATCGCGAGAGCTTATCATGGGTTAAGTTGGGACACCCCTGCAGGGTATAATCTTTCGAAAGCCGTGCCTGCGGTTATAGGCAGAAGGGAATTTGTTAATGTCCGATTGTAGATAACTTGACACCAGATCCGATTTAAAACGCATCAACCGTGTGTGTAGCCGTGATGGTCTCTTTTCGGCGGAGTCCGGGAAGTGAACACGGTTTCTGGGTTATGTTTGACGTAAGTAGGAGTTCAGGATCACTTCTTGATCGTTGCTAGCTTCACGACCGTTCCTTTTGCTCTCTTCTCGCTCTTATTTGCGTATGTTAGCCACCATATATGCTTAGTCGCTGCTGCAGCCTCACCAATTTACCCCTTCCTTTCCCATTAAGCTTTGCTAGTCTTGATACCCATGGTAATGGGATTGCTGAGTCCTCGTGGCTCACAGATTACTACAACAACAGTTGCAGGTACAGGTTTATGCGATGATCATGACGCGAGAGCGATGTTTACTTGTATTGGAGTTCTTCTTCTGCTTCTTCTTTGATCAGGGGATAGGTTCCAGGTCGGCAGCCTGGGCTAGCAGGGTGGATGTTGTTTGAGTTTCTGTTTGTGATTCATCCGTAGTCGGATGATGCTCTTATGTATTGTGATGATGTATTCGTGTGGCATTGTATGCCTTATGTATGTATCCCCATCTATTATGTAATGTTGATGTAATGATATCCACCTTGCAAAAGCGTTTCAATATGCGGGTCTATCCTTGGTGGGACCTTCGAGTTCCTTTTGGATAGGGTCGCATATTGGGCGTGACAAGTTGGTATTAGAGCCTCGACCGACCTTAGGAGCCCCCCTTGATTGATCGTGTAGTTTGGCCGTTGTTGAGTCTAGAAGAAAACTGTTTTCGGAGTCTAGTTATATCAGAGAGTAGGAATTCTTTTTACTCCTCATCCCCTTCGTCGCTCTGGTAAGGAATCTTGACGTAGGTGTTTTGAATTACTCCTCTTTCCCTTCAAAAAATTTTCTTTAGGATCACGCAGTTGGTTTTTCGATCGTTGTTCCTCAGCTCTTTTCATCCGGTGCATTTCTGGTCAAGTTGACTCGAGCCTCTTCATCTTTGCCAAGTTCAATCCTCAGTTTTTTTGTTTTCCCACCCGCCCACCCTTTTTCTTCTCGAATCCGGAGTCCGTAATCGAGTATCCATCCTACTTGTGCGAAGTCTTTGCTTTCTTTCCTCAATGATTTCAACCGGTGTTTTCTCTTCAAGATATTCGTCGGTTTCCCCTTCCAAGTTGTCTTTGCTTTCCCGCCCTCCCACCCTCTTCTTCCCGGAGCCTCAGTCTCTTTCGAGCATCAATTTTCATTCGTACGGAGGTTTTCAGTCTTCCTTCAATCATTTCAATCTGTGAATTCTCATCTCGGTGGACATTCTTCATCTCTTCTCCGGTGGACTCAATTCATGTTTTTCGGTGTTGATCGTATTCTTTTCCTTGGATCAAGTGTTTTCCCTGCTCGTTTGCATCTCGCCAGTTTATCCTTCCGGAGTGTTCAAGACATCTCAGGAGATTCGTTTGTGTTCAAATTAATTCGAGGTTGTCACCTCATTCAAATATTTCAATTATTCCAGTGCATCATCTATCTTTTCAACAATCCTTTTCAACGGTGTTATCTCTTCAGTGGGCCCTAACCCACAGGTCTTTTCCCAGGATCTTACCTGACTCTTCTAATTATCCCGGAGCTATTCTCAAATCCTTTTGAAGTTTGGCGTAAGTATGAATTTCATCAGTCAGATGCCTTTCCAAGCTCGATTCCAAATCATTTCATTGTTGGCTCAACCTCTTTGCTTTTCATTCTCCCGGAGTATCTCAGTTAATTTTGGTGCTGTTTTCTCGTCATCATTTGAAGATCGAAGAAGAGTTTTTCCTCCAAATCTTGCCCGCTCTTGCGAAGTTTCATGGTTCTAGCTTCATATCATCCTCTCGAATTATTCCATTTGCCATATATTCCTTTTCTCACCCATCCGGAGTATTTCAGGAGTGGATTTCTGTTTCTTTTCACCGGAGGCCATCGTTCCAGAAGAATTCTTCGCCCTCACATTTCAGCTATCGTTATCCAATTATCCCGGTGCTTCGTTCAAGTATTCTTTAGTCAGCTCATGATCTCCTTGTTCTTTTGCATCTGAATCCCCTCGAGCATATTTGTTCTTCTAATTCTTCCCGGTGATTCAGTCCCTTTCATCAGTCATTTTCATTTCTAACGGTGGTTCATTCAAGATTCTTTTTCCTTGAGTATCATTTTAATCCTTTCGTTCTTTTCAATCCTACCGGTGGTTCATGAAGACCTTCTCAAGTTTGCGACATGTCACTTCTCAATCCTTTTCAAGAAGAATAAGTAGTATGAAAAATCCATTGTTGGTCATCAATTTAATTTGATGAAGGATAAGCATACAATAAATCTTATTCTTATTTCATCCAAGTGAGTAATCCCTTCCTTCGAAGTTTGTTCTTGATGAATAAATTCTAGTTCCAAGTCTTTTCGTCTTTTCTTTTCCGGAGTTCAAATTTCCTCGACCATTTCATCGGAACCTCCATCTAAATCACCGCAAGGCTCATATTATTCTTTTCATACTTCAATTCTATCTCATTGTCCTTTTGTTTACCGGGTTCTTCATGGTGTTCTTCATGATTTAGTTCATTCTTCAAGTGTTCATCAAGATTCTTGTTAGTGGAGTTTTGCATTTCTTCGTTCTTCTCACATATTCCAATTTGTTCAATCCTTCCTTCTAAGTTCTTTCATTCTATTTCAATTCTTCTGGAGGCATTGCTTTGTGCATCTCATCAAGTGTCGTTCCATCTTGTGAAGTTCATGTTCTATTTTTTCCATTGCCAGTCGGAGTGTTGCCTAAATCCTTTCAGTCTTATTCGTTTCTTATCTCGTTCTAACTAGAGTGGTTTCATAGTCTATCTGATTCCATGAGCTTTCGATTCTTGTTATTCTCGTCGTTCCTCTCTTCTTCTCGAGTGCTCTCGATTCTTTGCCCCTTCTCTTGAGTTCTTGCTTCACCTCATCCCTTTTCCCTTCCGTCTCGGTCCTAAGATCTCGGGACGAGATCTCTTGTTAGTGGAGGAGTGTTGTAACGCCCCGGATCCGATGCACCAGGTGTCCTTCAGTTATTCGCCGTCATTGCCATCTCATTTTCTTACGTGTTGAATTTTACCATGTCATCATGTGCATTGCATTGCATACGTGTTCGTCTCATGCATCTGAGCCTTTTCCCCGTTGTCCATTTTGCAATCCAGTGCTCCTGTGTCCTCCGGCGTTCCCCTTTTGTCTCTCATTGTGAGCGGGTGTTAAACATTCTCGAAATGGACCGAGTCTTGCCAAGCGGCCTTGGTATAGCACCGGTAGACCGCCTGCACGTTTCGTGCCATTTGGAGGTCGTTTGGTACTCCAACGGTTAACCGCGTAGCCCGAAACCCCCCTTTCTCTTTGCAGCCCAACACCCTTCCAAAGTGGCCCAAAACCCTGCAAACTCCCCTCCATGCTCTTGGTCGTTCGATCACGATCGCGTGGCCGAAAACCGCTCCTCATTTGGACTCTCCTAGCTCCCTCTATCTATATATATGCCCTCCCCCCAAAAATTCGCGGATGAAAACCCTAGATCCATCCCCTCCGCGCCGCCGGACATGTCCGCTCCACCGCGCCGGCCGCCGCAGCCAACCACACAGCGCCACCTGTCCCCGCGCTCTGTCTCTCCTCTGAGCCTCGCCGCCGGCCCGCCCAGGCCCGAGCGGGGCCCGCCCAGGCCCGAGCGGGGCCCGCCCGAGCCCATCGGGGC
>NC_041393.1:280964722-281087464 GCF_002162155.2 Triticum dicoccoides | reverse complement strand
CGCGACCCTCCCTCCGTCGCCGGGGCCTCGCCTCATCGCCCTTCGCCCTCCGGTCCGCGCCGCCTGCCCGGCGCCCGAGCTCGCCGGATCTCCTGCTCCCGCTCACCGCCGCCAACCTCCGGCTTCCGGCGCCGCCCCGCCACCGTGTCCCCTCGCCGGAGTGCACCGCGTCCCTTCGCCCGAGCGCGCCTCCGCTCGTCCCTCCAACCAAACAGCGCCCCCGATCCCGGATCTCCTCATCCTGCACGCCTCCGTCCCGCTTTGACTTTCGCGGAGGTATATTTTTCACTAAGTCTCCGAATCTGTGACATTATCATGCCATGTTCATCACATTGTATCTCTGCATCCGTAGCTCCGTTTTGTGCGTGTAATATGTCAAATTGTTCGTATCAACGAGTACATCATTTCATTCCATTGCATCATATTCATTTGAGCTCATCTTGATGCCTGAATCATCATTGTAAGAGTGCTTCATGATGTTTTCTGCTGTCTGTTAACAGAACGAGCTCATTTGTCATTTTTGCCATGATTGATGTGTGCATCCTATGAGGTTGATGTCTACATGTGTTTTGGTCTATGCCATGTCTTCTTTACAGAGGTGCTTACCATGTATTTTTATGATCAATGTGGTGACTAGCACAATCATGCAAACTAGGCATCGTGATGTTGCTGTTTTTAGTCCCTGTTCTGCTGTTATTTTGATGCCATGTAAACTTGATGCTACAGAGAGATCCATGCATATTTTGAGATACTTCAATAAGGATGTTTTGAATATATGGTTATTTTCTATCCATTCATGCCCCTTCTTGCAATTATGGAGTAGTCTAGCATGTCATTTTCGTGCTCTACTTTTGCTCCAAAATGTTTCCTGGCAGATTGTTTACATGTTATTCAATTTTGCCAAGGTTGTTGTTAGTGATCCATGCACCCTATGAACTTGCTATTGCCATGCTTAGCTTCACAAACATGTATTCTTACTATTGGGTGCCTTTCCATGCCATGTATTGCTCTGTAGTGAGTGGTACAATCTCATCTATATGCCTTCATAATTCTGTTCCTGCCATGTTTGAATCTGTAATATAACTTGCTATGTTTACGTGGGTACCATCATATTTTTTGTTCCTTTTTGGCTCATGGTCAGTAAGGGACTTTTGTTCTATGCAATTAGTAGATTCATGCCATGCCTTTGTTTGCCATGCTAAGTTCCTGTAACATGTTGTTTGATAGCTCTAAACATTGCAACCTGATGTTATTTTCTGCGAAGTCTGAAACTGATATTATTTGCAATCTTGCCATGTGTGTTTGGGCATGTTCTAATAGTTTATAGAGATAGCTCAGTGTTCATGTTTTGTTATGCTTTACCTGTACATCATGCCCAAGCATTTTGTTTACTTGTTGAGGTCCTGTAGCATGTTATTTTGATGCTTGCAATATGCCTAGTTGCTGTTTTGGACAACTTGTCCTTTAAACTTGTATAGAGTGTGTGTGTTGCACCATTGCTCCGTTTTGAGTGTGCCCTATATGAAACTTGCTTGACATTGCATGTAGTTTCATATTATCATGTTCCATCCTTGTTTTGAGGTGTTTTCTTTATGTTTGGGTGCATTTTGCATCAATGCCATGTTTATCTTGTTTTGCTCATTTCTAGGCCGTAGCTCCGAACTAAGTGAACTTTATATGTAACTTGACTAGAATTTCGTGTAGATCCTCTTGGTGCATCTTAACTTGCTGTTTAACAACTTGAATATAAGGTTTATTCAGATCTGGACCAACTTCGAAATTTCCATATGAGCACTTACCGGAATTGTTATATGTTGTTCCCGGCCTCATTTAACCTTGCCTTGAAGTGTTGCTCTTGTTTGCTTCATCTCTGGCCATGAGTAGCTTCATGTAGCCTTGACATGCATCATGCTTGTTGTGCATCATGCCTTGTTTATGTGTGGTGTGTTTACTATGTTGTGTGCTTCTTTTCGATAGTTCCTGTTTCGTTGCGATCGTGAGGATTCGTTCGTCTACGCTTGGTTCGGCTTCATCCGTTTGTCTTCTTCATGGACTCGTTCTTCTTCCTTGCGGGATTTCAGGCAAGATGACCGCTACCCTGGATCTCACTACTATCATTGCTATTCTAGTTGCTTCGTTCTATCGCTTTGCTGCGTTACCTATCTTTTGCTCATCAAGCCTCCCAAATTGCCATGAACCTCTAACCTTTGACACCTTTCCTATGCAAACCGTTGCTTGGCTATGTTACCGCTTTTGCTCAGCCCCTCTTATAGCGTTGCTAGTTGCAGGTGAAGTTGAAGATTTCTCCATGGTGGACAGGATTTTGTTGGGATATCACAATATCTCTTATATTATTATTAATGCATCTATATACTTGGTAAAGGGTGGAAGACTCAGCCTTTTGCCTGGTGTTTTGTTCCACTCTTGCCGCCCTAGTTTCTGTCATACCGGTGTTATGTTCCCGGATTTTGCGTTCCTTACGCGGTCGGGTGATTTATGGGACCCCCTTGACAGTTCGCTTTGAATAAAACTCCTCCAGCAAGGCCCAACCTTGGTTTTACCATTTGCCTCACCACCACCTATACCTTTACCTTGGGTCGGCCAACCCAAGGGTCATCTTTATTTTAGCCCCCCCGGGCCAGTGCTTGTCTAAGTGTTGGTCCGAACTGAGCTGCCTGCGGGGCCACCTCGGGGCAACTTGAGGGTTGGTTTTACTCGTAGCTAGTCTCATCCGGTGTTGCCCTGAGAACGAGATATGTGCAGCTCCTATCGGGATTTGTCGGTGCATCGGGCGGCTTTGCTGGTCTTGTTTTACCATTGTCGAAATGTCTTGTAAACCGGGACTCCGAGTCTGATCGGGTCTTCCTGGGAGAAGGAATATCCTTCGTTGATCATGAGAGCTTATCATGGGCTAAGTTGGGACACCCCTGCAGGGTATAATCTTTCGAAAGCCGTGCCTGCAGTTATAGGCAGATGGGAATTTGTTAATGTCCGGTTGTAGATAACTTGACACCAGATCCGATTTAAAACGCATCAACTGTGTGTGTAGCTGTGATGGTCTCTTTTCGGCGGAGTCCGGGAAGTGAACACGGTTTCTGGGTTATGTTTGACGTAAGTAGGAGTTCAGGATCACTTCTTGATCATTGCTAGCTTCACGACCGTTCCTTTTGCTCTCTTCTCGCTCTTATTTGCGTATGTTAGCCACCATATATGCTTAGTCGCTGCTGCAGCCTCACCACTTTACCCCTTCCTTTCCCATTAAGCTTTGCTAGTCTTGATACCCCTGGTAATGGGATTGCTGAGTCCTCGTGGCTCACAGATTACTACAACAACAGTTGCAGGTACAGGTTTATGCGATGATCATGACGCGAGAGCGATGTTTACTTTTATTGGAGTTCTTCTTCTACTTCTTCTTCGATCAGGGGATAGGTTCTAGGTCGGCAGCCTGGGCTAGCAGGGTGGATGTCGTTTGAGTTTCTGTTTGTGATTCATCCGTAGTCGGATGATGCTCTTATGTATTGTGATGATGTATTCGTGTGGCATTGTATGCCTTATGTATGTATCCCCATCTATTATGTAATGTTGATGTAATGATATCCACCTTGCAAAAGCGTTTCAATATGCAGGTCTATCCTTGGTGGGACCTTCGAGTTCCTTTTGGATAGGGTCGCATATTGAGCGTGACATAGATCAACTCTTGTAATACTCATATCATCAAGATCAATCAAGCAGGAAGTAGGGTATTACCTCCATCGAGAGGGCCCGAACCTGGGTAAACATTGTGTCCCCCGCCTCCTGTTACCATTAGCCTTAGACGCACAGTTCGGGACCCCCTACCCGAGATCCGTCGGTTTTGACACCGACATTGGTGCTTTCATTGAGAGTTCCACTGTGCCGTCACGATAAGGCTTGATGGCTCCTTCGATCATCTGCAACGATGCGATCCAGGGTGAGGTCTTTCTCCCTGGACAGATCTTTGTATTTGACGGCTTCGCACTACGAGCCAACTCGTTTGGCCATCTGGAGCAGATCGATAGCTACGCCCATGGCCATCAGGTCAGGTTCGGAAGCTTGAACTATACTGCCGACATCCGCGGAGACTTGATCTTCAATAGATTCGAGCCCACGTCAGGTGCGCCTAATAGTCACGATGAGCATGACTTAGATCTGCCATCGGACGGTGTTCGGGAGATCACACCTACGGCTGCCCTGGCCCTCAATCCGGAGCAGATTGTGCCATCCGAGGACGGGTGGATGGACCCCGCCATGGAGGCCGCACACTCAGCGGCGATAGAGCCGAACACAGATTTCACCTCCTTTTAGGCCTGTGTCATCGGACCCTCGGACTCGTCTCCGGCCACAGGCTCTGAACCATGTGCATCCGTGCCTATCGAATCTGATTGGGCACCGATCATGGAGTTTACCTCCGCGGATATTTTTCAGCACTCGCCCTTAGGCGACGTGCTAAATTCATTGAGGTTTCTCTCCTTGTCAGGAGACTCTTGGCCGAACTATGTCCGACTTGAGTGGGAAGCGGACGATGAAGAAAATCGTTCACCACCCACCACCCACTTAATAGCCGCTATCGATGACTTAACCGGCATGCTTGACTTCGACTCCGAAGACATCGACGGTATGGACGACGATGCAGGAGAAGAACAGGAACCACCACCCACAGAGTGCTGGACAGCCACCTCATCATATGATATATACATGGTGGACACACCCAAAGAAGGCGATGGCGATGAGGCAACAGAGGACAATCCCCTTGAGAAGCAATCTAAGCACCGGCGTCATAGGCACCGCTCTAAGCCCCGCCATAGCAAAAATAGTGATACCGACACAAGAGATGATAGCAATCCGGATGGTGCCGAAGATGAAAACAATCCCTCCCAGACAGGCTTCGAGCAGACTGAGCGGGAGGACGGGCAAGCTAGCCTTAAGGAACAGGCGACAGATGGAGAATCAAAGGATGACAATTACATGCCCCTCTCCTAAGACGAGGTGAGCCTCGGTGACGAAGAATTCATCGTGCCTGAGGATCCCGTCGAGCAGGAGCGCTTCAGGCGCCGGCTTATAGCCACTTCAAAAAGCCTGAAGAAAAAGCAGCAGCAACTTCAAGCTAGTCAAGATCTGCTAACTGATAGATGGACTGAGGTCCTGGCAGCCGAGGAACACGGACTCGAGCGCCCAACCAAAAGTTACCCAAAGCGCAGGTTGCTACCTCAACTCGAGGAGGAGGCATTAAAGCCGACACTACCAGCGCAGGATGCGGCTGACCGGCCACCTCATGGCCGAGACAAAGCAGCGTATCAGCCCGAACACCAGCCCGCACCCCGTCGCCAATCAAACAAAAACACCAAGGCCCGGGGCTACACGCAGGACCTGCGAGACGTATTGGAAAACAAAGCAGGACAGACAAGATCGATCTACGAATCACGGGGCGCGCCCCAACGCGTGACGATGACCAACACGCTGGATATACTAAAAGCAAATCCGGCTGGGCCGAATACAACAGAACAGACTCATTCGAACTGCATTGTGATGTAGCCCGGCAAAGAGGTGCCGCACACCCCCTATGCTTCACTGATGAGGTAATGGATCATGAATTCCCAGAAGGGTTTAAACCCGTGAACATTGAATCATATGATGGTACAATAGACCCCGCGGTATGGATTGAAGATTTCCTCCTCGACATTCACATGGCCCGCGGTGATGACCTACATGCCATCAAGTACCTCCCACTAAAACTCAAAGGACTGGCTCGACATTGGCTAAATAACCTGCAAGCAAACTCCATTGGTAGTTGGGAGAACTTGGAAGACGCATTCCTTGACAACTTCCAGGGCACTTATGTGCGACCACCGGATGCCGATAACTTAAGTCACATAACCCAACAGCCCGGAGAGTCAGCCAGGAAATTCTGGACTCGGTTCCTAACTAAAAAGAACCAAATTGTCGACTATCCGAATGCCGAAGCCTTAGCGGCCTTTAAGCATAACATCCACGACGAGTGGCTCCCCCGACACCTCGGCCAAGAGAATCCAAAGTCCATGGCAGCCCTCACGACACTCATGACCCGCTTTTGTGCGGGCGAGGACAGCTGGCTGGCTCGTAGCAACAACACATCAAGAAATCCTGGCACTTTAGACGCCAGAGATAGCAACAGCGAGCCACGACGCAACAGACACAAGCGTCACAACAATGGCGACAATGCCGAAGACACGACAGTCAATGACGGATTCAGTGGCTCTAAGTCCGGCCAGCGGAAAAAGCCATTCAAAAGAAACAATCCGGGCCCGTCCGGTCTGGACCGCATACTCAATCGCTCGTGTCAAATTCACGGCACCCTCGATAAACCATCCAACCACACCAACAGAGAATGCTGGGTGTTCAAATAGGCCGGCAAGTTGAATGCTGAAAACAAGGAAAAGGGGCTGCATAGCGATGATGATGAGGAGCCCCGGACGCCGAACACAGGAGGACAGAAGAAATTTCCTCCCGAGGTGAAAATGGTGAACATGATATACGCAACCCATATTCCCAAGCAGGAACGGAAGCGTGCACTAAGGACGTCTATGCGATGGAGCCAGTCGCCCCAAAGTTCAACCCATGGTCTTCTTGCCCGATCACTTTCGATCGCAGGGACCATCCTACTAGCATCCGTCATGACGGTTCGGCCGCATTGGTCCTCGACCCCATCATCGACGGATTCCATCTCACACGAGTCCTTATGGACGGTGACAACAGCCTGAACCTGCTCTATCAGGATATAGTGCGCAAAATGGGCATCGACTCCTCAAGGATCAAACCCACAAAAACCACCTTTAAAGGTGTCATACCAGGTGTAGAGGCCTGTTGCACGGGCTCAATCACACTGGAAGTGGTCTTCGGATCTCCGGGCAACTTCCGAACCGAGGAGTTAATCTTCAACATCGTCCCCTTCTGCAGTGGCTATCACGCACTACTCGGATGAACCGCATTTGCCAGATTCAATGTTGTACCGCATTATGCATACCTCAAGCTCAAAATGACAGGACCTCGCGGGGTTATAATAGTTATGGGAACACAGAGCGCTCGCTCTGTACCGAGGAGCACACTGCGGCCCTCGCAGCAGAAGTACAAAGCAGCCTTCTTAGGCAGACTGCCAAGCCGGTGATAAAGCCCCTAGACACCATCAAGCGAGTCCGGAGTACCCTGCAACAGGATCATCCGGCACGTCCAGAGCTCGCCTAGCAATTCAGCCTCCGTGCTAGTCCCAGTCAAGCGGCAAAATTTGTGCCGCGCGTACACAATTACACACTCAAAATACCATGGGCATAGGCGGAGGCACGGCCATGACACGGTCCACAATGTGGCTCAACCTCCCCAGGATCCGTATATCTTCACACCTTTTCTTTTCAGGTCACTATTTTCGGGTGGCTCTTCCGATAGTCCTATTTTTCTTATCGCACCACCTGTACACATACGCCTTGACGTATTATTCAAATAACAATGGAAAATAATGTACATCGTCAGCTTACTATTACATCTCTTTATCCTTTTCCTTTACTGCTTATTTATTACAAATTTCACATGTACATTCTGGTACGTCCAGCTCGCTAGGGGCTTCAGTGTACCCCATAACACGGCAGGAAAAGTCCGAACACTTTCGACAGTGCGGCACCCCAAACTTATAGCATTATATGCATCAGCTCCGAATCATGTCTTGGGTCAATAGTTGGGTTTGCCCGCCTCCCATGTTTTGGTGCCTTACATTCCGCTATATCGGCTAAGGTAGCACAGGGAGAACTACTGCGATTGTGTCCCGGTACTTCCGGACGAGCACCTCAGTAGAGAAAGCCAAAAACTGACTGTCATGATGCGGCGAGAGCTGGTCACTGTTCGAGAGGTCTCAAATCCTTAAAGATTTTTTCCGCTTCACGCGAGGAATCGGCCTTGTCCGATTTAGGCGTGTATAGCGCCCCGAGTTCGGCCTTCCGAATACTAGGGCCTTCGCCAAAATTTAAAATTGTAGACTTCTATGGCTAAGTGAGAGTGATAAAGCCGCATAGTCCGATTGCCTTGTTCGCTGTGCTAAACACCTCCTTAAAGGATCAAAAATTTGGATAAAGAGTGTTTAGATTTATCCCGAACACCCCGGTACTAGTTACATGGGGGCAGAAGCCGACGACTGGCCAACTCTCAGACTATATGAACAGCCGCACAGAAGGTAATATTTTAAATCGACAAGCATTGTATAACGCACATGAACTCGTTTTCATCTTACAGGATCACATGAGTACATTCATTCAAATATTACATCCTTGGCACATTCCTCCGCCACAAGGCGGGTGCCCTTCACGACACCGTCATAATACTTTTCAGGGTGGCGGTGCTCCTTGCCCTTCAGTGGCCCCTCCGTCACCAGCTTCTCGGCGTCCATCTTCGCCCAGTGCACTTTCGCGCGGGCGAAGGCCCTGCGTGCACCCTCAATGCAGATCGACCGCTTTATAACTTCGAGCAGCGGACAGGCAGACACAAGCCGCTTCACCAAGCCGAAGTAGCTGCTGGGCAGGGGCTCCGCAGGCCACATCCGGACTATGAGGCCCTTCATGGCCAGTTCGGCCGCCTTGTGAAGTTCGACCAGTTGTTTTATCTGGTCGCTCGAGGTCATCGGATGTTCGGCCCCAATATACCGGGACCAGAACAACTTCTCCGTAGAGCTCCCTTCTTTAGCTTGGTAGAACTCCGCGGCATCAGATATGCTGCGCGGTAGATCTGCAAATGCTCCTGGAGAGCTCCAAATTCAGGTAAGTGAAAGGAAAGTCTCCTTTACATGCTTGCTTTGCATATTGAATGCCTTACCCGCCGCAATCTTCTTGGCCGCCTAAATCTCCTGGAGGGCCTTTTGGGCTTCGGCCTTGGCGTCTCGTGCGCTCTCGAGGGCCTTTGCAAGCTCGTACTCTTACGTCTTGGAGTCACGCTCCAAGGACTCATATTTTTTGACAAAATCCTGGAGCTCTTGCTGGACCTCGCCGACTCGGGCCTCTTGCTTCTCGCGCTCGGCGCGCTCCTTGGCCGCTTTGTTTTCAGCCTCGGTCAGCGCCTTTTTAAGGGCCGCCACTTCGGTCGTGGCCCCTATTAAAATTCATGACAATTCTATGAGCTAAAACCATCCTTCTTTATCAATATACAGACGGGGTATTATGTACCTTTGTTCTCCTCGAGCTGCCCCTTCACGAGGCCAAGCTCTCCTTCGGTCCACTCCAGGTCCCGCTTCAGTCCGGAGACCTCCGCAGTACGAGCGACAGCGGCCAGCAGCGACGCCTGCTTATCCACATAGACACATTCTGTAAGACTCATGTGGATGTAATTTGATCCTCTGTTCAGACTTTCTTTCCGAACACCAAACAGAGCATCAGGGGCTACTGTCTATGCTGTGATATTTTCTCATAATTTGATTACTTACCTCAAAGCCTGTTAGGAGGCTGGCGCAGGCTTCGGTCAATCCGCTTTTGGCAGACTGAACCTTCTCGATCACCGCACTCATGACGGTGCGGTGCTCTTCGTCAATGGAAGCGCCGTGAAGCGCTTCCAGCAGGTTGTCTGATGCCTCTGGATGGACAGAGGTCATCAGCACAGGTGGATTGCCTTCCTTAGTGAGGGGCTGCCTACCTGAATTCAGAACCATTGGAGGTTCCGGCGCAGTATCCGGCTGGGGGCCAGACTTGCTGTGGCCCCCGTCGTTAGAGTCCATGGGGGTCTCCCCCCATGCGCCCGGCGTCTGGGATTTTTCCTTGGGGCGTCTCCAGAACTGTCTTCCCCCGGGCCGGTATCCTCTGAGACAACACCTTGGTGTCGTCCGCAGGCCGGGGGGTGGTGGCCGTCGGTAGTGAATCGCTGTTCATCGCCGACTGGCTCAAAGACCCATCCAAGGAGGATACGCCGATGTGGGCTTTGGACGGACTGTACAATCATATTTGACATAATAAGAAGCAATAAAGCAAAACATACCAAAAGTATTATAGTGTCCGGATACTTACGACTTCGCCAGGGGCTTGTCCCTGGGCAACCAATCCTTGTCGCTGTAGGCGGCTGTTGTGGAGTAGTCCAGAGGGAGGGTCCTTCCCTTCTTGGACCCTTCGGCCTCCCCAGATGGGGCGAACTTCCTTTTCTTCTCCTCCCCGGTTGGGGGGGGGAGGTCTTTCTTCCTCCTCCACCTTGTTTTCGTAGGAGGTGCGCGCCTCGGTGTCTTCCAGATGATTAGTCCAATACAACCTTGCGCCGGAGACCTTTCCTGGTCCCCACGACCTTCTTCTTGGCCTTCTTCTCTGGCACCTCATAGGGCGCCGGAAACAGCATCTCCGTTAGGACAGCCGTTGCTGAATCTTTAGGTAGTGGAGTTGGACGGTCGATCCGCTCCGCTGTCGCCACCCAGTCCTGTTAAATTGGCGTGGAGGCTTAGATTCCTCCCACGAATATACTGGGGAAAGGCACATCCTCTGAAATATAAATAGCTTACCGGATTGGTGGGGTGCTTTGGCTGAGTCTGCGATCCTCGGTAATGGGAGGAGGTACCTTGGCGGCCTTGAACAACACCTTCCAGACGTCTTTGTGCATCGTGTCGAAGAGCTCTCGCAGCGTCTGGTGTTCGTCCGGGTCGAACTCCCACATATTGAATGCCCGTCTTTGACACGGAAGGATCCGGCGGAAGAGCATGACGTGGACCACGTTGACAAGCTTGATTTTCTTTCTTATCATATTTTTGACAGGTTCTGGAGTCCGGCTAGCTCCGCCGGCGCACCCCAGGCTAAGCCCTTCTCTTTCCAGGAGGTGAGCCGTATCAGGATGCCAGATCAAAATTCTGGGGCCGCCTCCCAGTTGGCGTCACACGGCTTGGTGATATAGAACCACCCCGACTGCCACCCCTTCACGGTCTCCACATAGGAGCCTTCGAGCCAAATGACGTTGGGCATCTTGCCCACCATGGCACCTCCGCACTCCGCTTGCTGGCCGACCACCATCTTCGGCTTGACATTGAAGGTCTTCAGCTACAGGCCGAAGTGGGGCTTGATGCGGAGGAAGGCCTCGCACACAACGATAAACACCGAGATGTTGAGGATGAAATTGGGGGCCAGATCATGAAAGTCTAGCCCATAGTAGAACATGAGCCCGCGGACAAATGGGTGGAGGGGAAATCACAGTCCATGGATGAAGTGAGCAAGGAACACAACCCTCTCGTGGGGTTCTGGAGTAGGGACGATCTGCCCTGCGTTTGGGAGTCGGTGCGCGATGTCTGTGGCCAGGTATCTGGCTTCCCGGAGCTTCGTAATGTCCTCCTCCGTAACGTAGGAGACCATCGACTTGCCTCCCGCTCTGGACATGTTTGGAATGGCTTTACGGAGATGGTGAGAACTTGGGCGCTGGAGCTCGAGCGAGCAAGAACAGATGAGCACGGGAAGAAGAGGGCGTGGGTGAAGAAGGGGAATCCTTATCCCTTTATAAAGACGGTAGAAACCATGCGCCTCCCCACTTGCCCCGTAAACTCGCTTATTCCCCAAGCGTCATGTTGATGGCGCGGTTGGGTTACCCAAACCCGTATTGATGAGAATCCCATGATAAGGGGACACGATCTCTGCTTCGACAAGACGTGCCAAGGAAACCGCCTCGCAATATGTGCAGTAGCTGGTTGACAAAAACGGTTCGAATAATGACCGAGCCGTGGCGTGATGTCACGCTATGAAAAGTTGTCAGCAGATTAGATTTGTGGAATATTGTACTCTCTACGGTGGTACATGGAATTTGTTTTGAAGAGCCGGACACGATCCTTGTGTTAAAAATCTTCTATGGAGTATTCGGAGAAGGAACCCGCCTTGCAATGCTGAAGACAATCTGCGCACCGGACTCATCGTCATTGAAGCCTGATTCAAGGGCTACTGAGGGAGTCCTGGATTAGGGGTTCCTCGGACAGCCGGACTATGTACTTGTGCCGGACTGTTGGACTATGAAGATACAAGATTGAAGACTTCGTCCCGTGTCCGGGTGGGACTCTCCTTTGCGTGGAAGGCAAGCTTGGCAATTCGGATATGTAGATATCCTTCTTTGTAACCGACTCTGTGTAACCCTAGCCCCCTCCGGTGTCTATATAAACCGAAGGGTTTGGTCCGTAGGACAACAACAATCACAATCATAGGCTAGCTTCTAGGGTTTAGCCTCTACGATCTCGTGGTAGATCAACTCTTGTAATACTCATATCATCAAGATCAATCAAGCAGGAAGTAGGGTATTACCTCCATCGAGAGGGCCCGAACTTGGGTAAACATTGTGTCCCCCGCCTCCTGTTACCATTAGCCTTAGATGCACAGTTCGGGAACCCCTACCCGAGATCCGCTAGTTTTGACACCGACATGGTGCTCTCGGATGTTTTCAGTGTATATGAGTATATATAGGCAAAGGAAGTCAGTCAGGGGAGCCACGAGGGGCCCACGAGGGTGGGGGGCGCGCCTACCCCCCTGGGCGTGCCCTCCTGCCTCGTGGCCTACTCGTTTCTTTCTTGACGTTCACTCCAAGTCTCCTGGATTGTGTTTGTTCCAAAAATAACTCTCTCGAAGGTTTCATTCCATTTGGACTCCGTTTGATATTCCTTTTCTATGAAAGACTGAAATAGGCAAAAAAAACCCAGCAATTTGGACTAGGCTTCCGGTTAATAGGTTAGTCCCAAAAATAGTATAAAAGTGTATAATAGAGCCCATTAAACATCCAAAACAGATAATATAATAGCATGGAACAATAAAAAATTATAGATACGTTGGAGACATATCAAGCATCCCCAAGCTTAATTCCTGCTCGTCCTCGAGTAGGTAAATGATAAAAACAGAATTTTTGATGTGGAATGCTACCTAGCATAATTCTTAATGTAATTTTCTCTATTGTGGCATGAATGTTCAGATCCAAAAGATTCAAGATAAAAGTTTAATATTGACATAAAAATAGTAATACTTTAAGCATGCTAACCAAGCAGTTTATGTCTTATCAAAATAACATAGCCAAAGAAAGCTTATCCCTACAAAATCATATAGTTTGGCCATGCTTCATTTTCGTCAAACAAAATGCTCCCATCATGCACAACCGCGGTTTCAGCCAAGCAATTGGTTCATACTTATTAACGCGCTTCAACCTTTTCAACCCTCACGCAATACATGAGCGTAAGCCATGGACATAGAACTATGGGTGGAGTAGAGTATGATGATAGGGATTATGTGAGAAAACAAATAAGGAGAAAGTCTCACATTGACGCGGCTAATCAACGGGCTATAGAGATGCCCATCAATTGATGTCAATACGAGGAGTAGGGATTGCCATGCAACGGATGCACTAGAGCTATAAATGTTTGAAAGCTCATCAAAAAGAAACTAAGCGGGTGTGCATCCAACTTGCCTGCTCACGAAGACCTAGGGCATTTTGAGGAAGCCCATCATTGGAATGTACAAGCCAATTTCTATAATGAAAAATTCCCACTGGTATATGAAGGTGACAACATAGGAGACTCTCTATCATGAAGATCATGGTGCTACTTTGAAGCACAAGTGTGGTAAAAGGATAGTAACATTGTCCCTTCTCTCTTTTTCTCTCATTTTTTTATTTTTTTATTTGGGCTTCTTTGTCCTCTCTCTTTTCATTTGGGCTTCTTTGGCCTCTTTTATTTTTCATAAAGTCCGGAGTCTCATCCTAACTTGTGGGGGAATCATAGTATCCATCATCCTTTCCTCACATGGGACAATGCTCTCATAATGGAAATCATCACACTTCTATTTATTTACAACTCAAGAATTACAACTCAATACTTAGGACAAAATATGACTCTATGTGAATGCCTCCGGCGGTGTACCGGGATATGCAATGAATCAAGAGCGACATGTATGAAATAACTATAAAGGTGGCTTTGCCACAAATACGATTTCAACTACATGATCATGCAAAGCAATATGACAATGATGGAGAGTGTCATAATAAATGGAACGGTGGAAAGTTGCATGGCAATATATATCGGAATGGCTATGGAAATGCCATAATAGGTAGGTATGGTGGCTGTTTTGAGGAAGATATAAGGAGGTTTATGTGTGATAGAGCGTATCGTATCACGGGGTTTGGATGCACCGGCGAAGTTTGCACCAACTCTCAAGGTGAGAAAGGGCAATGCACGGTACTGAAGAGGCTAGCAAAGGCGGAAAGGTAAAAGTGTTTATAATCCATGGACTCAACATTAGTCAAAAGAACTCATATACTTATTGCTAAAATTTAGAAGTCATCAAAAACCAAGTACTACGCGCATGCTCCTAGGGGGATAGATTGGTAGATAAAGACCATGGCTCGTCCCCGACCGCCACTCATAAGGATGCACAAGCCAAGTACACTTCATGTTTCAAATTTGTTGCACAACTTTAACCATACGTGCATGCTACGGGACTTTTACCACTGGGAAAGGACACCGCAAGATTGAACCCAAAGCTAAGCACTTCTCCCATTGCAAGAAAGATCAATCTAGTAGGCCAAACCAAACTGATAATTCGAAGAGACTTGCAAAGATAACAAATCATACATAAAAGAATTCAGAGGAGATTCAAATATTGTTCATAGATAATCTTGATCATAAACCCACAATTCATCGGATCTCGACAAACACACCGCAAAAAGTATTACATTGAATAGATCTCCAAGAAGATCGAGGATAACTTTGTATTGAGATCCAAAGAGAGAGAAGAAGCCATCTAGCTAATAACTATGGACCCGAAGGTCTGAGGTAAACTACTCACACTTCATCGGAGAGGCTATGGTGTTGATGTAGAAGCCCTCCATGATCGATTCCCCCTCCGGCGGAGCGCCGGAAAAGGCCCCAAGATGGGATCTCACGGGTACAGAAGGTTGCGGCGGTGGAAATAGGGTTTCGTGGTGCTCTCGGATGTTTTCAGGGTATATGAGTATATATAGGCAAAGGAAGTCGGTCAAGGGAGCCACAAGGGGCCCACGAGGGTGGGGGCGTGCCCTCCTGCCTCGTGGCCTCCGTGTTTCTTTCTTGACGTCCACTCCAAATCTCCTGGATTGCGTTTGTTCCAAAAATAACTCTCTCGAAGGTTTCATTCCGTTTGGACTCCGTTTGATATTCCTTTTCTACGAAACACTGAAATAGGGAAAAAACAGCAATTTGGACTGGGCTTCCGGTTAATAGGTTAGTCCAAAAAATAGTATAAAAGTGTATAATAAAGCCCATTAAACATCCAAAACAGATATTATAATAGCATGGAACAATCAAAAATTATAGATACATTGGAGACGTATCACCCATCTATGACAAAGAGCTATATGATTTACTACGAGTTTTGCGTGAATGGGAACATTTTCTTCGCCCTCAGAATTTATCATTCATACCAATCATGAAACGCTTAAGTACTTGAAAGGTCAAACTAAGTTGAACAAGCGTCATGCTAAATGGAGTGAATTCATTGAGTATTTTCCTTATGTCATCAAGTACATCAAAGGTAAGGAAAATGTAGTGGCGGATGCTCTTTCCCACATATGCATGCTATTCACTAAACTTGAATTGAATTGCATTGGCTTTGAGCACATCAAAGACTTGTATGCGCATGATCCTACTTTTGCTATTCCTTATGCTAAATGTTTGACGCATACATCTTGAGAACGCTATTACATCAAGGATGATTATATTATGGGAGCTAACAAACTTTTCATCCCCGAGTCTTCTCTTCGTTTGCTCCTTTTGCAAGAGGCTCATGGAGGCGGACTAATGGGACACTTTGGACGCGACAAGACATTCGCTACACTCTCCAAGAACTATTTTTGGCCCAAGATGTTCTGATATGTCTCACGCTTCACCAACCGATGCTCTACATGTCACAAAGCTAAGTCAAAAGCTCAATCCCATGGTCTTTACATGCCCCTTCCTATTCCTTATCAACCTTGGGAAGACATTAGCATGGACTTTGTACTTGGTTTGCCTAGAACTCAAAATGGAAAGGATTTCGTGTTTGTTGTTGTGGACCGATTCTCTAAGATGGCTCATTTTATCCCATGCAACAAGATAGATGATGCTTCACATATTGCAAATCTTTTTTGTAGGGAAATCTTGCGCCTCCATGGAGTGCCAAAGACAATTGTCTCGGACCGCGACGTCAAGTTCTTGAGTTACTTTTGGAAGACCCTATGCGCCAATCTCAAAATCAAGCTTTTTCTCTCTTTGGCAGACCATCCTCAAACCGACAGCCAAACGGAGGTGACGAACCGAACACTCTCAACTATACTTCGTGTGTTGATCAAGAGGAACATCAAGGAGTGGGAGGAGTGCTTATCCATCACCGAGTATGCCTACAACCGCGCAAGACATTCGACTACCAGCAAGTCCCCCTTCGAGGTCGTCTACGGCTCCAACCTGTTGTCCCCATTGGACATTCTACCTCTTCCACTACAAGAGTGCACCAACATGGATGGGAGTGCACGAGCAATCTACCTCAAGAAGATGCATAAAGATACAAGGCACACCATCGAGTGCCAAGTACAACGACTCGTGACCAAGCTCAACATCAACAAGAACCCCATGACATTCCACATCGGAGATCTTGTATGGATACACCTTCGCAAGGACCGCTTCCCCAACGAACGCAAGTCCAAACTTCTTCCACGAGCCGATGGAACTTTCAAGGTGCTAGCATGCTACAATGACAACTCTTACAAGATCGACCTCCCAAGAGACAAGTACAACGTGAGCGACATCTTCAATGTCAAAGACCTCTCGCTATACCATGGTGATAAACCTTTCGATCCGAGGTCGGATCTTTCCCAAGGGGGGGGGGGAGATGATGCGGAGCATCACACGATCATCCCCATGGACATATCTACATCTCCCACGACACCACTTGGACCAATGACAAGAGCTCGAGCAAAGGCTATCGAAGATAAGGTGAACTCTCTCCTCTCTGAACTCCCACTTTCTACTAATGAGACATGGCTACTACCTCATGCGGAGACCCTATGTGTGATCAGGTATTTGGAGGAAAGCCACGGATCAGCTACACCCAACGGACAAGACGACAAGGACACAAAGTTCAACGGACAAGAAGAAGGACTGCTCGAAACTCCCAGTCATCGAACGACCGATGTCTCTCGGACGTCCGACGCCTGGAGGCTCTGACCGGCGAGCCAAGTCTGAGCCAGCACACGCTTCAGCACCTGGACGTCCGAGCAACACCGGACGACCGACACCTCCTAGCGTTCGGACGACCGAGCGTCACTGGACGACTGACACCACCACACCCGAGCCAAAACATCGAAAGGATGGAGACCTCCGGACGACCGACCAACCAAACGACCTACCCCGACCGGATGACCGACAAGTCCTTACTAGAGCTGAAACATCGGATGCCCGACCGACACTGGACATCCAGACCCTCGCGAGCCTTCGGACGACCGGTGACCGTCGGACGTCCGTCGCCTATGTGACCGCCTGCGTGTTGGGATGAAGCCACTTACCCTTTCGTCCACTAATAAATATACCTCCTCCTCCCTCTTTCTAGGGTCAGCATTGTGATAGCTCATATTTGAGATAGAGCTTTGCTCATCCACTTGGTTACTTCTCCTCGGGGCCACAACCTCTTCGGAGAAGATCCCCCAAGCAGATTCAAGACCCCATCATGGGAAGACCTTCAAGACCTCCTCTCGGAGAAGAACTACCACCACTTGTATCGTCCCTTGTTGGATTCGGATCGTGTATCTCTTTGTGTTTCGAGGATCTAGCATATGTGTGACCATCTCTTGTTGGTTGAGTGATTTCTCTGGTGTTTCCCCTCGTGTTCCCTTCGTTTCCCCCCTCGTGTTCTTCATAGGATCCCCTCCAGTCATGAAAGATCGGGCATCTAGGGTTCCACTTAGATCACAACTGCACCTGCAACTAGCAATGCTATAAGAGGGGCTAAGCAAAGCGGTAACATAGCCAAACAACGGTTTGCTAGGATGGTGGAAATGTTAGGCCTTGTACAATGGGAGGTTCTTAGAGAGATGCTTAGAAAAATAAACCGACTTTTTCTGAAGCACCGGTGCCTATTTCTATAGGAGAAACGCTTAGTTAAGCGTC
The DNA here is from genome assembly GCF_002162155.2 of Triticum dicoccoides. NCBI lineage: Eukaryota > Viridiplantae > Streptophyta > Magnoliopsida > Poales > Poaceae > Triticum > Triticum dicoccoides. The sequence continues at coordinate 281,069,340 of NC_041393.1, read as the reverse complement.
TATCATGTACACATAAGCACCGATGCTTAAGAAAAGCCTGGTTTATTTCTCTAAGCACCTCCCCTAAGCATCTCCCATTGTACAAGGCCTTAGAGGCTTATCATGGCAATTTAGGAGGCTTGATAAACAAGTGGTGGGTAGCGCGACATAGCGATAGCATCGAGACGGCTAGCATAGCAAAGGTAGTAGTGAGATCCAAGGTGATGGTCATCTTACCTGAAATCCCACTAGGAAGAAGATCGAGTCCATGAAGAAGACGAACGGGCGTAATCGAACGAATCCTCACAATCTGCAACATTACTGGAACCATGAAGCAACACCAGAAAGAAGCAAATGACATGGTAAACACACAAGAATAAACATGGCATAATGCACAACCAAGTATGATGCGTGTCCATTTTAATAGGCATGGCATGACAAAGTGCAACAAACAATACTACAAATTAAGTGGGGCTCAATATGCAACGGGTTGCATATTGATGAAACACCACATTCAATTATTTAGTTCGCTCCCATTTATGTGCAAGACAAGATTAAATGTTGGTTAACATGGCAAGAGGTGAAGCTTAACAAAACTACCTATCTAGGCAATTTTAAATGAGGCCGGAAACAACAAACAACTATTCCAGAAAATCCCCATGTGCATATTTTGAATTTGGTACTGTTCTTCCTATTTCATGATTTTATGTTGTTAAACAGGAAAACCAAGTGCACCATGTTATTCTATGCATTTTTCTACACCATTTACATATAAACTTTATTTAATTCGGAGCTACGGTTATTAAGTTGCGAAATAAACCATTTTAACATGTTATTTAAGCAAATTAATGCAAACAACAAGTTAAACATTTTAAACATGTATGAAAGTTGGATATTATCAAAGTATATGAAATTCTAAGCATTTTACATGATTAAATCATTGTAATCCGATGCACGGTTTGTGAGATATTAAATGAATGAAGTATGAGGGTTTTTCTATAAAAACTGTAATTCATGGGATAATTGCTAAAATCGCAGACAAAGAACTAAACACTGCGGGCTGACACTGGCTGGCCCAACAATGCTAGACCCGAGGGGGGCTCACCATGGGCTTCGGCCCAGGCGAAGAAGTGGTCGGGCTTGGTGCGGGCGATGCAGGAGGCTGCGGTCGATTTGGAGTCGGTCAACGCGAGCGCCTGGCTCATCCTCGAAGCAGAGGAAGCAGGGGCCGCCAACGACACAAGGAGGCGACTCTAATGGGGCTCGCAGGTCATCAGGTGCGGGGAGGACCGGGAACGGAGGGATCCGGTCGGGCCCTGGGCGAGGACGGCGGCTGCTGCGGTTCGATGGAGCTCCAGGGGCGGCTGCGAGACGAGCTCCTGTAGGACATGGGCGCGAGGAAGGTTTAGGGAGGAAGAGGGGGAAAGAGAAGGAGGAGCAGGGGCACACGACGACTTGCGGGGCTTCACCGGTGTTTGGGCTCGCCCACAATGAGCGACCGGAGGTAGGGAAGACATTGGGGACAACCTGCAGGGGCGACTTGTGCGGGACTCCGGCGAGGAGGAGGTCGAGGATGCGGCAGCAGAGAGCTTGAAGATGACGACGAGGAGGCAGCATCAACAAGCGTGATTGGCCTCCGGTGGATCAAGGCAGAGGGGCTCGGGCGCATAGGAGGAGGTGCTCGCGGACGGGCTCCTTGCGATAGGGGTTGGGAAGGTCGGGCGAGGCAGAGACTGTGAGGTGCTGGTGGTGGATTTGAAGGAAATATGCCCTAGAGGCAATAATAAAGTTATTATTTATTTCCTTATTTCATGATAAATGTTTATTATTCATGCTAGTATTGTATTAACCGGAAACTTAGTACATGTGTGAATACATAGACAAAACATAATGTCCCTAGTATGCCTCTACTTGACTAGCTCGTTAATCAAAGATGGTTAAGTTTCCTAACCATAGACATGTGTTGTCATTTGATGAACGGAATCACATCATTAGGAGAATGATGTGATGGACATGACCCGTCCGTTAGCTTAGCATTATGATCGTTACAGTTTCATTGCTACTGCTTTCTTCATGACTTATACATGTTCCTCAGACTATGAGATTATGCAACTCCCGGATACCGGAGGAACACTTTGTGTGCTATCAAACATCACAACATAAACGGATGATTATAAAGATGCTCTACAGATGTCTCCGAAGGTGTTTGTTGGGTTGGCATAGATCGAGATTACAATTTGTCACTCCATGTTTCGGAGAGGTAACTCTGGGCCCTCTTGGTAATGCTCATCACTATAAGCCTTGCAAGCAATGTGACTAATGAGTTAGTTGTGGGATGAAGTATTACGGAACGAGTAAAGAGACTTGCCGGTAAGAAGATTGAACTAGGTATGATGACACCGACGATCGAATCTCGTGCAAGTAACATACCGATGAGAAAGGGAACAACGTATGTGGTTATGCAGTTTGACTGATAAAGATTTTTGTAGAATATGTAGGAGCCAATATGAGCATAGAAAAGAGCTTAGTTGACGGGGTGTTAGTGCCGCTTACCTAGCCTCCCCGTCAACGACGCCAGAAAATAGCTTGATGTCTACTACACAACCTTCTTCTTGTAGATGTTGTTGGGCCTCCAAGTGCAGAGGTTTGTAGGACAGTAGCAAATTTCCCTCAAGTGAATGACCAAAGGTTTGTCAATCCGTGGGAGGCGTAGGATGAAGATGGTCTCTCTGAAACAACCCGGCAACCAAATAACAAAAAGTCTCTTGTGTCCCCAACACACCCAATACAATGGTAAATTGTATAGGTGCGCTAGTTTGGCGAAGAGATGGTGATAAAAGTGCAATATGGATGGTAGATATAGGTATTTGTAATCTGAAAATATAAAAACAGAAAGGTAGCAAGCGATAAAAGTGAGCATAAACGGTATTGCAATGCTTCGAAACAAGGCCTAGGGTTCATACTTTCACTAGTGCAAGTTCTCTCAACAATAATAACATAACTGGGTCATATAACTATCCCATCAACATGCAACAAAGAGTCACTCCAAAGTCACTAATAGCGGAGAACAAACGAAGAGATTATTACAGGGTACGAAACCACCTTAAAGTTATTCTTTCCGATCAAAATATTGGGCTATTCCTATAAGTGTCACAATCAGCCCTAGAGTTCGTAGTAAAATAACACCTTAAGACACAAATGAACCAAAACCCTAATGTCACCTAGATACTCCAATGTCACCTCAAGTATCCGCGGGTATGATTATACGATATGCATCACACCATCTCAGATTCATCTATTCAACCAACACAAAGAACTTCAGAGAGTGCCCCAAAGTTTCTACCGGGGAGTCAAGACAAAAATGTGTACCAACCCCTATGCATAAGTTCACAAGGTCACCGAACCTGCAAGTTAATCACCAAAACATACATCTAGTAGATCACGTGATATCCCGTTGTCATCACAGATAAGCACATGCAAGACATACACCAAGTGTTCTCCAATCCTTAAAGACTCAATCCGATAAGATAACTTCAAAGGGAAAAATCAATCCATTACAAGAGAGTAGAGGGGGAGAAACATCATAAGATCCAACTATAATAGCAAAGCTCGCGATACATCAAGATCGTGCCAAATCAAGAACACAAGAGAGAGATCAAACACATAGGTATTGGTACGTACCCTCAGCCCTGAGGGTGAACTACTCCCTCCTCGTCATGGAGAGCGCCAGGATGATGAAGATGGCCACCGGTGATGGATTCCCCCTCCGATAGGGTGCCGGAATGGGCTCCCGAGAGGTTTTTGGTGGCCACAGAGGCTTGCAGCGGCGCAACTCCTGATCTAGGTTATGTTTTGGGGGTTTCTGTATTTATAGGAGGGTTTGGCATCGAGAACAAGTCAGGAGGACCCACGGGGTGTCCACGAGGCACAAGGGCGTGCCCTAGGGGGGGGGGGCGCCCCCACCCTCGTGGGCCCCATGGGACTCCTCTCCGATAACTCTTTGTTCTAGTATTTTTTATATTTTCCAGAAAAAATCTCCATTGATTTTCAGCGCATTACAAAAACTTTTATTTCTGCACAAAAACAACACCATGGTAGTTCTGTTGAAAACAATGTCAGTCCGGGTTAGTTCTAACCAAATCATACCAAAAGCATGTAAAAATATTATAAACATGGCATGAATACATCAAAATTTATCGATACGTTGGAGACGTATCAAGCATCCCCAAGCTTAATTCCTGCTCGTCCTCGAGTAGGTAAATGATAAAAAACAGAATTTTTGCTGTGGAATGCTACCTAACATATGTATCATTGTAATCTTCTTTATTGTGGCAAGAATATTCAGATCCATAAGATTCAAAACAAAAGTTTAATATTGACATAAAAACGATAATACTTCAAGCATACAAACAAAGCAATCATGTCTTCTCAAAATAACATGGGCAAAGAAAGTTATCCCTACAAAATCATATAGTCTGGCTATGCTCTGTCTTCATCATGCACAACCCCGGTTTCAGCGAAGCAATTGTTTCATACTTTAGTATTTTCAAACTTTTCCAATCTTCATGCAATACATGAGCGTGAGCCGTGGACATAGCAGTATAGTTGGAATAGAATGGTGGCTGTGGAGAAGACAAAAAGGAGAAGATAGTCTCACATCAACTAGGCATATCAATGGGCTATGGAGATGCCCATCAATAGATATCAATGTGAGTGAGTAGGGATTGCCATGCAACGGATGCACTAGAGCTATAAGAGTATGAAAGCTCAAAAAGAAAACTAAGTGGGCGTGCATCCAACTCGCTTGCTCACAAAGACCTAGGTCACTTTGAGGAAGCCCATCATTGGAATATACAAGCCAAGTTCTATAATGACAAATTCCTACTAGTATATGAAATTGACAACATAGGAGACTCTTTATCATGAAGATCACGGTGCTACTTTGAAGCACAAGTGTGGTAAAAGGATAGTAGCATTGCCCCTTCTCTCTTTCTCTCTCATTTTTTTATTTGGGTCTTTTCTCTTTTTTTATGGCCTCTTTGTTTTTTATTTAGTCCGGAGTCTCATCCCGACTTGTGGGGGAATCATAGTCTCCATCATCCTTTCCTCACATGGGACAATGCTCTAATAATGAAGATCATCATACTTTTATTTACTTACAACTCAAGAATTACATCTCAATACTTAGAACAAAGTATGACTCTATATATGAATGCCTCCGGCGGTGTACCAAGATGTGCAATGAATCAAGAGTGACATGTATGAAAAAATTATGAACAATGGCTTTGCCACAAATACGATGTCAACTACATGATCATGCAAAGCAATATAACAATGATGAAGTGTGTCATAATAAATGGAACGGTGGAAAGTTGCATGTCAATATATCTTGGAATGGCTATGGAAGCCATAATAGGTAGGTATGGTGGATGTTTTGAGGAAGGTAATGGTAGGTGTACGGTACCAGAGAAAGTTGCACGGCACTAGTGAGGCTAGCAATGGTGGAAGTGTGAGAGTGCGTATAATCCATGGACTCAACATTAGTCATAAAGAACTCACATACTTATTGCAAAAATCTACGAGTCATCAAAACCAAGCACTACGCACATGCTCCTAGGGGAAGGGTTGGTAGGAGTTAACCATCGCGCAATCCCGACCTCCACACAAAGGGTGAAAATCAATAAATAAATCATGCTCCGACTTCATCACATAACGGTTCACCATACGTGCATGCTACGGGAATCACAAACTTTAACACAAGTATCTCTCAAATTCACAACTACTCCACTAGCATGACTCTAATATCACCATCTTCATATTTCAAAACAATCATAAAGAATCAAACTTCTCATAGTATTCAATGCACTTTATATGAAAGTTTTTACTATATCTCGCTTGGCTGCCCATCATATTAGGACTAAATTCATAAACAAAGCAAATTACCATTCTGTTCTAAAAGACTCTAAAAATAATATAAGTGAAGCATGATAGTTCATCTATTTCTTCAAAATAAAACCACCATCCTGCTCTAAAAGATAATAATGAAGCACTAGAGCAAACGGCAAACTACTCCAAAAGATATAAGTGAAGATCAATGAGTAGTCGAATAATTGTGCAACTATGTGAAGACTATCTAACATTTAAGAATTTCAGATCTTGGTATATTATTCAAATATCAAGCAAAACAAAATAAAATAAAATGACGCTCCAAGCAAAACACATATCATGTGGTGAATAAAAATATAGCTCCAAGTAAAGTTACCGATGAACGAAGACGAAAGAGGGGATGCCTTCCGGGGCATCCCCAAGCTTAGGCTCTTGATTTTCCTTGAATATTACCTTGGGGTTCCTTGGGCATCCCCAAGCTTAGGATCTTGCCACTCCTTATTCCATAGTCCATCGAATCTTTACCCAAAACTTGAAAACTTCACAACACAAAACTCAAGAGAAAACTCGTAAGCTCCGTTAGTATAAGAAAATAAATCACAACTTCCGGTACTGTTGTGAAAATTCATATTGGTGTAATATATACTGTATTCCAACTTCTCTATGGTTCATACCCTCCGATACTACTCATAGATTTATCAAAATAAGCAAACAACACATAGAAAACAGAATCTGTCAAAAACAGAACAGTTAGTAGTAATCTGTAACTCTCAAATACCTCAGTAACTCCAAAAATTCTGAAATAACTTGGTGGACGTTAGTAATTTATCTATTAATCTTCTGCAAAAAGAATCAACTCAAAATCACTCTTCTGTAAAAAATGACAGCTTATCTCGTGAGCGCAAAGTTTCTGTTTTTTACAGCAAGATCACATTAACTTACACCCAAGTCTTTCCAAAGGTTCTACTTGGCACTTTATTGAAACAAAAGATATAAAACATGATTACTACAGTAGATTAATTATGTGGACACACAAAAACAGTAGGGTTAAATATTGGGTTGTCTCCCAACAAGCGCTTTTCTTTAATGCCTTTCTAGCTAGGCATGATGATTTCAATGATGCTCACATAAAAGATAAGAATTGAAACATAATGGGAGCATCATGAATCATATGACTAATACATTTAAGTCTAACCCACTTCCTATTCATAGGGATTTTGTGAGCAAATAATTTATGGGAGCAAGAATCAACTAGCATGGGAAGGCAAAACAAGCATAACCTCAAGACTTTCAACACATATAGAGGAAACTTAATATTATTTCAATTCCTACAAGCATATACTCCTCCCTCACAATAATTTTCAGTAGCATCATGAATGAATTCAACAATACAACTATCACATAAAAAATTATTTTCATGATGCACAAGCATAGAATTTTTATTACTCTCCACATAAGCAAAATTCTTCTCATTAGGAATAGTGGGAGTATCATAAGAAACTCGAATACTATAAATTGTTTCCACATTAAAATAGTAATGTTCAGAAAAAGGGTAACCATAATAATGACAAGTTTTATAAATATAATCATCACTACTTTTTATAGCATAAGTATCATCGCAATAATCATCATAAGTAGCAACTTTGTTCTCATCACAATCAATTGAAATCTCTTCCAAGATAGTGGAATCATTACTAAATAAAGTCATGACCTCTCCAAATCCACTTTTACAACTATCACAATAAGATTCAACACCCTCCAAAATAGTGGGATCATTACTTCCTAAAGTTAACACTCTTCCAAACCCACTTTCATCAATATAATCATCATAGGTAGGAGGCATGCTATCATCATAGTAAATTTGCATATCAACACTTGGGGCACTAAAAACATCATATTTATTAAACATAGCATCCCCAAGCTTGGGACAAACATTAATTGCAGCAAATAAATTCTCAAACTTATCATTCTCATCAAACATAGCATCCCCAAGCTTGGGCCTTTTCATATCATAAGCATAATTTCTCATCATTAATAGTATGGATAACACAAATAGTATAGCAATTATTATCATCACAATGAGTAATAGGAGCAACATTATTTGGGAGGGATACCTTTTTACCTTTGCTTCTCCGTCTTTTCTTTTTCTTCTTCGCATCATGTGTGGGTTTAATCCTCTTTTTGGAGCTCCTTATTAATGAGATTGGTTGAATAGAAGGCTCCTCCTCGTTACCTGATTCATCATAAGAAAGAATAGGAGGATATTGGGAAATCTCTTCCCTTTCATTAGTATTCTCTTCATCTTATATTTGTTTTCTTGTCTTTATGTAATTGGCAATATAATGATTTTCAATGCAATTCACCGCACAATACATATAAATTTCCTCTAAATCAATATCAAGGAATTTCTCAAGGTTCTATTCTGGAATATGCTTAGTTATACGTTTCATTTCTTCATAACCCAAAAGCAAACTAAGTTCATTATGATGTGCAAGGGAAATCAAGTCATCATAATTTTTGGACATGATTCGATCATGAAACAATTTGCATTGGAGATTTAAATGACCATGTTCATTGCAAAGTTCACAAGTATGGCAAAGAAATTTTAAATTTTTAGCACAAACATCTAGCCTCTCTTGCAACCATTTAGTTTCTAAATACTTATGCCTCTTGCAAAATCTATCTTCCCTATTTGGTGTGTACATGCAAACTCTATGCACTCCAAAAAAGGTGACATGCTTATAAGAAACATTTTCATCATGACTAGTACAATCATCATTAGTGCTATGGATATTCAAAGAGTTCATACTAACAACATTGCAATCATGCTCATCATTCAAAGATTTAGTGCCAAACATTTTAATGCATTCTTCCTCTAGCAATTGAGCACAATTATCGGAATCCTTATTTTCATGAAAGACATTAAAAAGATGAAGCATATGAGGCACCCTCAATTCCAATTTTTTGTAGTTTTCTTTTATAAACTAAACTAGTGATAAAACAAGAAACAAAAAGACTCTATTGCAAGATCTAAAGATATACCTTCAAGCACTAACCTCACCAGCAGCGATGCCAGAAAAGAGCTTAGTTGACGGGGTGTTAGTGCTTCTTACCTAGCCTCCCCGGCAACGGCGCCAGAAAAGAGCTTGATGTCTACTACACAACCTTCTTCTTGTAGACGTTGTTGGGCCTCCAAGTGCAGAGGTTTGTAGGGCAGTAGCAAATTTCCCTCAAGTGGATGATCTAAGGTCTATCAATCCGTGGGAGGCGTAGGATAAAGATGGTCTCTCTCAAACAACCCTGTAACCAAATAACAAAAATTCTCTTGTGTCCCCAACACACCCAATACAATGGTAAATTGTATATGTGCACTAGTTCGGCGAAGAGATGGTGATACAAGTGCAACATGGATGGTAGATATAGGTATTTGTAATCTGAAAATATAAAAACAGCAAGGTAGGAAGTGATAAAAGTGGGTGTAAACGGTATTGCAATGCTTCGAAACAAGGCCTAGGGTTCATACTTTCACTAGTGCAAGTTCTCTCAACAATAACAACATAACTCGATCATATAACTATACCTCAACATGCAACAAAGAGTCACTCCAAAGTCACTAATAGCGGAGAACAAACGAAGAGATTATTGTAGGGTACGAAAACACCTTAAAGTTATTCTTTCCGATCAATCTATTGGGCTATTCCTATAAGTGTCACAAACAGCCCTAGAGTTTGTAGTAAAATAACACCTTAAGACACAAATCAACCAAAACCCTAATGTCACCTAGATACTCCAATGTCACCTCAAGTATCCGCGGGTATGATTATACGTTATGCATCACACAATCTCAGATTCACCTATTCAACCAACAGAAAGAACTTCAGAGAGTGCCCCAAAGTTTCTACCGGAGAGTCAAGACGAAAATGTGTACCAACCCCTATGCATAAGTTCACAAGGTCACCGAACCTGCAAGTTGATCACCAAAACATACATCTAGTAGATCACGTGATATCCCATTTTCACCACAAATAAGCATATGCAAGACATACACCAAGTGTTCTCAAATCTTTAAAGACTCAATCCGATAAAATAACTTCAAAGGGAAAACTCAAGCCATTACAAGAGAATGGAGGGGGAGAAACATCATAAGATCCAACTATAATAGCAAAGTTCGCGATACATCAAGATCTTGCCAAATCAAGAACACGAGAGAGAGAGAGAGAGAGAGAGAGAGAGAGAGATCAAACACGTAGCTACTGGTACATACCCTCAGCCCCGAGGGTGAAATACTCCCTCCTCGTCATGGAGAGCGCCGGGATGATGAAGATGGCCATAGGTGATGGATTCCCCCTCCGACAGGGTGCCAAAACGGGCTCCCGAGAGGTTTTTGGTGGCTACAGAGGCTTGCAGCGGCGGAACTCCCGATCTAGGTTATGTTTCGGGGGTTTCTGTATTTATAGGAGGGTTTGGCATCGAGAACAAGTTAGGAGGACCGCACGGGGTGTCCACGAGGCACAGGGGCGCGCCCTAAGGGGGGGAGGGGGCGCCCCCACCCTCGTGTGCCCCACAGGACTCCTCTCCAATAAATTTTTGTTCTAGTATTTTTTATATTTTCAAGCAAAAATCTCTGTTGATTTTCAATGCATTCCGAGAACTTTTATTTCTGCACAAAAACAACACCACGGTAGTTCTGCTGAAACAGTGTCAATCCGGGTTAGTTCTAACCAAATCATACCAAAAGCATGTATGATAAAAGTTTGTTTGGAAGAGTGTCAACTTTAGGAAGTAATGATCCCACTATTTTGGAGGGTGTTGAATCTTATTGTGACAATTATGAAAGTGGATTTGAAGAGGTCATGACTTTATTTAGTAATGATTCCACTATCTTGGAAGAGGTTTCAATTGATTATGATGAGAACAAAGTTGCTACTTATAATGATTATTGTGATGATACTTATGTTATAAAAAGTAGTAATGATTATATTTATAAAACTTGTCATGATTATGATTACCCTTTTTCTAAACATTACTCTTTTAATGTGGAAACAATTTATAGTATTCGAGTTTCTTATGATACTCCCACTATTCTGAATGAGAAGAATTTTGCTTATGTGGAGAGTAATAAAGTTTCTATGCTTGTGGATCATGAAAAGAGTGATTTATGTGATATTTATATTGTTGAATTCATTCATGATGCTACTCAAAATTATTATGAGGAGGAATATATGGTTGTAGGAATTGCAATAATATCAAGTTTCCTCTCTATGTGTTGAAAGTTTTGAAGTTATGCTTGTTTTGTCTTGCTATGCTAGTTGATTCTTGTTTCCATAAGTTGTTTGCTCAGAAAATCCCTATGCATAGGAAGTGGGTTAGACTTAAATGTGCTAGTCATATTCTTCATGATGCTCTCTTTGTGTTTCATTTTCTTATCTTTTATGTGAGCTTAATTGAAATAATCATGCCTAACTAAAGGGCATTAAATAAAAGCGCTTGTTGGGAGATAAACCAATATTTATACTTACTATTTTTGTGTGTTAACATGATTAATGTACTGCATTAATCATGTTTTATAGCTTTTGTTTAAATAAAGTGCCAAGTAAAGCCTTAGGGATAGTGTGGATGATAGTTGACTTGATTCTGTGCAAAAACAGAAACTTTTGCGCTAAGTCCAGGAATTTTGAAAATTCACTGGAACGTGATTTTGATCTGAATATTTTACACAAGATTGATATACAAATTACCTATATTGTCCTAAGTTTTCAGAATTTTTGGAGTTATAAAAGTATGGAAAGTTTCCAGATTACTACACACTGTTCTGTTTTTGACAGATTCTGTTTTCTATGTGATGTTTGCTTATTTTGATGAATCTATGAGTAGTATCTGAGGGTATGAACAATGGAAGAGTTGGAGTACAGTAGATATAACACCAGTATGAATTTAGAATGAGTTCACAACAGTGCCTAAGTGGTGATTTTATTTTTATACTAACGGAGCTTCCAAGTTTTCTGTTGAGTTTTGTGTTGTGAAGTTTTCAAGTTTTGGGTAAAGATTCGATGAACTATGGAATAAGGAGTGGCAAGAGCCTAATATTGGGGATGCCCAAGGCACCCCAAGGTAATATTCAAGGACAACCAAGATCCTAAGCTTGGGGATGCCCTGGATGGCATCCCCTCTTTCGTCTTCATTCATCGGTAACATTACTTGGAGCTTTATTTTTATTCACCACATGATATGTGTTTTCCTTGGAGCGTCATTTTATTAGGATTTGCTTGTTGCTTGAATAAAATATTAAGATCTAAAATTCTTAACTGTTAGAGAGTCTTCACATAGTTACATAATTATTCAACTACTCATTGATCTTCACTTATATCTTTTGTAGTAGTTTGTCATTTGCTCTAGTGCTTCAATTATATCTTTTTAGAGCACAGCGGTGGTTTTATTTTGAAGAAATTGTTGAACTCTCATGCTTCCCTTATATTATTTTGAGAGTCTTAAACAACATGGTAATTTTCTTTGGTTATCCATTTAGCCCTAATATGATGGGCATCCAAGAGGGATATAATGAAAACTTTCATATAAAGTGCATTGAATACTATGAGAAGTTTGATTACTTATGATTGTTTATAGATATGAGGATGGTGATATTAGAGTCATGCCAGTGAGTAATTGTGGATTGTAGAAATACTTGTGTTGAAGTTTTGATTCCCGTAGCATGCACGTGTGGTGAACCGTTATGTGATGAAGTCGGAGCATGATTTATTTATTGATTGTCTTCCTTATGAGTGGCGGTCGGGGACGAGAAATGGTCTTTTCCTACCAATCTATCCCCCTAGGAGCATGCACGTAGTACTTTGTTTCGATAAATAATAGATTTTTGCAATAAGTATGTGAGTTATTTATGACTAATGTTGAGTCCATGGATTATATGCACTCTCACCCTTCCACCATTGCTAGCCTCTCTAGTACCGTGCAACTTTCGCTGATACCATACACCCACCATATACCGTCCTCAAAACAGCCACCATACCTACCTATTATGGCATTTGCATAGCCATTCCGAGATATATTTCCATGCAACTTTCCACCATTCCGTTTATTATGACACGCTTCATCATTGTCATATTGTTTTGCATGATCATGTAGTTGACATCGTATTTGTGGCAAAGACACCGTTCATAATTTTCATACATGTCACTCTTGAATCATTGCACATCCCCGTACACCGCCAGAGGCATTCATATAGAGTCATATTTTGTTCTAAGTATCGAGTTGTAATTCTTGAGTTGTAAGTAAATAAAAGTGTGATGATCTTCATTATTAGAGCATTGTCCTAGTGAGGAAAGGATGATGGAGACTATGATTCCCCCACAAGTCGGGATGAGACTCCGGACAAAAAATAAAATAAAATAAAAAAATAAAAAAAGAGGACAAAAAAGAGCAAAAAAAAGAGGAAAAGAGAGAAGGGGCAATGCTACTATCCTTTTACCACACTTGTGCTTCAAAGTAGCACAATGATCTTCATGATAGAGAGTCTCCTATGGCGTCACTTTCATATACTCGTGGGAATTTTTCATTATAGAACTTGGCTTGTATATTCTAATGACGGGCTTCCTCAAATTGCCCTAGGTCTTCATGAGCAAGCGATTTGGATGCACACCCACTTAGGTTTTTTTGAGCTTTCATAAACTTATAGCTCTAGTGCATCCATTGCATGGCAATCCCTACTCACTCACATTGATATCTATTGATGGGCATCTCCATATCCCATTGATACACCTAGTTTGTGAGACTATCTTCTCTTTTTTGTCTTCTCCACAACCACCATATTCTATTCCACCTATAGTGCTATGTCCATGGCTCACGCTCATGTATTGCATGAAAGTTGAAAAAGTTTGAGAACATCAAAAGTATGAAATAATTGCTTGGCTTGTCATTTGTGGTTTTTTGATAGAAAGACTGTAAGGGAACCCCCTACAGTATAATTGGTGCAACAAACCCAATTGCAAGTACCGTGCCTTGAACCTGGGTGGGTGGGAAGGCATCAACCCCTTCCCACCACTAGGCTATGCCTTAGTCTGCTTGTCATCGGTGTTGTGCATGATTGGAATATTTTGTGTGATGAAGATGGAGCATAGTGAGACTATATGATTTTGTAGGGATAACTTTCTTTGGCCATGTTATTTTGAGAAGACATTATTGCTTTATCAGTATGCTTGAAGTACTATTGTTTTTATGTCAATACTAAACTTTTGTTTTGAATCTTATGGATCTAAATATTCTTGCCACAATAGAGAAGATTACATTGATAAATATGTTAGGTAGCATTACCACATCGAAAATTCTGTTTTTATCATTTACCTACTTGAGGACGAGCAGGAATTAAGCTTGGGGATGCTTGATACGTCTCCAACGTATCTATAATTTTTATTGTTCCATGCTATTATATTATCCATCTTGGATGTATTATATGCATTTATATGCTATTTTATATGATTTTTGGGACTAACCTATTAACCTAGAGCCCAGTGTCAGTTTCTGTTTTTCTCCTTGCTTTTGAGTTTTGCAGAAAAGGAATATCAAACGGAGTCCAAACGAGCTAAAAATTTACTGTGTATTTTTATGGACCAGAACAAGCCCACGGAGCATCGGAGACGGACCAGAAGAGTCCTGAGGCCACCACAAGGGCAGGGGCCGCGCCCTACCCCCTGGGCGCGCCCCCACCCTTGTGGTCACCTCGTGGACCCCCTGACTTGCCCCCGATGCCAAAAATTCTTATAAATACCAAAATCCCCAGAAATAAACCTAGTCCGGGAGTTCCGCCGACACAAGTCTCTGTAGCCACGGAAAACCAATCGGGACCCTGTTCTGGCACCCTGCCGGAGGGGGAATCCATCATCGGTGACCATCTTCATCATCCCGGCGCTCTCCATGATGAGGAGGGAGTAGTTCACCCTTGGGGACGAGGATATGTACCAGTAGCTATGTGTTTGATCTCTCTCTCTCTCCCCCGTGTTCTTGATTTGGCACGATCTTGATGTACCGCGAGCTTTGCTATTATAGTTGGATCTTATGATGCTTCTCCCCCTCTACCTTCTTGTAATGGATTGAGTTTTCCCTTTGAAGTTATCTTATCGGATTGAGTCTATAAGGATTTGAGAGCACTTGATGTATGTCTTGCATGTGCTTACCTATGGTGACAATGGGATATTCACATGATGTATGTGTTGGTGATCAACTTGCGGGTTCTGTGACCTTGTGAACTTATGCATAGGGGTTGGCACACGTTTTCGTCTTGACTCTCTGGTAGAAACTTTGGGGCACTCTTTGAAGTTCTTTGTGTTGGTTTGAATACATGAATATGAGATTGTTGTGATGCATATCGTATAATATAACCCGCGGATACTTGTGGTGACATTGAAGTATCTAGGTGACATTATGGTTTTGGTTGATGTGTGTCTTAAGGTGTTATTTTAGTACGAACTCTAGGGCTGTTTGTGACACTTATAGGAATAGCCCAATAGATAGATCAGAAAGAATTACTTTGAGGTGGTTTCGTACCCTACAATAATCTCTTCGTTTGTTCTCCGCTATTAGTGACTTTGGAGCAACTCTTTGTTGCATGTTGAGGGATTTTTATATGATCTAATTATGTTATCATTGTTGAGAGAACTTGCACTAGTGAAAGTATGAACCCTAGGCCTTGTTTCGAAGCATTGCAATACCGTTTTGCTCACTTTTGTTACTAGTTACCTTACTGTTTTTATATTTTCAGATTACAAAAACCTACATCTACCATCCATATTACACTTGTATCACCATCTCTTCGCTGAACTAGTGCACCTATACAATTTACCATTGTATTGGGTGTGTTGGGGACACAAGAGACTCTTTGTTATTTGGTTGCAGGGTTGTTTGGGAGAGACCATCTTCATCCTACGCCCCATGGATTGATAAACCTTAGGTCATCCACCTGAGGGAAATTTGCTACTGTCGTACAAAACTCTGCACTTGGAGGCCCAACACGAGTCTACAAGAAGAAAGTTGCATAGTAGACATCAGAGCACCTGGCTCGTCCTCGAAGCAGAGGAAGCAGGGGGCGACGACGGCACAAGGAGGCGACTCCGGTGGGGCTCGCAGGTCGTCGGGTGCGGGGAGGACTGAGAACGTCGGGATCCGGCCGGGCCCTGGGCGAGGACAGCGGCTGATGCGGTTCGATGGAGCTCCAGGGGTGGCTGCGCAACGAGCTCCTGCAGGACACATGCGTGAGGAAGGTTCAGGGAGGAAGAGGGGGGAAGAGAAGGAGGAGCAGGGGCACGCGGTGGCTGATACGTCTCCAACATATCTATAATTTTTTATTGTTGCATGCTATTATATTACCCGTTTTGGATGTTTATGGGCTTTACTTTACACTTTTATATCATTTTTGGGACTAACCTACTAACCGGAGGCCCAGCCCGAATTGCTGTTTTTTTGCCTATTTCACTGTTTTGAAGAAAAGGAATATCAAACGGAGTCCAAACGGAATGAAACCTTCGGGAGCGATCTTTTTGGAACAAACATGATCCAGGGGACTTGGTGTGGACGTCAAGCAACAGAGGATGCGGCCACAAGGGTGCCCGGCGCACCCCCTACAGGTGGGCGCACTCCCCACCCTCGTGGGCCCCTCGAGCGTCCACCGACCTACTTCTTCCTCCTATATATACCCACGTACCCTGAAACCATCGAGGAGCACCATGAAAAACAATTTCCACCGCCGTAACCTTCTGTATTCGCGAGATCCCATCTTGGAGCCTTCGCCGGTGCTACGCCGGAGGGGGAATCAACCACGAAGGGCCTCTACATCATCTCCAAGGCCCTTCCGATGAGTTGTGAGTAGTTTACAAAGACCTTCGGGTCCATAGTTATTAGCTAGATGACTTCTTCTCTCTCTTTGAATCTCAATACAAAGTTCTACTCGATCTTCTTGGAGATCTATTCGATGTAACTCTTTTTGCTGTGTGTTTGTCGAGATCCGATGAATTGTGGGTTTATGATCAAGTTTTTCTATGAGAAATATTTGAATCTCCTCTGAATTCTTTTATGTGTGATTAAGTTATCTTTGCAAGTCTCTTCGAATTATCAGTTTGGTTTGGCCTACTAGATTAATCTTTCTTGCAATGGGAGAAGTGCTTAGCTTTGGGTTCAATCTTGCGGTGTCCTTTCCCAGTGACAGCAGGGGTAGCAAGGCACATATTGTATTGTTGCCGTCGAGGATAAAAAGATGGGGTTTATATCATATTGCATGAGTTTATCCCTCTACATCATGTCATCTTTCTTAATGCGTTAATCTATTCTTTATGAACTTAATACTCTAGATGCATGCTGGATAGCGGTCGATGTGTGGAGTAATAGTAGTAGATGCAGGCAGGAGTCAGTCTACTTGTCACGGACGTGATGCCTATATACATGAACATGCCTAGATAATCTCATAATTATTCGCTTTTCTATCAATTGCTCGACAGTAATTTGTTCACCCACCGTAATACTTATGCTATCTTGAGAGAAGCCACTAGTGAAACCTATGGCCCCCGGGTCTATCTTTGATCATATAAGCTTTCAATTTACTTTTATTTGCATCTCTACTTTTCAATCTATATCATAAAAATACCAAAAATATTGGCCTCAGGCGCCCGAGCCCCTCTGCCTGGGAAGACATTGGGGACAAACCGTAGCGGCAACTTGTGCGGGACTCCGGCGAGGAGGAGGTCGAGGGTGCAGCAGCAGCGAGCTTGAAGATGACGACGGGGATGTAGTATCAGCAAGTGTGATTGGCCTCAGGTGGATCGAGGAAGAGGGGCTCGGGCGCCCAGGAGGACGTGCTCGGGGACGGGCTCCTTATGATGGGGGTTGGGGAGGTCGGGCGAGGTGCTAGTAGTGGATCGAGCAGGTAGAGAGCTGTAGCGCCGGTTGGGCAGGCACACAAATCGAGGGAGGTGGCTAGTTGGCTCACTGGTGATCCCGAGGGGAATGGAGAATGTGGCGGCGGGCAGGGGGAATGGATGGGACAAGGCCTAGGTTTTAGGGATTGGTCTAGGATTGGACCTATTATATATAGTAGTGGGATTAGGGCAGGGGCTATCACGTCCCTCTGATCGTAATCAGACGATCGATAATAAATATGTTAGGGAGTCCAAATAAGAAACCGAAGATATCTCAGGGATGTTTGGAGATAATCCGGACCCATCGGTCACAAGTGCCCAATTCAGATTCGGGAAAGTTTTGGACAAGTTGCAAGGAGGGAAATGTGGGTTGTGCAGAGATGTTAGGTGGTCGTGTGCAAGTGCGGTTAGTTTCAGAACGGTCAATGAAAACAACAGAGAGAAATGGCGACTACTAACGGATGCATGTTTTGAAAAGAATGATGACATGGAGTGTTGATGCAATGCGAATGATGCGATGATGAAATGCAACAAGCAAAAATAAATCACACGGCAAAACTCGGAATAGCTGGAAGTCTTCTGGAGCGTCGGTCTCAGGGCGTCACACACATGCCGTGGAGGATAGGCCTGGGCCCGATCCCGCCGCCCGCCTGCCCCGTGTAGATCTAGTGCGTGGCTATTCCTGTCGGCTGCGGTGTTAACACGAGCTCCCCGATCTGCGCCGATCCGATGCGCGACCGGAGTCGAGTGACATAGTTGCCTCGTCTCCCACTGGTCAACGCCCATGATCCAATGTGATATATGCTGGCCTATGACCTCATGGGAATACAAGTTGCATATTCCTGACATAAATGACTGTTGGGGAACGTAGTAATTTCAAAAAAATTCCTACTCACACACAAGATCATGGTGATGCATAGCAACGAGAGGGGAGAGTGTGTCCACGTACCCTCGTAGACCGAAAGCAGAAGCGTTAGCACAACGCAGTTGATGTAGTCATACGTCTTCAAGATCCAACGATAAAGTACCAAACGCACGTCACCTCCGAGTTCTGCACACGTTCAACTTGATGATGTCCCTTGAACTCTGATCCAGCCGAGCTTTGAGGGAGAGTTCCATCAGCACGATGGTGTGGTGACGATGATGATGTTCTACCGACGCAGGGCTTCGCCTATGCACCGCTACGATATTATCGAGGTGGATTATCATGGAGGGGGGCACCGCACACGGCTAAGAGATCCAAGGGATCAATTGTTGTGTCTAGAGGTGCCCCCCTGCCCCCGTATATAAAGGAGGGAGGGAGAGGCCAGCCCTAGAGGGGGCACGCCAAGTGTGGAGAGTCCTATTAGGACTCCCAAGTCCTAGTAGGACCCCCTTCCTTTCCGGAGTAGGAGAGAAGGAAAGAGGGGGAGAGGGAGAAGGAAAAGGACCGAGTGGGCCCAGAGATACCTCTCCGACAACCGGAGTGAAACTCCTAATCTCGAAATACGCCAACCCAACAAGTACCTTCGGAGACACCTATAGAGCACCTTGATAATCACCCAGTTACGTTGTGACGTTTGGTAGCACACAAAGTGTTCCTCCGGTAAACGAGAGTTGCATAATCTCATAGTCATAGGAACATGTATAAGTCATAAAGAAAGCAATAGCAACATACTAAATGATCAAGTGCTAAGCTAACAGAATGGGTCAAGTCAATCACATCATTCTCCTAATGATGTGATCCCATTAATTGAATGACAACTCTTTGTCTATGGCTAGGAAACATAACCATCTTTGATCAACGAGCTAGTCAAGTAGAGGCATACTGGTGACAGTATGTTTGTCTATGTATTCTCACATGTATTATGTTTCCGGTTAATACAATTCTAGCATGAATAATAAACATTTATCATGATATAAGGAAATAAATAATAACTTTATTATTGCCTCTAGGGCATATTTCCTTCAGTCTCCCACTTGCCCCAGAGTCAATAATCTAGTTCACATCACCATGTGATTTAACACACATATTCACATCTGTATGTGATTAATACCCATAGTTCACATTGTCATGTGATCAACACCCAAAGGGTTTACTAGAGTCTATAATCTAGTTCACATCGCTATGTGATTAACACCCAAAGAGTACTAAGGTATGATCACGTTTTGCTCGTGAGAGAAGTTTAGTCAACGGGTCTGTCACATTCAAAGCCGTATGTACTTTGCAAATATTCTATGTCTACAATGCTCTGCATAGAGCTACTCTAGCTAATTGCTCCCACTTTCAATATGTATCCAAATTGAGACTTAGAGTCATCTGGATCAGTGTAAAAGCATGCACCGATGTAACTCTTTACGACGAACTCTTTTATCACCTCCATAATCGAGAAATATTTCCTTAGTCCTCACTAAGGATAATCTTGACCGCTGTCCAGTGATCTACTCCTAGATCAAAATTGTACTCCCTTGCCAAACTCAGAGCAAGGTATACAATAGGTCTGGAACACAACATAGCATATTTTATAGAACCTATGACTGGGGCATAGGGAATGACTTTTCATGATCTTTCTATTTTGTGCCAAGGTCGGGTTTTGAGTCTTACTCAACTTCACACCTTGTAACACAGGCAAGAACTCCTTCTTTGACTGTTCCATTTTGAACTACTTCAAAATCTTATCAAGGTATGTACTCATTGACAAAATATTATCAAGTGTCTTGATCTATCTCTATAGATCCTGATGCTCAATTGTAAGCAGCTTCACTGAGGTATTTCTTTGAAACACTCTTATTCAAGTATCCTTTTATGCTATCCAGAATTTCTATATCATTTCCAAACAACAATATGGCATCTACATATAGTTTTAGAAATGCTACAGAGCTCCCACTCACTTTCTTGTAAATACAGGCTTCTCAGAAAGTCTGTATAAAACCACATGCTTTGATCAACTCATCAAAGCGTATATTCCAACTCCGAGATACTTATACCAGTCCATAGATGGATCGCTGGAGCTTGCACATTTTGTTAGCACTTTTAGGATTGACAAAACCTTCTGGTTGCATCATATACAACTCTTCTTTAATAAATCCATTAAGGAATGCAGTTTTTGACATCCATTTGCCAGATTTCATAAAATGTGGCAATTGCTAACATGATTCGGACAGACTTAAGCATCGATACGAGTGAGAAAATCTCATCGTATTCAACACTTTGAACTTGTCGAAAAACCTTTTGCGACAAGTCGAGCTTTGTAGATAGTAACACTACTTTCAGTGTATGTCTTCCTATTGAAGATCCATTTATACAATATGTCTTGCCGATCATCGGGCAACTCCACCAAAGTCCACACTTTGTTCTCATACATGGATCCCATCTCAGATTTCATGGCCTCAAGCCATTTCGCGGAATCTGGGCTCATCATCGCTTCCTCATAGTTCATAGGTTCATCATGGTCTAGTAACATGACTTCCGGAACAGGATTACCGTACCACTCTGGTGCGGACTATACTTTGGAAGACCTACGAGGTTCGGTAGAAACTTGATCTGAAGTTTCATGATCAATATCATTAGCTTCCTCACTAATTGGTGTAGTTATCACAGGAACCGGTTTCTGTGATGAACTACTTTCCAATAAGGGAGCAGGTACAGTTACCTCATCAAGTTCTACTTTCCTCCCACTCACTTCTTTCGAGAGAAACTCCTTCTCTAGAAAGGATCCATCTTAGCAATGAATATCTTGCCTTCGGATCTGTGATAGAAGGTGTACCCAACAGTTTCCTTTGGGTATTCTATGAAGATGCACTTCTCCGATTTGGGTTCGAGCTTATCAGGTTGAAACTTTCTCACATAAGCATCGCAGCCCCAAACTTTAAGAAATGACAACTTTGGTTTCTTGCCAAACCACAGTTCATAACACGTCGTGTCAACGGATTTTGATGATGCCCTATTTAAAGTGAATGCAGCTGTCTCTAATGCATAACCCCAAAACGATAGTGGTAAATCGGTAAGATACATCATAGATCGTACCATATCCAATAAAGTGCGGTTATGACGTTCGGACACACCATTACGCTGTGGTGTTCCATGTGGCGTGAGCTGTGAAACTATTCCACATTGTTTTTAAATGAAGGCCAAACTCGCAACTCAAATATTCTCCTCTACGATCAGATTGTAGAAACTTTATTTTCTTGTTACGATCATTCTCCACTTCACTCTGAAATTCTTTGAACTTTTCAAATGTTTTAGACCTGTGCTTCATTAAGTAGATATACTCATATCTGCTCAAATCATCTGTGAAGGTTAGAAAATAACGATACTCGCCACGAGCATCAACACTCATTGGACCGCATACATCGGTATGTATTATTTCCAACAAGTCAGTAGCTCGTTCCATTGTTCCGAAGAACAGAGTTTTAGTCATCTTGCCCATAAGGCACGGTTCGCAAGCATCAAATGATTCATAATCAAGTGATTCCAAAAGTCCATCTTTATGGAGTTTCTTCACGCACTTTACACTGATATGACCCAAACGGCAGTGCCACAAATATGTTGCACTATCATTATCAACTTTGCATCTTTTGGCATCAATATTATGAATATGTGTATCACTATGATCAAGATTCAATAAACCATCAACATTGGGTGTATGACCATAGAAGGTTTTATTCATGTAAACAGAATAACAATTTATTCTCTATCCTAGATGAATAATCGTACCGCAATAAACATGATCCAATTATATTTATGCTCAAGGCAAACACCAAATAACATTTATTTAGGTTCAACACTAATCTCAAAAATAGAGGGAGTGTGCGATGATGATTATATCAATCTTGGAACCACTTCCAACACACATCGTCACTTCACCCTCAACTAGTCTCTGTTTATTTTGTAACTCCTATTTCAAGTTACTAATCTTAGAAACCGAACAAGTATCAAATACCCAAGGGTTACTATAAACACTAGTAAGGTACACATCAATAACCTGTATATCAAATATACCCATGTTCACTTTTCCATCCTTCTTATCTACCAAATATTCAGGGTATTTCCGCTTCTAGTGACCATTTCCTTTGCAGTAGAAGCACTCAGTTTCAGGCTTTGGTCCAGCTTTGGGCTCCTTCACGGGAGTGACAACTTGCTTGCCATTCTGCTTGAAGTTCCCTTTCTTTCCCTTTGCCCTTTTCTTGAAACTAGTGGTCTTGTCAATCATCAACACTTGATGCTCTTTCGTGATTTCTACCTTCATCGATTTCAACATCACGAAGAGCTCGGGAATCGTTTTCGTCATCCCTTGCATACTATAGTTCATCACGAAGTTCCAGTAACTTGGTGATGGTGACTAGAGAACTCTGTCAATCACTATCTTATCTAGAAGATTAACTCCCACTTGATTCAAGCGATTGTTGTACCCAGACAATCTGAGCACATGCTCACTGCTTGAGCTATTCTCCTCCATTTTTTAGCTATAGAACTTGTTAGAGACTTCATATCTCTCAACTTGGGTATTTGCTTGAAATATTAACTTCAACTCTTGGAACATCTCATATGGTCCATGACATTCAAAACGTCTTTGAAGTCCCGATTCTATGCCGTAAAGCATGGTGCACTAAACTATCAAGTAGCCATCATATTGAGCTAGCCAAACGTTCATAACGTCCTCATGTGCTCTTGCAATAGGTTTGTCACCTAGCGGTGCATCAAGGACATAATTCTTATGTGCAGCAATGAGGATAAACCTCGGATCATGGACCTAGTCCGCATCATTGCTACTATCATCTTTCAACTTAGTTTTCTCTAAGAACATATCAAAAATAAAACAGGGGAGCTAAACGCAAGCTATTGATCTACAACATAGATATATGCTAATACTGCCAGGACTAAGTTCATGATAAATTTAAGTTCAATTAATCATATTACTTAAGAACTCCCACTTAGATAGAGATCCCTTTAATCATCTAAGTGATCACGTGATCCATATCAACTAAACCATAACCGATCATCACGTAAAATGGAGTAGTTTTCAATGGTGAACACCACTATGTTGATCATTCTACTATATGATTCACGCTCGACCTTTTGGTCTTAGTGTTCCGAGGCCATATCTGCATATGCTAGGCTCGTCAAGTTTAACCTGAGTATTCTGCGTGTGCAAAACTGGCTTGCACCCGTTGTAGATGGACGTAGAGCTTATCACACCCGATCATCACATGGTGTCTGGGCACGACGAACTTTGGCAACAGTGCATACTCAGAGAGAACACTTTTATCTTGAAATTTAGTGAGAGATCATCTTATAATGCTACAGTCAATCAAATCAAGATAAGATGCATAAAAGATAAACATCACATTCAATCAATATAAGTAATATGATATGGCCATCATCATCTTGTGCTTGTGATCTCCATCTCCGAAGCACCGTCATGATCACCATCGTCACCGGCGCGACACCTTGATCTACATCGTAGCATCGTTGTCGTCTCGCCAACTATTGGTTCTACGACTATCGCTATCGCTTAGTGATAATGTAAAGCAATTACAGGGCGATTGCATTGCATACAATAACGCAACAACCATATGGCTCCTGCCAGTTGCCGATATCTCGGTTACAAAACATGATCATCTCATACAATAAAATATAGCATCATGCCTTGACCATATCACATCACAACATGCCCTGCAAAAACAAGTTAGACGTCCTCTACTTTGTTGTTGCAAGTTTTACGTGGCTGTTATGAGCTGAGCAAGAACCGTTCTTACCTACGCATCAAAACCACAATGATAGTTCGTCAAGTTAGTGTTGTTTTAACCTTCTCAAGGACCGGGCGTAGCCACACTCGGTTCAACTAAAGTTGGAGAAACTGACACCCGCTAGTCACCTGTGTGCAAAGCACGGCGGTAAAATCAGTCTTGCATAACCGTATGCGTAATGTCGGTCCGAGCCGCTTCATCCAACAATACCGCCGAACCAAAGTATGACATGCTGGTAAGAAGTATGACTTGTATCACCCACAACTCACTTGTGTTCTACTCGTGCATATAACATCTACGCATAAAACCAAGCTCTGATACCACAGTTGGGGAACGTAGTAATTTCAAAAAATTAATTTCAAAAAATTTCCTACGCACACACAAGATCATGGTGATGCATAGCAACAAGAGGGGAGAGTGTGTCCACGTATCCTCGTAGACCAAAAGCGGAAGCGTTAGCACAACGCGGTTGATGTAGTCGTACGTCTTCATGATCTGACTGATCAAGTACCGGACACACGACACCTCCGAGTTCTGTACACGTTCAACTCGATGACGTCCCTCGAACTCCGATCCAGCCGAGCTTTGAGGGAGAGTTCCGTCAGCACGACGGCGTGGTGACGATGATGATGTTCTACCGACGCAGGGTTTCGCCTAAGCACCACTACGGTATTACCGACGTGGATTATGGTGGAGGGGGCACCGCATACGGCTAAGAGATCCAAGGGATCAATTGTTGTGTCTAGAGGTGCCCCCTGCCCCCGTATATAAAGGAGGGAGGGAAAGGACGACCCTAGATGGGGCGCGCCAAGAGTGGGGAGTCCTACTAGGACTCCCAAGTCCTAGTAGGATTCCCCCTTCCTTTCCGGAGTAGGAGAGAACTAAAGAGGGGGAGAGGGAGAAGGAAAAGGGGGCTGCACCCCTTGTCCAATTCGGACCAGAGGGGGGGCGCGTGCCTCCTTCCTTTTGGCCTCTCTCCTCTATTCCCGTATGGCCCAATAAGACCCATATACTCCCCGGCGAATTCCTGTAACTCTCCGGTACTCCGAAAAATACCTGAATCACTCGGAACCTTTCCGAAGTCCGAATATAGTCGTCCAATATATCGATCTTTACGTCTCGACCATTTCGAGACTCCTCGTCATGTCCCTGATCTCATCCGGGACTCCGAACTACCTTCGGTACATCAAAACACATAAAGTCATAATATAACCGTCATCAAACTTTAAGCGTGCGGACCCCACGGGTTCGAGAACTATGTAGACATGACCGAGACACATCTCCGGTCAATAACCAATAGCGGAACCTGGATGCTCATATTGGCTCCCACATATTCTACGAAGATCTTTATCGGTCAAACCGCATAACAACATACGTTGTTCCCTTTCTCATCGGTATGTTACTTGCCCGAGATTTGATTATCGGTATCTCAATACCTAGTTCAATCTCGTTACCGGCAAGTCTCTTTACTCGTTCCGCAATACATCATCCCGCAACTAACTCATTAGTTGCAATTCTTGCAAGGCTTATAGTGATGTGCATTACCGAGTGGGCCCAGAGATACCTCTCCGACAATCGGAGTGACAAATCCTAATCTCGAAATACGCCAACCCAACAAGTACCTTCGGGGACACCTGTAGAGCACCTTTATAATCACCCAATTACGTTGTGACCTTTGGTAGCACACAAGGTGTTCCTCCGGTAAACGGGAGTTGCATAATCTCTTAGTCATAGGAACATGTATAAGTCATGAAGAGAGCAAAAGCAACATACTAAACGATCAAGTGCTAAGCTAACTGAATGGGTCAAGTCAATCACATCATTCTCCTAATGATGTGATCCCCTTAATCAAATGACAACTCTTTGTCTATGGCTAGAAAACATAACCATCTTTGATCAACGAGCTAGTCAAGTAGAGGCATACTAGTGACAGTATGTTTGTCTATGTATTCACACATGTATTATGTTTCCGGTTAATACAATTCTAGCATGAATAATAAACATTTATCATGATATAAGGAAATAAATAATAACTTTATTATTGCCTCTAGGGCATATTTCCTTCAATGACATGTCCATACACCTACATAATTTAATTCCGCTCATTAGTTAACGCATGTTAGGGAAAACTTATGAGCATCCCTGCACTCTATGCATTTAAAGATGCACGCAATCCACACAAAAAAAGAAAAGGATGCACACAACCAATAATTACCAGGCCTTAATTCACGAGTCTTGTGAAGTACTTCATCCTTCCGGAATTACTTGCCACAAAAAGGATGTATCTAAATATATTTTTAGTTTTAATTTTTTTTCGAAAAGGGGGGGCTCCCCGGCCTCTGCATCAGAACGATGCATACGGCCAACTTTATAAATAGGCAAATAGGTTCAACAAGGTCTTAAAGTCTCAAACGGAAGTAAAGGAAAGCTCATAAAGAGCCAAAGGCCAATAACAAACTAGCCAAAAAAGGCCACAACCGGCTGGCATAAAAAAGATAGGTAAACTAATTGCCTGTCCTATTACATGACCGCCATCCAAACCGGTTGAAGATATCCCATGCTACCATCTTCCACAGGATAGATCCAGTAACCAAACGCTTACTGGCCTCCGTTGGGGTGAGTAGCGACCACATACGGATCAACGCAGTTGCTCGGAAGATAACCTGCAAAAAATGAATATTTTTTGTTTTGTTAAAAACCAAATCATTTATGCAGTTCCAGACTGCCCACAATAAAGCACACACTACTACGCGAATGTGTCTCGCTGTTTCGGACTCTATCCCATTAAGCCACGTTCCAAATAACGTGCTGACAGAACTCGGAGGAGTAATGTTAAAAGCAATGTGGACCATCCGCCATAGAACTTTGGCTAACGGGAAATCAAGAAAAAGGTGTTTGATAGTTTCATCTCGATCACAGAAACTACACCTAGTAGGTCCTGTGTAGTTACGCTTTGCCAAATTGTCCTTGGTTAAGATGACTTGTTTATGTACAAACCACATAAACACTTTGATTTTCAAAGGAACTTTGACTGTCCAAACATATTTGGAACTTGGAATAGAGCTTGAATTAATAACATCGAGATACATTGATTTAACTGTAAACTCTCCAAACCTAGTAAGCTTCCAACGTAATTGATTGGGCTGTTGAGACAGCTGCACCTCCATCAGTCTACTCACTAGTTGGAGCCACTCTTCCCAATGATTACCGACTAGCGTCCTCCTGAACTGAATATTAAGGGGAATGGATTGAAGTACCTTTGCAACAAAAGCATCACGTCGTTGAACAATACGATACAGAGACGGGTATTGAAGTGCAAGGGGGGTCTCTCCGAGCCAAGTATCCTCCCAGAATCGTGTGCTAGCACCATTGCCGATAATAAACTTTGTCCTATTAAAAAAGACTAATCTGACTCTTAGAAGCCCTTTCCAAAAAGGTGAGTCAGTCGGCCTCGCTGTCACCTGGGACAAAGTTTTGGAGTGAAGATACTTACTACGGAGGATCTGCGCCCAAGTGGCATCAATCTCGATAGATAACTTTGACAGCCACTTGCTGAGAAGACATTTGTTCTTGTCCTCAAGATTCTCAATGCCAAGATCCCCTTGGTCTTTTGGTCGACAAATAATATCCCATTTGGTGAGTCTGTATTTTCTTTTTAGTTCATCGCTCTCCCAGAAGAATCGGGATCGATAAAAGTCCAGCCTTTTCCTAACTCCAACTGGGACTTCGAAGAAAGACAAGAGAAACATAGGCATACTCATGAGAACCGAATTAATCAGAATTAATCGTCCTCCGTATGACATAAGCTTGCCCTTCCAGCAACTCAGTTTCTTTTCAAAGTGATCCTCGATACACTTCCATTCTCTGTTTGTCAGCTTACGATGGTGAATTGGTATACCTAAATACGTAAAAGGTAAGGTCCCCAATTCGCACCCAAACAATTGCCTATAAGCCTCTTGTTCCTCATTGGCTCTTCCAAAACAGAACAATTCACTTTTGTGAAAGTTAATATTTAACCCGGTCAATTGTTCAAATAAGCATAACACCGGCTTCATATTTCTCGCTTTTGCCAAGTCATGCTCCATAAAGATGATCGTATCATCGGCGTACTGTAGGATAGACACACCTCCATCAACTAGATGAGGCACCAAGCCACCCACATGTTGGGGAACGTAGTAATTTCAAAAAAATTCCTATGCACACGCAAGATCATGGTGATGCATAGCAACGAGAGGGAGAGTGTGTCCACGTACCCTCGTAGACCAAAAGCGGAAGCGTTAGCACAACGCGGTTGATGTAGTCGTACGTCTTCACGATCTGACCGATCAAGTACCGAACGGATGTCACCTCCGAGTTCAGCACACGTTCAGCTCGATGACGTCCCTCGAACTCCGATCCAGCTAAGCTTTGAGGGAGAGTTCCGTCAGCACGACGGCGTGGTGACGACGATGATGTTCTACCGACGCAGGGCTTTGCCTAAGCACCGCTACGATATTATCGAGGTGGATTATGGTGGAGGGGGGCACCGCACACGGCTAAGATATCCAAGGGATCAATTGTTGTGTCTAGAGGTGCCCCCCCGCCTCCGTATATAAAGGAGGGAGGGAGAGGCTGGCCCTAGAGGGGGCGCGCCAAGTGTGGGGAGTCCTACTAGGACTCCCAAGTCCTAGTAGTATTCCCCTTTCCTTTCCGGAGTAGGAGAGAAGGAAAGAGGGGGAGAGGGAGAAGGAAAAGGGGGCCGCACCCCTTGTCCAATTTGGACCAGAGGGGGGGCGCGCGCCTCCTTCCTTTTGGCCTCTCCCCTCTATTCCCGTATGGCCCAATAAGGGCCATATACTCCCCGGTGAATTCCCATAACTCTCTGGTACTCCGAAAAATAGCCGAATCACTCGGAACCTTTCTGAAGTCCGAATACAGTCGTCCAATATATTGATATTTACGTCTCAACCATTTCGAGACTCCTCGTCATGTCCCTGATCTCATCTGAGACTCCTAACTACCTTCGGTACATCAAAACACATAACTCATAATATAAATCGTCATCTAACTTTAAGCATGCGGACCCTACGGGTTCGAGAACTATGTAGACATGACCGAGACACGTCTCCAGTCAATAACCAATAGCGGAACCTGGATGCTCATATTGGCTCCCACATATTCTACGAAGATCTTTATCGGTCAAACGACATAAGAACATACGTTGTTCCCTTTGTCATTGGTATGTTACTTGCCCGAGATTTGATCATCGGTATCTCAATACCTAGTTCAATCTCGTTACTGGCAAGTCTCTTTACTCGTTATGTAATGCATCATCCCGCAACTAACTCATTAGTCACATTGCTTGCAAGGCTTATAGTGATGTGCATTACCGAGAGGGCCCAGAGATACCTCTCCGACAATCGGAGTGACAAAACCTAATCTCGAAATACGCCAACTCAACATGTACCTTCGGAGACACCTGTAGAGCTCCTTTATAATCACCCAGTTACGTTGTGACGTTTGGTAGCACACAAAGTGTTCCTCCAGTAAACGGGAGTTGCATAATCTCATAGTCGTAGGAACATGTATAAGTCATGAAGAAAGCAATAGCAACATACTAAACAATCAACTGCTAAGTTAACGGAATGGGTCAAGTCAATCACACCATTCTCCTAATGATGTGATCTCGTTAATCAAATGACAACTCATGTCTATGGCTAGGAAACTTAACCATCTTTGATTCAACAAGCTAGTCAAGTAGAGGCATACTAGTGACACTCTGTTTGTCTATGTATTCACACATGTATTATGTTTCTGGTTAATACAATTCTAGCATGAATAATAAACATTTATCATGAAATAAGGAAATAAATAATAACTTTGTTATTACCTCTAGGGCATATTTCCTTCAGTCTCTCACTTGCACTAGAGTCAATAATCTAGTTCACATCCCCATGTGATTTAACACCAATATTCACATCTGTATGTGATTAATACCCATAGTTCACATCATCATGTGATCAACACCCAAAGGGTTTACTAGAGTCAATAATCTAGTTCACATCGCTATGTGATTAACACCCAAAGAGTACTAAGGTATGATCATGTTTTGCTCGTGAGAGAAGTTTAGTCAACGGGTCTGTCACATTCAGAGCCATATGTATTTTGCGAATATTCTATGTCTACAATGCTCTGCATGGAGCTACTCTAGCTAATTGCTCCCACTTTCAATATGTATCCAGATTGAGACTTAGAGTCATCTGGATCGGTGTAAAAGCTTGCACTGGTGTAACTCTTTACAACGGGCTCTTTTATCACTTCCATAATCGAGAAATATTTCCTTAGTCCTCACTAAGGATATTCTTGACCACTGTCCAGTGATCTACTCCTAGATCAAAATTGTACTCCCTTACCAAACTCAGAGCAAGGTATACAATAGGTCTGGTACACAGCATAGCGTACTTTATAGAACCTATGACTGAGCCATAGGGAATGACTTTTCATTCTTTTCTATTTTCTGCCATGGTTGGGTTTTTTGAGTCCTACTCAACTTCACACCTTGCAACACAGGCAAGAACTCCTTCTTTGATTGTTCCATTTTAAATTACTTTAAAATCTTATCAAGGTATGTACTCATTGAAAAATCTTATCAAACGTCTTAATCTATTACAATAGATCTTGATGCTCAATGTGTAAGCAGCTTCACCGAGGTCTTTCTTTGAAAAACTCTTTTCAAATACTCCTTTATGCTTTCCAGAAAATTCTACATTATTTCCGATCAACAATATGTTATTCACATATACTTATTAGAAATTCTGTAGTGCTCCCACTCACTTTCTTGTAAATACAGGCTTCACCGCAAGTTTATATAAAATTATATGCTTTGATCAACTCATCAAAGCGTATTTTCCAACTCCAAGATGCTTGCACTAGTCCATAGATGGATCACTAGAGCTTGCACATTTTGTTAGCACCTTTAGGATTGACAAAACCTTCTGGTTGCATCATATACAACTCTTCTTTAATAAATCCATTAAGGAATGCAGTTTTGACATCCATTTGCCAGATTTCATAAAATGTGGCAATTGCTAACATGATTCGGACAGACTTAAGCATCGATACGAGTGAGAAAATCTCATCGTATTCAACACCTTGAACTTGTCGAAAAACCTTTTGCGACAGGTCGAGCTTTGTAGATAGTAACATTACTATCAGCGTACGTCTTCCTCTTGAAGATCCATTTATTTTCTATGGCTTGCCGATCATCGGGCAGGTCCACCAAAGTCCACACTATGTTCTCATACATGGATCCAATCTCAGATTTCATGGCCTCAAGACATTTCGCGGAATCTGGGCTCATCATCGCTTCCTCATAGTTCGTAGGTTCTCCACGGTCAAGTAACGTGACCTCCAGAATAGGATTACCGTACCACTGTGGTGCGGAT
The DNA here is from genome assembly GCF_002162155.2 of Triticum dicoccoides. Lineage (NCBI taxonomy): Eukaryota > Viridiplantae > Streptophyta > Magnoliopsida > Poales > Poaceae > Triticum > Triticum dicoccoides. The sequence goes on along the minus strand of NC_041393.1, from coordinate 281,037,407 downwards.
CTTACTCTGGAAGACCTACGAGGTTTTGTAGTAACTTAATCTGAAGTTTCATGATCATCATCATTAACCTCCTCACTAATTGGTGTAGGAATCACTGGAACTGATTTCTGTGATGAACTACTTTCCAATTCGTGAGAGGGTACAATTACCTTATCAAGTTCTACTTTCCTCCCACTCACTTCTTTCAAGAGAAACTCCTTCTCTAGAAAGGATCCATTTTAGCAACGAATATCTTGCCTTCAGATCTGAGATAGAAGGTGTACCCAACAGTTTCCTTTGGGTATTTTATGAAGACGCACTTCTCCGATTTGGGTTCAAGCTTATCAGGTTAAAACTTTTTCACATAAGCATCGCAGCTCCAAACTTTAAGAAACGACAACTTAGGTTTATTGCTAAACCATAGTTCATACGGTGTCGCCTCAACGGATTTAGATGGTGCCCTATTTAACATGAATGTAGCTATCTCTAATGCATAGCCCCAAAATGATATTGGTAAGTCGGTAAGAGACATCATTAATCACACCATATCAAATAAAGTGCGGTTATGAAGTTTGGACACACCGTTACGCTGTGGTGCTCCAGGTGGCATGAGTTTGTGAAACTATTCCACATTGTTTTAACTGAAGGCCAAACTCATAACTCAAATATTCATCTCCACGATCAGATCACATAAATTTTATTTTCTTGTTACGATGATTTTACACTTCACTCTGAAATACTTTGAACCTTTCAACTATTTCAAACTTATGTTTCATCAAGTAGATATACCCATATCTGCTCAAATCATCTGTGAAAGTCAGAAAAAATAACGATACCCGCCACGAGCCTTAATACTCATTGGTCTGCTTACATCAGTATGCATTATTTCCAACAAGTTTGTTGCTCGTTCCATTGTTCCGAAGAACGGAGTTTTAGTCATCTTGCCCAAAAGGCACGATTCGCAAGCATCAAATGATTCATAACCAAGTGATTCCAAAAGTCCATCTTTATGGAGTTTCTTCATGCGCGTTACACCGATATGACCCAAACGGCTTTTGGCATCAATATTATGTATATGTGTATCACTACGATCGAGATCCAACAAACTATTTTCATTGTGTGTATGACCATTGAAGGTTTTATTCATGTAAATAGAACAACAATTATTCTCTGTTTTTAAATGAATAATCGTATTGCAATAAACATGATCAAATCACATTCATGCTCAACGCAAACGCCAAATAACATTTATTTAGGTTTAACACTAATCCCGAAAGTATAGGGAGTGTGTGATGATGATCATATCAATCTTGGAACCACTTCCAACACTCATCGTCACTTCCCCTCAACTAGTCTCTGTTTATTATGTAACTCCTGTTTCGAGTTACTAATCTTAGCAACCGAACAAGTATCAAATACTCAGGGGTTACTATAAACACTAGTAAGGTACACATCAATAACCTGTATATAAAATATACCCTTGTTCACTTTGCCATCCTTCTTATCTACCAAATATTCAGGGCATTTCCACTTCTAGTGACCATTTCCTTTGCGGTAGAAGCACTCAGTTTCAGGCTTTGGTCCAGCTTTGGGCTTCTTCACAGGAGTGACAACTTGCTTGACATTCCACTTGAAGTTCCCTTTCTTTCCCTTTGCCCTTTTCTTGAAACTAGTGGTCTTGTCCATCATCAACACTTGATGCTCTTTCTTGATTTCTACCTTTGTCGATTTCAATATCACGAAGAGATCGGGAATCATTTTCGTCATCCCTTGCATACTATAGTTCATCAGAAGTTCCAGTAACTTGGTGATCGTGACTAGAGAACTCTGTCAATCACTATCTTATCTGGAGGATTAACTCCCACTTGATTCAAGCGATTATAGTACCCACACAATATGAGCACATGTTCACTAGTTGAGCGATTCTCCTCCATCTTTTAGCTATAGAACTTGTTGGAGACTTCATATCTCTCAACTCGGGTATTTGCTTGAAATATTAATTTCAACTCCTGGAACATCTCATATGGTCCATGACGTTCAAAACGTCTTTGAAGTCCCGATTCTAAGCCGTTAAGCATGGTGCACTAAACTATCAAGTAGTCATCATATTGAGCTAGCCAAACGTTCATAACGTCTGCATCTGCTCCTGCAATAGGTCTGTCACCTAGCGGTGCATCAAGAACATAATTCTTCTGTGCAGCAATGAGGATAAACCTCAGATCACGGATCTAATCCGCATCATTGCTACTAATATCTTTCAACATAGTTTTTCTCTAGGAACACATCAAAAATAAACATAGGGAAGCAACAACGCGAGCTATTGATCTACAACATAATTTGCAAAATACTATCAGGACTAAGTTCATGATAAATTAAAGTTCAATTAACCATATTACTTAAGAACTTCTACTTAGATAGACATCCCTCTAATCATCTAAGTGATCACGTGATCCAAATCAACTAAACCATGTCTGATCATCACGTGAGATGGAGTAGTTTTCAATGGTGAACATCACTATGTTGATCATATCTACTATATGATTCACGCTCAACCTTTCGGTCTCAGTGTTCCGAGGCATATATGTATATGCTAGGCTCGTTAAGTTTAACCTGAGTATTCCGCGAGTGCAACTGTTTTGCACCCGTTGTATTTGAACGTAGAGCCTATCACACCCGATCATCACGTGGTGTCTCAGCACGAAGAACTTTTGCAATGGTGCATACTCACGGAGAACACTTATACCTTGAAATTTAGTGAGAGATCATCTTCTAAAGCTACCGTCGAACTAAGCAAAAAAGAATGTATAAAAGATAAACATCATATGCAATCAAAATATGTGACATGATATGGCCATGATCATCTTGCGCCTTTGATCTCCATCTCCAAAGTACTGTCATGATCTCTATCGTCACCGGAGGACACCATGATCTCCATCATCTTGATCTATATCAATGTGTCGTCACATGGTCGTCTCGCCGATTATTGCTCTTGCAACTATTGCTATCGCATAGTGATAAAGTAAAACAATTATTTGGCGCTTGCATCTTATGCAATAAAGAGACAACCATAAGGCTTCTGCCAGTTGCCGATAACTTCAAAAAAACATGATCATCTCATACAACAACTTATATCTCATCACGTCTTGACCATATCACATCACAACATGCCCTGCAAAAACAAGTTAGACGTCCTCTACTTTGTTGTTGCAAGTTTTACGTGGCTGCTATAGGCTGAGCAAGGACCGTTCTTACCTACGCATCAAAACTACAACAATAGTTCGTCAAGTTAGTGTTGTTTTAACCTTCTCAAGGACCAGGCATGGCCACACTCGGTTCAACTAAAGTTGGAGAAACAAACACCCACCAGCCACCTGTGTGCAAAGCACGTCGGTAGAACCAGTCTCGCGTAAGCGTACGCGTAATTTCAGTCCGGGCCGCTTTATCTAACAATATCGCCGAACCAAAATATGACATCTTGGTAAGAAGGATGACTTGTATCACCCGCAACTCACTTGTGTTGTACTCGTGCATATAACATCTACGCATAAAACCAGGCTCTGATGCCACTGTTGGGGAACATAGTAATTTCAAAAAAAATCCTACGCACACGCAAGATCATGGTGATGCATAGCGACGAGAGGGGAGAGTGTGTCCACGTACCCTCGTAGACCGAAAGCGGAAGCGTTAGCACAACGCGGTTGATGTAGTCGTACGTCTTCACGATCCGACCGATCAAGTACCGAACGCACGGCACCTCCGAGTTCAGCACACGTTCAGCTCGATGACGTCCCTCGAACTCCGATCCAGCCGAGCTTTGAGGGAGAGTTCCGTCAGCACGACGGCATGGTGACGATGATGATGTTCTACCGACACAGGGCTTCGCCTAAGCACCGCTACGATATTATCGAGGTGGATTATGGTGGAGGGGGGCACCGCACACGGCTAAGACATCCAACGGATCAATTGTTGTGTCTAGAGGTGCCCCCTGCCCTCGTATATAAAGGAGGGAGGGAGAGGCCAGCCCTAGAGGGGGCGCGCCAAGTGTGGGGCGTCCTACTAGGACTCCCAAGTCCTAGTAGGATTCCCCTTTCCTTTCCGGAGTAGGAGAGAAGGAAATAGGGGGAGAGGGAGAAGGAAAAGGGGGCCGCACCCCTTGTCCAATTCGGACCAGAGGGGGGGCGTGCACTTCCTTCCTTTTGGCCTCTCTCCTCTATTCCTGTATGCCCCAATAAGGCCCATATACTCCCCGGCGAATTCCCGTAACTCTCCGGTACTCCGAAAAATATCCGAATCACTCGGAATCTTTCCGAAGTCCGAATATAGTCGTCCAATATATCGATCTTTATGTCTCGACCATTTCGAGACTCCTCATCATGTTCCCGATCTCATTCGGGACTCCAAACTACCTTCGATACATCACAACACATAACTCATAATATAAATCGTCATCTAACTTTAAGCGTACGGACCCTACGGGTTCGAGAACTATATAGAACATGACCGAGAGACGTCTCCAGTCAATAACCAATAGCAGAACCTGGATGCTCATATTGGCTCCCACATATTCTAGGGAGATCTTTATCGGTCAAATCGCATAACAACTTACGTTGTTCCCTTTGTCATTCGTATGTTACTTGCCCGAGATTTGATCGTCGGTATCTCAATACCTAGTTCAATCTCGTTACTGGCAAGTCTCTTTACTCGTTATGTAATGCATCATCCCGCAACTAACTCATTAGTCACATTGCTTGCAAGGCTTATAGTGATGTGCATTACCGAGAGGGCCCAGAGATACCTCTCCGACAATCGGAGTGACAAAACCTAATCTCGAAATACGCCAACTCAACATGTACCTTCGGAGACACCTGTAGAGCTCCTTTATAATCACCCAGTTACGTTGTGACGTTTGGTAGCACACAAAGTGTTCCTCCAGTAAACGGGAGTTGCATAATCTCATAGTCGTAGGAACATGTATAAGTCATGAAGAAAGCAATAGCAACATACTAAACAATCAACTGCTAAGTTAACGGAATGGGTCAAGTCAATCACACCATTCTCCTAATGATGTGATCTCGTTAATCAAATGACAACTCATGTCTATGGCTAGGAAACTTAAGCATCTTTGATTCAACGAGCTAGTCAAGTAGAGGCATACTAGTGACACTCTGTTTGTCTATGTATTCACACATGTATTATGTTTCCGTTTAATACAATTCTAGCATGAATAATAAACATTTATCATGAAATAAGGAAATAAATAATAACTTTATTATTGCCTTTAGGGCATATTTCCTTCACCACCTGACCAGCCTCCTTAGCCCTTCCTATTAGAATTGCCAACATATCAACTACAATGTTGAACAAAATAGGAGACATCGGATTCCCTTGTCTCAGGCCCTTATGTGTTTGGAAATATTTTTAGTTCTAAATACATCCATTTCTATCAATTTCTTAGACAAGTAATTCGGGTCAGCAGGGGTAAGATAAAAGGCAACACAGTTAGGTCGCCGTGAGAACTCACGTGTCTATTGTTAAGAGCATGGCTAATAGTATAGTCAACTGCAGGCTATTTCATGTTATGATATCATGTAAAGCTATTGTTTATAATTATTTATATAAGTAAATGACCGTTGTGTTATTGGCGTAAAGGCCAACTACAACCAAGATGTTAATTAAGCAAGCGTAGATAGGAAGTTAAGCAAGCTATGGCTGACACGTATAGCAAACGTTCGTTTTACGAATTATCTCATAAGGGCATTATCAAGAAATTCAACCAAAAGGCAGATGAACCATTTGTAGGATTTTTTTCGTAACCCTACTACCTTAAAAAAATATCTGTTTACCTCACAAAAAAGTCGACTGCTTCTCTGCCATGTTCTTTGATCATTTCCAATCATCATTACACAATTTTTGAATCGGGATATGAATGCATGCAAACGGGAAAGCAATTGCATGACAAGAAAAAAGTAATCTTCTGCCTCTAGCATCATGAAAACGTCACTATGTGCATTTTAGAACTAAACCAAAAAACCATACCGAAAATAAACCGAACTGAATTAATTTTATGATTTGCAGCTTCGGTATGGTATGAACTTTCCATACCATCTTGAATTTCCGTTTTATGGTATATGCCAAAAAACCGGACGGTAAACCGAATAAACCAAAGTAAAATAATATTTATATTATTTAGGCGAACAACCATACAAGTAGTCATTTTTTTGTACAAGAGCCAGATTCCTTGCTAAGCACGTCCATTTTTCTTGTAACACAAAAAATTTTCTCTTAGAAAAATGCTCAACACATTCATAACCATCAAAGCATGAATCCATGCATGCATATATACTTATATAGTGTTTGTATAAAAAAATTATGTGTTTTGAGTCATAAATTTGTAAATTATTATTATGTCATTTTCAAATTTGCATCAACTTTGGTTATTATGCTATATACCAGAATAATTTGGTACGTATATACCGAATCTGAACCGTATCTTAATTTCATACCGTGTTTACCAAAGTATTAATACCGTACAAACCGAAAAATTGTATACATCGAACCATCGAATGCACAAAGTTACACAAATTATTTTAAGACCCAAACATTGTCACTCCATTTTATCTTGTCATATCGTGACCTGATGACCGAAGGCGCTCAAGTTCTTGCATGTCCTTTTTGTGAAGAAAGAAAAGCTAAAAAAAGTACTCTGGCTTCCTTTGGTTCAGATGGTAGGAAAATAATAGAAATAGAAAAGTCATAGAAAATGAGATGACATGCATCTCAAATCCTATGAATAGGAATAGGAAAGACAAATGCCCTTTGGTTCACATCATAGGATGTTTATTTGTCTATGAAATGTGAAGTATAGGAAGAATTCCTCCATAAAAATATGATTCTGTTTCTACAAACCAAAGAGCTCTGAAGAAAATTTTCCTACATAAATCCTATTATATGGAATTCCTACAAAATTCCTGGAGGCAAAGGAGGCCTCCGTTCTTTTTTCTTTTTGCGGGTGGAGGAGGCCTCTGTTTTTTTTTTTTTTATAAAGTGGAGGCCTCTGTTTCTATTCCATGGCCATACATGCACGTGCTAGTTTGAAGCGTCAGGTCAGGTGTACAGTATAGCAGCCGTAGTGGTAAAACTAAAAGCAGTCCTACAGAAATGAGAAGAAGTATGATAGAACGCGTGCCGGCGTGCGCATGAACTTGGAAAAGGTATGTGTTGACTGTCAAGAATGGTGGTGGTTTGGATTGGACTCGATGGGTCCTTCCCAAGACGACTGAGAAGAGAAGGCCGAGCTAGCAAGCGTGCACCGCCTCCATTCTGCTCCCATACCTTGCTGGCCCATAGTACTAGCAGCTTTTATAAATTCCATGGACTGCTCATGGTGGCAGGTCCTCGCATCTAATCAAGTGTACTACGTATATAAGAACCATCTCATCTCCCAAGCATAAATTCACTCAACTACTGCTACATACTCCCTCCGTTCGGAATTACTCATTCAAAAAATAAATGTATCTAGATATATTTTAGTTGTAGATACATCCATATGACAAGTAATTTCGAACGGAGGAAGTACTAATTTTGCGGATGCAAAACCAGTGCAACACTCAACTTAAAACCAGTGCAGCACTCAGAGAGAAAAGTTTGCGAGCTGAAACTTTTATGTCCCTCTCAAGTCTCAAGTGTATCTATCTGCACGTATGGTACCGGTAGAACCGTTTCATCAGATAAGAAGATGAGAGTTTGGAACGGAAGGCTGTTCCGATTACGTATAGGGAAAGGCCGGCCGGCAGCGGCTCTCATACCCCCCATCCTGGATTCTTGCGAGGAGTTACCTGGATCTTTATTCCAGTCCAGATCGGAGTAGTTTACACGTCGTCATCCGGACGGGATTCCAACAAACAGACGCAAACGATCTCCCCTCCTTGGCCTCCTTGTACGACCTGTATACCCTGTACAACGTCCCGGCACCACCATATATATCCCAGCCTCACACGGCCTCCTGCGTCGTCGACGACGAGTCCTTGTCACACCACAATGGCGGTGGCGAGGTTGCTCCTGCTGTCCTGCGTCGCTCTCGTCGCGCTCCTCCTCGTCCTGCCCTCCCGCGCCGCCGCCGCCGCCGCCGGCACCGCCGATGGGTCGGAGGAGTGGGGATACATGCAAGTCCGACCCAGTAAGAAAATTAGTATTTCTCTTCTTCTTCTTCGTCTTCACCTTGTTGTAGCTCATGGTGGCGTGGTTAACAATTGAACTCTGCAGAGGCGCACATGTTCTGGTGGCTGTACCGTAGCCCCCACCGCGTCGACAACGGCACAGCGCCATGGCCGACCGTGCTGTGGCTGCAGGGCGGCCCGGTGAGTAGCCAGCACCAACTAAATTAAAGAATCAAGCAGTCCATGAATCTTGCATAGACGATTATATATACCGATGATTCAATCTGGCATATATATATGCATTGCAGGGCGCGTCGGGGGTGGGTTACGGCAACTTCATGGAGATCGGGCCGCTGGACACGGACCTCAAGCCCCGCGCCACCACCTGGCTCAACAAGGCCGACCTCCTCTTCGTTGTAAGTAGCAACCCAACCTGTTCTTCTTCTTCTTCCTCGTCGCGTGGGACGTTTTTGAGTTGTGAGATTGCTCCACATGGGCATGCATGGTGCAGGACAACCCCGTTGGCACGGGGTTCAGCTTCGTGGAGGGCGGCAACAAGAGCCTGATGGCGCGCACGGACGGTCAGGCGGCGCGCGACCTGACGGCGTTACTCATCAAGCTCTACCGGCACAACAAGCGGCTGCAGGGGAGTCCGCTCTACATCGTGGCCGAGTCGTACGGCGGCAAGTTCGCCGTCACCACCGCCCTCACCGCGCTCAAGGCCATCCGACATGGACACCTCAAGGCCAAGCTTGGAGGTACAGCACTAGAGCCAATAATAGCCTATTAAATCCATTAACGAGCTAGCCCATCATGATGCAGCTAATCTAATAATCAATCCATTAACTGAATTTTTGGCTGATGTACTGTGCCACGCCGCATGCATGCAGGTGTGGCCCTCGGGGATAGCTGGATTTCACCAGAGGACTCCGTGGTAAGTCTTAACGACTGCCGCGTATTGTGCTTGCTGAATTAATAATAATCGAGTAAGTAATTAACAGAGAGAATTTACTACTTACTGGGTACAGTTGTCATGGGGCCCGTTGCTATACCAAGTGTCTCGTATCGACGAGAAGGGACTGCAGCAATGCGACAGGTAGAGAAAAACCTTCCAATTCTGTGCGATGGAGTACTTGTAAAAAAATTCTTTCAAAAAAGAAAAAAAAGCAACTGACGACGATGGGTGACACGCAGCCTGGCGAATAAGATCAAGGCGCAGCTCAAGGCGAAGCAGTACGCGGCGGCGGAGAAGTCGTGGGAGGACCTCGAGTCGGCCGTCCTCGAGCAGAGCAACTCCGTGGTGCGCATCCTCCCTCCCTCCCTCGTGCCCCTGCCTCTGCTTTGTTTGTGTTCTACTCCATACAAGTAGTGCTGACTTGTAATTGCATGGTGGGTGCGTGGCAGAACTTCTACAACATCCTCAAGGACGAGTCGTCGGAGGACGCTGCAGTGCTGGCGACTGCGGGGGCGGCTGTGAGGAAGGTGGGCTACACGAGGTACCTGAGCTCCAAGGCGACGCGGGAAGGCGGCCTGGACGGCCTCATGAACGCCGAGGTCAAGGCCAAGCTGGGCATCATCCCCAGCAACTTCACCTGGGGAGAGCAGTCAGGCGACGTGTTCGAAGCCCTCGCAGGCGACTTCATGAAGCCAAGAATCAACGAGGTTGGCACCACTAGCTACACCATTAGTTCCTAACTACTCCCTCCGTTCCATAATGTAGTGTCAAAAAACATCTTACATTATGAGACAGAGAGAGTAGTTTCAGTGCAGCTAATGGATGGCTTAATTAACCTGCTGTGAGTGACGATGGATGCATGCAGGTTGACGAGCTCCTGAAACTTGGCGTCGAGGTGACCATCTACAGCGGACAGGTATGGAAAAAGCCCCACCGTCTCTCTTGTGTCCGACTACTAGTTGATGTTGATCCGTGCGCGTCTTGCAATCCAAAGACCCAAGCCTGCACGCATTTGTTGATTGGTCTTGTCCGTTTGTTTTGACCGTCTAGTGTTGTATGCTGCACGGCGCACGCATGCTTCCAAATCGATCAAAATCCCTGACATGTGACACCCCAAGTTTGTCCTAACCGCTGTTGCTTACCTGCAAGTGTGGTGTGGATGATCAATCACTCACTGGACCGCTCAAACGCATCGCAGAATCTCTCCAACATAATAATATGATAAATTGCGTTTTGTTCTTGCAGCTCGATCTCATCTGCGCAACCAAGGGAACACTGGACTGGGTCCAGAAGCTCAAGTAAGTGCTGCAACTCACATGTCTATGTGTGTTTGTGTGTCTTTGCAAGGACATAATATGAGTTTAACTTGATTGCATGTGTGTGCATGTTGCCAGGTGGGAAGGCCTGAAGAATTTCACAGGGTCGCCCAGAAAGCCGCTCTACTGCAAGGGGGGTGAAGGTGAAGCAGTCGGCACCCAGGCCTTCCTCAAGTCGTACAAGAACCTGAAATTCTACTGGATACTCGGAGCTGGCCACATGGTAACCCAACACAAAACTTGCGCTCACGCATTCATCAAATAATTGAGCACCTCACCATATACTGCTGGCGTTGGGTGAGCATGTGAATGTGCAACTTAATGCAATAATCCCGTCCAGCCACAGCCATGGCTGTTTGGATCACTACAGGCTTGACCTGGACTCTGGAGATGAGTGTGCATTCATCTAGTGGCTGGTGAGATACAGTTTTCTCAAGGATCTCATCATGCGCATGCATGTCTCTCTACCACACATAGAAAATTTTAGTACTGTATATGCATTGCCTGTGAGAAGAGAGGGTCTGCAGGCAGAAATAGTGATAGATAGATAGATAGATAGATAGGGGGTCAGGCAGGCAGGTGTACTGCTTGCTGCCTGTGGAATGTCCATGGTATTGCTGGCTAAAATCTAATGCTCCACTTTTTGCTGTGGCAGATACCGATCGACAACCCTTGCCCTGCACTCAACATGCTGGGTGACATTACACAATCTCCTGCTCGGTAGAAACAAGACGACGGCCACACACCAAGCAGCCTGACACCAACACAAGAAAGGATTCCTTTTTCCCTTTTCTTTTCACAGTAAACTGTAAAAGACAGTGGCGGACATTTATGAGATAGGAAAGATGAGAAAAGAGAGAGATAAATGAATAGAGAGAGACATCTGTGCATGGCGCAACTGTGTTACTTTTCGGTGACAGGGTATAATCAACAATCAAAATTTATTGCATACAGTTCCGCTGTCTCCTCACCACATCTATACCATAATCTAGAGGTAACACCGCAAGTCTTACAACATGCGCGGTCAATTTGATGCATATAAACTTGTAAAATACATGATTCCAGTTCTCAAACTTGTATGAACGTGCAAATACGGTAACAATTCAGCTGGCCAAGGCCCATTGTGCAAAGAGTCTGCTTATTTGGCGCAACAGAGTTTGGACGGCTGATAGGTTTCAGAGGAGAGGATGGCCAAATTGTGACAAATGCCCACTCTGCAGTCAGGTGCAAGAATCTGCAGCACACCTGATCTTCAATTGTCATTTCTCTGTTCGGATTTGGCATGCGGTCTTCTCATGGCCTGGGCTTGCTATCCCCACGGCCCCGTGGCTCCTGTTCGATTCGGTGAAATCTTGGTGGGATGCGGTTCTCTCTGATAATACACTCCCGATGAAGGCCCTATCTTCCCTGTTACTTCTTGTGGGATGGGAGATATGGAATGAAAGGACTGCTCGTGTCTTCAGGAGCAAAGCGGCGCCGGTGGCGATAGTCATGCGACGCATCAAAGAGGAAGTTTCGATTTGAGCCACTGCAGGCGCTAAGCATTTGCGTAATGTAATGCCGCGAGAGTAATTGTTTTGCTTTTCCGCCGCTTGGCGATGTCTGTTCTGAAACCTCTTCTTATTAAATGAAAATGGCAAGTCTTTTTGCCTTGTTTCAAAAAAAATAAAAATCATGCGCACTGTGGTGATTCAAACCGGCAACCACTGCGATATCTTTATGTGTGCAAACCACCCAGCTAGACGTCTCTTTGTGGACAAATCACCTTTGTTTGAATTCAAACATTAAAAATATTGATAAAATAAAATATATTGCAGAATGAATGTACATTTTTTTGGACAAATCAACAACATATTTGTTTGAATTCGAATATTTGTAAATTTAAAAATCTAGATAAAAGAAATAAAGTTCAGAATAAATACGTAACTTTTCTGAACGAATCAGCAGAATATTAGTTTGAATCCGACTAAATTTTAAATTTATGAATCTTGATAAAAGAAAATAGAGTTCAAAAAGGATGCATGTAAATTCTTTTGGGCAAATCAACAAAATATTAGTTTGAATTCGAATAATTTTAAATTTGAAAATGTAGATAAAAGGAAATATAGTTCATAATGAGTGTATGTATTTTCTGGACGAGTCAATGAAATTTTGTTGGAATTCCAATAATTTTAAGTTGAAAAAATAGATAAAAGAATATCTCTACTCCTATAAAAAATTTAATTGGTGATGATGGCGTGTCTATCATCCGTCATTTCTAACCATTAGATCTGCATCTGTTTTACAATAATATCCCACTTCTCTGCTCCAATTTACAGAAAATCCCTTAGTATCTTGAAACCAACCACATTCCTCCCTTAGCTCATCAAAACAGGCCAAGGAATATATTTTGAGTGAAATATAAGATATTTTTAGTGATATATATGTATATCAAAACTAGACAGTTTTCTTTCAAATTTGTGAATATGTATTTTTCTACTTTGGATCCGTTGTAACGCGCGGGCACATTGCTAGTATAGTTCAGAAAGAATGTACTCCCTACGGTCCTTGTTACTCCGTGTATTAGATTAGTGTCAAGTCAAACCTTATAAAGTTTGACCAAATTTATAATTAAAACATCAAATTCTACAATACTAATATATAACTACATTTCATAATAAATCTAACAATATTGATTTGACACTATAGATGTTGATACTTTTTTCTATAAATTTGGTCAAAGTAGAACTTTGTCTTTGAAGAAAACTTATATACAGGTAAGTAACTTATTTCAAACAAATCAACGATTTTTTTGTTCCAATACAAATAATTTTATATTTAAAAATATCAGTAAAAGAAAATAGAGCTCAGAATGAATGCACGTAAATTCTTTCAGACAAATCAACTATATATTTGTGTAAATTCAAATATTTTTTAAATTAAAAAATCAAGTAAAAAAATATAGTTCAGAATGAATGTGCATAATGTTTTGGACAAATCAACAGCAATTTTGCTTGTTGAGCAAATGTACGCCCATAAGATAGGACACCATTAGGCATCAGACTATAGACAATTTGCATCTATCAGACTAGTGGAAGGCCGTTCGATGAGGTGTGAAAGATCATGGATGTCGCCTAGAGGTGTGTGTGTGTGTAGGAGGGGGGGGGGTGAATAGGCGCTTCAAAATAATTATGGTTTAGGCTTGAACAAATGCGGAATGAGCCTAGCATTTAATTTGACAAGCACAAAACCTAAAACAACTAGGCTCACCTATGTGCACCAACAACTTATGCTAAGTAAGATAGACAACTAAGTGATAGCAAGATATAAAACAAGAAACAATATGGCTATCACAAAGTAAAGTGCATAAGTAAAGGGATCGGGTAAGAGATAACCGAGGCACGCGGAGACGACGATGTATCCCGAAGTTCACACCTTGCGGATGCTAATCTCCGTTTGGAGCGGTGTGGAGGCACAATGCTCCCAAGAAGCCACTAGGGCCACCGTAATCTCCTCATGCCCTTGCACAATGCAAGATGCCATGATTCCACTAAGGGACCTTTGAGGGCGGTGACCGAACCCATACAAATGGCAACCCTTGGGGGTGGTCACCGAACCCGTACATTTTGGCAACCCTTGGGGGCGGTCACCGAAACCCATCACATTACTCGGGGCGATCTCCACAACTTAATTGGAGACCCCAATGCTTGTCCGGAGCTTTACACCACAATGATTGAGCTCCGAATACCACCAACCATCTAGGGCGCCCAAGTACCCAAGAGGAACAAGCTCTAGGGTACCAAGCACCCAAGAGTAATAAGCTTCTCAACTTGTAACTTCCACGTATTGTTGGGGAATGTTGCATGGAAATGATGAGGACATCAATACCATTGTTACACCCACAACCCCTACTGCTACATATACTGGACCAATTACTAGAGCTCGTGCACGCCAATTAAATTATCAGGTACTTTCGTTTCTTGGTAATGATTCTAATGTTCATGAGAATATGATGCTGCCTAAATTGGATACATTTGTTTTGCTTACAAATGAAGGGCCTAGCTTGGAGAAGGATGAACATTGGAGCAAGAACAAGCATGGAGATGATGTCATGCGCAAGGGGAACAAGAACGGAGTTACAAGTGATGATTTCAGGACTTTGAAGCCACGATAATGAGTGCATGAAGCCTTGGACGAAATATACAAGATGCCACTTCATAAATTTCGTCCAGAGGCTATCCTAGGTGCTGCATCACCTTATTATTGGGCCAGGCCCATGTAATTTCGAAATACATGAGTATAGGCTATTTTTAGAGTCCGTATGTGTGGGGAAACAAGAGATAGGGTTAGTTTCGGACCCCTCCACCAAGGGCCATGAAATTCACCCCCTCTTCCTCCATATATATAGCCCTTAGGGCACCATTTAGACTTTGGGTTTTGTTTAGATTAAAGTTCGCCATAGCTGCAACTTCGCGTACTTCGTTTGTGTTCAACGACCAGACAAAGACCTCACAGAACCCCACCTTGATCAATAAAGCTTTCATCTTATATTCGCAATATCCAGATTGCAATCTCAGTTTCTTACTTGTTCTTCGTTTGCTCGCAGGAAACAGACCCTCGTGGTCAGGTTGATCGTGCTCCAGCGCGGTCAATAACCTCTCAGAGTTGGTTTAGCGATTGCTAAGGCGCAACGTCCTCGCACGCTCGTAGTCGGATCGTCAAAGTCGACTTCCACCAAAGCGATATCCATCATCTCTTCGAAAGACGGGACACCTTTGTCTCTGTCAAGTGGTATCAGATTTCCAGGTTGCTCGGTGAGATTTTATAGTTTTTCGTAGGTTAGATTGAGTCTGTTCTTCATACCTACAGTCCATGAAAAAGCCACAAAAAAAATTAGGGTTAGTTCATCATATCTGAACCAATCTGAGCCTTTGCATAATCTTTTTAGGGTTTTGCTTTGTTGAATTTGCGGTTGCATCGTCGTGTCTAGTTGCTGGTCTTAGCGTCTAGTCCTTTAGAGTTTCGAGTTCTGGTCATAAGTTGTCACGCCGCCACCGCACCATCATCATCGCCCCTGCTACCTACCACCACCGCTCCGAATCCGTATCCATATACCACCACCAATCCGTATCCATATACCACCACCGATCCATATCCATATACTACCACCGCTACCACCACCGCTGCCATATACCACCACCATATATCCACCACCAATCCGAGTTCCTTGCATATTAGGTTTGTTTTCGAGATCCATCTAATTTCCGAATCGTGTTTCCTTGCCTGTGTAGGTTTTGGAAAAAAAAGTCTGGAAACCACCCTCCGTTTAGGCCCAAAATTTTCCAAAAACGCACTTGACAAAAAAAAATTTGGCTATCCTATTTTTAGGTGTTTCTAAGCGTATTGAGACAGTCGCCGTTATAGAAAGTTTTTTTGCACCGTTTCTAGTTTTTGGGTCCAGACAGTCAAAAAATAGAATTGTCAAAAAAATTTCGTGCCTATCCTGTTATCTTGACTTGGGAAGAGTTTTGAGACACTCGCCATTATAGTGATTTTCAAAAAAAAAGGAGCGCAAAAAAAAAGAGCGCAAAAAAAAGTGGAAAAAAAATTCAGAGTGTGCTTCTCCCTTGTTTCCGTGCAGCGTCGTGATTTTGTTAGTGTTCTAGGCTCGCGTCTCTAGCACAGTCTAGCCTAGGACCAGCACAGTACCGTCGTTGAGCATTTATTCAACTTTGCATCTCTGATTTGATTATTGCTGACCCTTTTTGCTACCATATTATAAGCCTTCCCAGCTCCACATACATCTACGTCGTGTGTTTGACTCTCCCTGGTAATCGCTGTATCCAAGCTTTGAGAGTTTTGACTACAACGGTTGCCGATCACCACCTGCTGCTGGGTAAGAACTGGTAAGAATTTGAGATTTGCTTGACGGGTTTGTGATACACCACCACCACTTCTTAGTAGTCTGTAAGATCATATTCTTGTGTGTTTCTATTTGCTGCTAACCATGGTAGGATCACAAGCCGATGAGACTGATTGGGAGAACTTGACGAACAAACAGCTACATGATAAATTTCAGCAAATGATGAGTGGACAGGTGCAAGATGTGCTAAACAGATTTGACGAGGCAATGGAGAAGATAGATGGCATGGAGAAGATGTTCGAAACAAAGCTCGATAACAAGTTTAATGAATTGCTCGTGCGTCTTCCACTACCACCACCCGCTGCACCTAACGCACCTCTACAACAACAACAACAACAACAACAACAACAACAACAACAACAACGACTACCTCCACGTCGCGAAACAGCCCTCCGCCGAGCGAGCCGTGTCCCTCTTGCGTTTGGCCAAACTATTGGTGCTGCGGTTGATACTTCTGTGGCTCCTGCTGCTGATGCGGAGGAGGATGATTATGTGGGAGATTACGAGGATGAGGTTGATCAAAATCAGAACTACGTGCAACCACCTGCACCACAACCACCAGGTCGTCCACATGCAAATAATCACAATGGTAGGGCTCTCCCTCAGGTACGAGATCATGACCATCTTCCTAAACTGAAATTGAATATTCCACCATTTGAGGGTAGATATGTTCCTGATATATATCTTACTTGGGAGTTAGAAACTGAACAACGCTTTACATGTTTACAATATCCTGAGGAGAGACGGGTTGCCGCTGCTGTTTGTGCTTTCACTAGTTTTGCATGTGTATGGTGGTCTGAACATTGTAGATTATATCCTATTCCAACTACTTGGGCTGCTTTGAAAACTGCTATGCGTACTCGTTGGGTTCCACCATATTATCAACGTGAATTGCTTCAAAAATTGCAGCGCTTAAGACAAGGAAAAAAAATCCCGTAGAAGAATATTATCAGGAATTACAAACTGGCATGATAGATGTGGTATTGTTGAGGAGAATGAGGCTATGCTTGCAAGTTTTATGGGTGGATTAAATAGAGAGATTCAGACCATTCTAGAGTATAAGGAGTATACTAATATCACTCATTTATTTCATCTTGCTTGTAAAGCTGAACGTGAAGTGCAGGATCGACACGCATTAGTGCAAACTAACTTTTCTGCAGGTCTACCTTCATCATGGACACCGCGTGCATCTTCTACTTCAACTGCACCAGAACCTCCATCAGGTGCCATCTCTAGCCGTGATACAAGAAAGCAGGCACAACCACCATTATCTGCCAAGAGCGCACCTGCCGGGCCTGCACAGACCTCTTCTTCTTCCATGGCATCAACAGGGCACACAAGTGATATTATTTGTTGTCGTTGTAAGGGAAGAGGTCATTATGCGAGAGAATGCAAATCTCAGCGTGTGATGATTGCTACTGAGGATGGTGGGTATGAGTCCGCTAGTGACTATGATGAGGAGACGTTGGCTCTTATTACACGTGAAGAACACGGTGGAGATGATTCTGATCATGAGACACAATACATGGCTCCTAAAGACGCTGACATGTATGAATGTTTAGTTGCTCAACGTGTTTTGAGTGTGCAGGTCACACAAGCTGAGCAAAATCAGAGGCATAATTTGTTCCATACAAAGGGAGTTGTGAAGGAATGTTCTGTGCACGTCATCATAGACAGAGGGAGCTGCAACAACTTGGCTAGCATGGAGATGGTGGAGAAGCTCTCTCTCACAACAAGACCACACCCACATCCTTACTACATCCAATGGTTCAAAAACAGCGGCAAGGTTAAGGTAACACGTACTGTTCGTGTGCATTTTAGTATCTCTACATATGCTGATTATGCTGATTGTGATGTGGTACCTATGTAAGCATGTTCCTTATTACTTGGTAGACCATGGCAATTTGATAAAAATTCTGTACACCATGGTAGAAATAATCAGTATTCTCTTGTTCATAAGGATAAAAATATTACTTTGCTTCCTATGACTCCTGATTCCATTTTGAAAGATGATATTAATAGAGCTAATAAAGCAAAACAGGAGCAGAATAAGAGTGAAAACCAGATTGTGGCAAAAGAATTTGAGCAACAAATGAAGCCTAATAATAAACCATCTAGTGTGACTTCTGAAATTAAATTGAAAAGTGCATGTTTACTTGCCACTAAATCTGATATTGATGAGCTAGATTTTAGCAAATCTGTTTGCTATGCTTTTGTGTGCAAAGAGGCATTATTTTCATTCGAGGACGTGCCTTCCTCTTTACCTCCTGCTGTCACTAACATTTTGCAGGAGTTCGCTGACGTCTTTCCACAAGACGTGCCACCGGGATTACCTCCCATTCGAGGGATTGAGCATCAGATTGACTTAATTCCCGGTGCATCATTACCCAACCGTGCACCATACCGTACCAATCCAGAGGAGACAAAGGAGATCATGCGTCAAGTACAAGAGCTGCTCGACAAAGGTTATATACGTGAATCCCTTAGTCCTTGTGATGTTCCTATTATTCTAGTGCCGAAAAAGGATGGTACATCACGTATGTGTGTTGATTGTAGAGGCATTAATAATATTACTATTCGTTATCGTCATCCTATTTCGAGGCTAGATGATATGCTTGATGAATTGAGTGGCTCTACAATATTCTCCAAAGTTGATTTGCGTAGTGGATACCATCAAATTCGTATGAAATTGGGGGATGAATGGAAAACATCATTTAAAACAAAGTTTGGATTATATGAGTGGTTAGTCATGCCTTTTGGGTTAACTAATGCACCAAGTACTTTCATGAGATTAATGAACGAAGTTTTACATGCTTTCGTTGGACGATTTGTGGTAGTTTACTTTGATGACACATATTGATTTATAGCAGATCTTTGGGGGACCATTTGGAACATTTACGTGATGTTTTTATTGCTCTACGTGATGCATGTTTGTTTGGTAACCTTGGGAAGTGCACCTTTTGCACCGACCGAGTGTCTTTTCTTGGCTATGTTGTTACTCCAGTGGGAATTGGAGTTGATAAAGCCAAGATTGAAGCTACTGAGAGTTGGCCGCAGCCCAAAACGGCCACACAAGTGAGGAGTTTTCTTGGCCTCGCTGGATTCTATAGGCGTTTTGTGAGAGATTTCAGCACCATTGCTGCACCTCTCAATGAGCTGACAAAGAAAGATGTGCCTTTTGTTTGGGGTACCGCACAGGAAGAAGCCTTCACGGTATTGAAAGATAAGTTGACACATGCTCCTTTTACTCCATCTTCCTGATTTTAATAAGACTTTTGAGCTTGAATGTGATGCTAGTGGAATTGGATTAGGAGGTGTGTTATTACAAGATGGCAAACTTGTTGCACACTTTTCTGAAAAATTGAGTGGGCCTAGTCTGAATTATTCTACTTATGATAAAGAATTATATGCTCTTGTTCGGACTTTAGAAACGTGGCAACATTATTTATGGCCCAAAGAATTTGTTATACACTCTGATCATGAATCTTTGAAACATATTAAAATTCAAGCTAAACTGAATCGTAGACATGCTAAATGGGTTGAATTCATTGAGACTTTTCCTTATGTCATTAAACACAAGAAGGGAAAAGAAAATGTTATTGCTGATGCATTATCTCGTCGCTATACTATGCTTTCACAACTTGACTTCAAAATATTTGGTTTGGAGACCATCAAAGATCAATATGTGCATGATGCTGATTTTAAAGATGCAATGCAGAATTGTAAATAAGGAAGAATGTGGAACAAGTTCGTCGTTAATGATGGATTTGTATTCTGTGCTAACAAGCTATGCATTCTAGCTAGCTCTGTTCGTCTTTTGTTGTTGCAGGAGGCGCATGGAGGAGGATTAATGGGACACTTTGGCGTGAAGAAGATAGAGGACGTACTTGCTACACATTTCTTTTGGCCAAAGATGAGACGAGATGTTGAGCGTTTTATTGCTCGCTGCACTACATGTCAAAAAGCTAAGTCACGACTCAATCCTCATGGTTTATATATGCCTTTGCCTGTACCTAGTGTTCCTTGGGAGAATATATCTATGGACTTTGTTTTAGGTTTACCTCGAACAAAGAAGGGGAGGGATAGCATATTTGTTGTCGTGGATAGATTCTCGAAAATGGCACACTTTATACCATGTCATAAAAGCGATGATGCCATTAATGTTGCTGATTTGTTCTTTCGTGAAATTATTCGCTTGCATGGTGTGCCCAATACTATTGTTTCATATCGTGATACTAAATTTCTTAGCCACTTTTGGAGATGTTTATTGGCTAAATTGGGGACTAAACTGCTTTTTAGTACTACTTGTCACCCCCAAACTGATGGACAAACTGAAGTAGTCAATAGAACATTGTCTACTATGCTTAGGGCTGTTTTGAAGAATAATAAGAAAATGTGGGAAGAATGCTTGCCTCATATTGAATTTTCTTATAATCGTTCATTGCATTCTACTACTAAGATGTGCCCTTTTGAAATTGTGTATGGTTTCCTACCTCGTGCACCTATTGATTTGTTGCCTCTTCCATCTTCGGAGAAGGTTAATTTTGATGCTAAACAACGTGCTAAATTGATTTTAAAAATGCATGAGTTAACTAAGGAAAACATTGAGCGTATGAGTGCTAAATATAAAATTGCTGGAGACAAGGGTAGAAAACATCTTGTGTTTGCACCTGGAGATCTTGTTTGGTTACATTTGCGTAAGGATAGATTTCCTGATTTGCGCAAATCAAAGTTAATGCCACGTGCTGATGGTCCTTTTAAGGTGTTGGAGAAAATAAATGATAATGCATATAAACTTGAGTTGCCTGCAGATTGGGGTTAGTCCCACTTTTAACATTGCAGATTTGAAGCCTTATTTGGGTGAGGAAGATGAGCTTCCGTCGAGGACTACTTCATTTCAAGAAGGGGAGGATGATGAGGACATCAATTCCATTGTTACACCCACAACCCTACTGCTACATATACTGGACCAATTACTAGAGCTCGCGCACGCCAATTAAATTATTAGGTACTAACGTTTCTTGGTAATGATTCTAATGTTCATGAGAATATGATGCTGCCTAAATTGGATACATTTGTTTTGCTTACAAATGAAGGGCCTAGCTTGGAGAAGGATGAACATTGGAGCAAGAACAAGCATGGAGATGATGGCATGCGCAAGGGGAACAAGAACGGAGTTACAAGTGATGATTTCTGGACTTTGAAGCCACGATAATGAGTGCATGAAGCCTTGGACAAAATATACAAGATGCCACTTCATAAATTTCGTCCAGAGGCTATCCTAGGTGCTGCGTCACCTTATTATTGGGCCAGGACCATGTAATTTCGAAATACATGAGTATAGGCTATTTTTACAGTCCGTATGTGTGGGGAAACAAGAGATAGGGTTAGTTTCGGACCCCTCCACCAAGGGCCACAAAATTCACCCCCTCTTCCTCCATATATACAGCCCTTAGGGCACCATTTAGACTTTGGGTTTTGTTTAGATTAAAGTTCGCCATAGCTGCAACTTCACGTACTTCGTTTGTGTTCAACGACCAGACAAAGACGTCACAGAACCCCACCTTGATCAATAAAGCTTTCATCTTATATTTGCAATATCCAGATTGCAATCTCAGTTTCTTGCTTGTTCTTCGTTTGCTCGCAGGAAACAGACCCTCGTGGTCAGGTTGATCGTGCTCCGGCGTGGTCAATAACCTCTTGGAGTTGGTTTAGCGATTGCTAAGGCGCGACGTCCTCGCACGTTCGTAGTCGGATCGTCAAAGTCGACTTCCACCAAAGCGATATCCATCATCTCATCGAAAGACGGGATACCTTTGTCTCTATCAGGAAAACTGTAAGTGCATCTAGTGCCACCCCTAGTTGGTTTTGGAGTATTGACGACAAACATGGTTGAGGGACTAATGTGTTTGTGAGAATTGCAGGATAACACATGTAGTGTCCCTCATTGATTCGGTTTACCTACCAAAGATGACCCCTAAAAATGTGTGAAGACATTGAAGACAATGGTGGTTCGTGAAGACATTCACGACGAAGATTATGACGCGTGAAGCTATTCACTTGAAGACTATGGAGTGCGAAGACATAGTTGTTTCTTAGTTTCCTTTTCTTCTTATTGAGTCATAGGAACCACCGTACTGTTAAGTGGGGTCCAAGTGAACAAAGTCAGAGTGAATGAAGTGATGCTCAAACAAATCCTATGTCTTCGAGCGAAAACAACGATAGCAAATCTTATCCAGAGCTGGATGAGTCAGCTTTGCCTTAGCCCAAGCCAAGTTGTCGCGTGTGTTTGAAATCTGACCGTTGGACACGTGTCAGTTCCTTAGTGACCCAGGGTCATTTTGGACAAATCAGGTCGGGTTGCCTCCTGGCTATAAATAGCCCACCCCTACACCACAAATTGGTGGCTGCTCAAAGTTAGTGCACAACTTTTGTCGTTTGAGAGCAACCCACCTCCGAAGCATTTGAGAGAGAAATCCTTGCGAGGACGAAGCCCAAAACACCCAGAGCCAAAGAGTGTTAGGCATCACTGAAGTCTTTCTGTCCGCGTGATCTGAAGACTTATTACACTTGAGAATTGTGAATCCTCCAGCCGGTTAGGCATTGCGTTCTCAGCATCCAAGAGTCATTGTGGATTGCCGGTGAATGAAGTCTGTGAAGGTTCGGAAGTCTACCTCGAAGACTTACCAGAGTGATTGGGCGAGGACTGGGTGTCCTTAGCTCAAGGGGAATAAGGTGGAGACACAGTCTTCTGAGTTAAATCTCAGCCTCCCTAACCAGACGTACAGTTGTCCCAGCAACTAGAATTGGTCTACCAAATCCTTGTCTTCGTCAAGCTACTGTTCTATCCTCTACTCTCCTTACTTCACAATTGTCTTCGTGAAGTCATTGCTTACTTGTCTAATCTGTTTGACTTCACACTGTGAAGACTATTATCTGTTTAGCTTCATACTATCTACCTTTCTGATCATGTCTACCTAGTTGCAATTAGTCCTCATACTTCCATTATGTTGTATGTTAGACTTACGCTTACTTAGTGTAGTTTTCATTTTGCTACTTACTATTTAGGCTTAGTTACTTGTTTGTCTTCAAAGCCACCGTATTTTGAAGACTTTCATAAAAAAATCGCCTATTCACTCCCCTCTAGTCGATAACTAGCACTTTCAATTGGTATCAGAGCAAGGTACTCCCTTGTTCTGTGTGATTCGGTTTAACCACCTGGAGTTTTAGCTATGTCGACTGCAGGGATAATCAAAGTCTCCACCGCATGTCCTATTTTTGATGGTCAAGATTATCCCAAATGGAAAGTAATGATGAAGAAGCGCCTCATTACCATGGAGTGAACTGTGGACCGTCACAGATATTGGTCTCACTAATTTATGCAAGATGGCGAATGCTGACGGCATTCGAAAGTACACTTGTTTGGATATCACGGCTAAGGATATCATATGCTCATGTCTATCTAATGACGAATTCAGGCACATCATGCATCTTTGCAATGCGAAGCTTATCTGGGACTGGATTTATGATGTCTACGAGGGTCATTGAACCCGTCAAGACCCATGGTTCTGCGATTTCAAAGAATCTCTTAAAACGATATCTCCTGAACTCGAGCCATCTGACCAAAACTACTGCCTCATGGCACGTAGTGTCAAGGTAACCTCTGGTGATTCCAAACCTAGCTATAAGACACTTGCTAAAATTGCAACTGAGCAACAAACTGCTATGGAACATATTCAAAAACTGCTAGACAAAAGTGATGACCCGTTGGACGTGGAAAAGAATCGAACTTAGTACTTAAGCGAAGATACTAAAGTCTTCGCATTAAGTACGAAGATCTTGAAAGTCAACATGAAACTCTCTCAGCCTCTCATGAGAAGCTTTCCTACGATTATCTTCAAAGGAAGTAGGATCTAGAGAAACTGAGAGCGTCTCATGAAGACCTTCAAAAGGAGAATGATTCACTACTCGCCCAACACACCAGTACCGCTCAAGTAGAATTTGTTCCACCGTGCTTGAAGTGTCTTGAGAGCGATAATGCTGTCTCTGTTCCTGAATGTTCTACTACCTCTGATGTTGCAATATCTCCAACTGCTGATGTGGTAACTAACCCCTCTGCTGAGGATGCCACTACTATTGCTGATGAGAATGCTAGTGAAAGTGCAACTATCCCTAGGTGGTTTTGGTAATTCCTAACAACATATAGCTCATTGAGCTAACATTATTCCAAGATAAATATTTCAGGAAAAGCTCAATGAATGGCATGGCATGGATGAGAAAAGTGGACCCCTCAAAATGCTAAGGATAAAAGGATTGGCTCAAGCTCAAAGCTCAAGACTCTACATTTTATATTTTAGTGATCCAAGATCACATCGAGTCTATAGGAAAAGCCAATACTATCAAGGAGGGATGAGGTGTTGCTTAATGAGGTTCTTGCTTCATACTCCCTCCGTTCCTTTATATAAGGTGTATTTGTTTTTTTGATAAAATTCCAGTATGTAAGGTGTATTTCTTCTATTTCCTCATAATTCCCTTGTTAGCCCTCTAAAAAAATGGAAAGTATCCCTCTCCTGATTGTCAGTCCTAACATGTCAATAATTTCGTGCCTTGGTCACAGTGCTGAAAATAATACACCTTACATAATGGAATGGAGGGAGTAGTGCTTAGTGATATGCTCCAAAAACCCTCAACTACTTTCTCACATCCACATATGACCTAAAAAAAGTCAAACTCGGCCCTACCAATTCTTTCTAGCCGGCGCCACCGAGTTCAGATGTCATAGCCACTGCCACAAATCCTAGGCAAATCGGTCTCACCGATAGGGATCTCGGTCTCACCGAGATGGGATTGTAATCTCCCTGTTTCCCTTCATAACGTTTCGGTACCACCAAGATGAGCGATCGGTCCCACCGAGATTGCAATGTGAACTCCCTGTTTCCTTTTCGTAACATTTTGGTCCCACCGAAATGAGCAAACCGGTCCCACCGAGTTTACCTGACCAACTCTCTGGTTAGCTTATTACCAAAATCGGTCTCACCGAGTTTGTGTAATTGGTCTCACTGAGATTACTTTATGCCCTAACCCTAACCATATCGGTCCTACCGAGTTGCATCTCGGTCCCACCAAAAATCCTAACGGTCACTAGGTTTGCTGAATCGGTCCGACCGAGTTTATCAATTCGGTCCCACCGAGATTGGCAAGTTGTGTGTAACGGTTAGATTTTGTGTGGAGGCTATATATACCCCTCCACCTCCTCTTCAATCATGGAGAGAGCCATCAGAATGAACCTACACTTCCAACTTGCATTTTCTGAGAGAGAACCACCTACACTTGTGTTGAGGCCAAGATATTCCATTCCTATCATATGAATCTTGATCTCTAGCCTTCCCCAAGTTGCTTTCCACTCAAATCTTCTTTCCACCAAATCCAAATCCTGTGAGAGAGAGTTGAGTGTTGGGGAGACTATCATTTGAAGCACAAGAGCAAGGAGTTCATCATCAACACACCATTTGTTACTTCTTGGAGAGTGGTGTCTCCTAGATTGGCTAGGTGTCACTTGGGAGCCTCCGACAAGATTGTGGAGTTGAACCAAGGAGTTTGTAAGGGCAAGGAGATCGCCTACTTCGTGAAGACCTACCGCTAGTGAGGCAAGTCCTTCGTGGGCGACGGCCATGGTGGGATAGACAAGGTTGCTTCTTCGTGGACCCTTCGTGGGTGGAGCCCTCCGTGGACTCGGGCAACCGTTACCCTTCGTGGGTTGAAGTCTCCATCAACGTGGATGTACGATAGCGCCACCTACCGGAACCACAACAAAAACATCCGTGTCTCCAATTGCGTTTGAATTCTCCAAACCCTTCCCTTTACATTCTTGCAAGTTGCATGCTTTACTTTCCGCTGCTCATATACTCTTTGCATGCTTGCTCGAATTGTGTTAAGATTGCTTGACTTGTGCTAAGATAGCTAAAATCTGCCAAAGACTAAAATTGGGAAAAGGATATGTTTTTATTTGGTCAAGTAGTCTAATCACCCCCCTCTAGACATACTTTCGATCCTACAAGTGGTATGAGAGCTTTGGTCTCCATTTGCTTTGATTTCTATAGCTTTTGGTGGTCATAGCCTTGGTTTCACAACCTAGGAGAGTATGGCGTCTAGCGAGGGAAATTATCACCGTAGAGGTCCTTACTTTGATGGTACTAATTTTGCTAGTTGGAAGCATAAGATGAAAATGCATATTCTTGGACATAACCCCGCCGTTTGGGCTATTGTGTGTATTGGCTTGCAAGGTGAATTCTTTGATGGGAGAGAACCGAACCGTGAAGCTATCGTGGAAGAGTTGAAGATGCTGTAATACAATGCTCAAGCTTGTGATATCCTCTTCAACGGATTGTGCCCCGAAGAATTCAACAAAATTAGTCGTCTTGAGAATGCAAAGGAAATTTGGGATACTTTGATTGATATGCATGAAGGTACCGACTCCGTCAAGGAATCCAAGTTGGATGTGCTTCAAAGTCAACTTGACAAGTTCAAAATAAAGGATGGTGAAGGTGTCGCTGAAATGTACTCTAGGCTTGGTCTTATCACAAATGAGATTGCCGGCTTAGGAAGTGAAGAGATGACCAACAAATTCATCATCAAGAAGATCCTAAGAGCTTTGGACGGAAAATATGATACCGTGTGCACATTGATCCAAATGATGCCAAATTACAAAGATCTCAAGCCAACGGAAGTCATTGGAAGAATTGTTGCTCATGAGATGTCACTCAAGGATAAGGAGGAACTTCACAACAAGTCAAGTGGTGCTTACAAAGCCTCATGTGAAGCCCCCACATCATCAAGTGAGAAAAAAACCTTCAATGAAGAATTGAGCTTAATGGTGAAGAACTTCAACAAGTTCTACAAGAGTAGAAGCAAAGAAAGAAGCTCCAAGTCAAGGTCCTACAATGACAAAAGATCTTCTAGTCGAGAGCATAATTGCTACAATTGTGGAAGACCCGGACACTATTCCAATGAGTGTACGACACCCTACAAAAGAAGAGAAGAATCACCTAAAAGGAGAAGTAGAAGAGAAGAATCACCACCAAGAGAGAGGAGGAGTAGAGATGATCGTTATGAACGAAGAACATCCCGGAGAAGCAAGGATTCAGAAAGGAAGGACAAGTCATCAAGGAGCTACACAAAACGAAGACATCAAGCTCATGTTGGTGAATGGGTATCCGGCTCCGACTCCGACAATCACTTCGAGAGAAGCTATCACTCCGACTCCGAATATACTCAAGATGAAGGTGTTGCCGGTCTAGCACTTGTGTCAACCAACTCCTACGACATATTTGATTCACCAAATGAAGGACTTGGAAGATGCTTCATGCCTAAAGGCCTAAAGGTAACACACCCCAAGTATGTTGATTTCAATAGTGATGAAGACGACTTGTTAGGTGATGATGATTTACTTGTTGACAACTCTAGTGATGAATACTATGATGAAACGTCAATTAATCATGATAATCAAGATAAAATGAATGACAATGATAAGGAGAAGATTGAGCTCCTAACTACAAGGTAAACACTCTTAAGTTAGCTCATGAAACTATCTTAGAAGATCATCGAGAACTTTTAAGGACTCATGAGAAGTTACGCTTTGAAAAGCTCAACCTTGAGCAAGAGCATGAGTTCTTAAAGGCAATCAATGATGATCTTCGTAAGAAAAGTTCTTCCTACATTGCCAAGCGTTTACTCTTATCTACTTACATGCCTCAGGTCAAGTCTAGTAACAAGAACAAGAAGGATTCTTCCTCTAGTAGTAACAATAATCATGCTAAATCCAATGTTGTTGCTTCTAGTAGTTCTCATGATTCCACTAATGATTCTCTTAGCCAAGTTACACTTGAGCAAGAAAATAGCTTATTGAAGGGAATTATAGAGAAAGGTGTTTACAAGAGCCTTGCCGGGAGTAAGCAATTCGAGGAAATTGTACGCAAGCAAGGAAGGCACCGGAAGAACCAAGGTGTTGGTTTTGAACGAAAGTTCAATGCCAATGGAGTTGAGTGGTAAGAAGATCAATACCCCAAGACGAATTTTGTTCCTCAACAAGAGAAGTATGATCCCACTTCCTTCAAAGGGACACAAGCCCAAGATGATCTTCCACCACAAGACCACAAGCAAAAAGGCAAGGACAAGCTTCAAGAGGAGATTGATGCATTTGAAGAAGCTCCTAAGGCCTTGGTCAAGTGGGTTCCCAAGACTACATCAAGTTCTACTTCATCAAGTACAACTACAACTCCAAGGATTCCCATCAAGATGATGTGGGTCCCGAAGAAGAAGAACTAGAGAGTTCTTGAGGGTGACTCCGCCAACATATTTCACTCATATCATTTTGGCAACGACAAGTGCAATCAACTTCCACATCTTGCACTAGTTAAAGGAGTCACAAACCCTCTTGTTGGTAAGACAAGGGACAAGGTAACCTAATTTTTTCATAGACATCATCTTATGTGTGCATCACTCTATGTCTATGGATATCCTTGTTTGTTCCTTGTGGGAGTAACCCGTATAGGTATTGAAAGTGCAACTCACTCCAAAGGATTGCTCCAAATGATCTACATCAACATTGAGCATCCACATCTTCAACACCTACATGAAGTAACCATCGACAAAACCCAAGGTTAGTTCAACCCTCTAAGGGGTATCTCACATCTAGGGGGAGCTTTATTCTCAGAATTGAGTCAAAGCAACTCTAATGGTGTGAACACATCAATGCATTATGTAAAAGTGGTAACCCCACTTGAGCTTAAACGATGAGTATGACCTATGATCAAATGTTCTCATTTGACTCCTAAGTCCATATACTCATATATAGATGACCTAGTCACGCCAATTTCTTGATAGATGCTAGAATTGGTTGTGCATGCTTTGCCACATATTTCATTTGCCATTTTATGGTGTGAGCATGTTGGTTGCATATTTTACTCATTCGAGGACGTCCACTTGTTGTTTTGATTGATTGGTTTCTTTTATTTTGCCAAGTGGATGGACAAGAATGCATAAGGACCTTCTCTAGCTATCTATGCTTTTCTTGTCTCAAACTCTATTCATGCTACATCACAAAATTTGATCAAGTCAGATTCGAACCACTCTGTGTGAGGAGCACTCGGAGTCCCCGATTCATCATAGACTTAAACTTCCAAAACTTCTTTGTGCATTTCGGTCTGACCGATTCTTCCATTTTGGTCATACCGAGATCACTAAGTCAATCTAGGTTTTCAATCTCAGTGCAACTGATTTGAACTTTTCGGTCACACCGAGTTGCTGTAACTGTTAGCAGTTATGCATCTCGGTGCCACCGAGTTGTTCCACTCGGTCACACCGACAGGGTCGGGCTATATATACCAACAGGCAAAACTTTGGAAATTTTCTCCGAACCCTTTCGCCCGCGCTTAGCCCGCTTTGCCTCCAGGGTCTCCGGATCGTCCTCCTTGTCGCCAGCTGCCTCCTGCCGCTGGTCTCCGCCGCCGTCAACGGAAATCATCCCCGCCGTTGCCGCCGTAGCGAGTTCATCACCGAACTAGGGTGTGGACTCGATCACTATGCTATCCCCATCTGATTCCTAGCACATTGTGTTCGCCATGAATCTTGCCATGATTGAAACTATCTTATCTAGTCAAAACACTCCGTAGATTAGAGATGAATTGAAAATTTAGGGTTAGGTTTCCGCCGAAACCATCTCGGACCCACCGAGTTGTAGAACTCGGTTTCACCGATTCGGCTAAGGCCATTGCACATGTGATTCTTGGTCTGACCGAGAATTGCAAATCGGTGTGACCGAGTTCAGGACTTTGTGAAACCCTAGCAGTCTCGGTGCCACCAAACTGTGACTCGGTTTGACTGAGTTCACTAGTTTAGGTTCCAAAAGCTGCTTCGGTATCACTGAGTTTACAAATCGGTAGATCCGAAATACTTTCTGTGGAAAACTAAAACTAAGTTTTTGACTCATTCTTTTGCAAAAACCTGTGTATTTTGTGATGCTCATCCACTCTATCTCATCTATATCTATTCACAGGGTCTGCAGTTAGTGTTTGCAATATGTATGATCAGAGTGACAGCCAGAACAGGGAAGAGGAGCAGGTTCAAGTGAGTGAGGGCACTAGTCCCTCGAGCAGCTATGATGATGGTAGCAGGAGCACCCCAAGCAACTTACCCAAAGCTGCCACCAGAGCCAGAAAGAAGAAAACCTCAGAATCTGAGGATGAAGACTATGTGGCTATTGAGGATGAGGCCACTTCCAAGAAGAAGGTGCTCAAGAAAGAATATGGCTCAGCTAAGCCAGGAATGCAGAAGAAGGCACCTGCAAGGAGGATTCCCACTTCCAAACCTAGGAAGGTTGCCACTGGGGAAACCATGAAGTTTACCATTGAATCAGAAGATGAAGCTGTTGGCCAAGAGAAGAAGAAAAAGAGAGTCAGAACCACTACTGCCAAGGTCCTTTGCAATCCCTCTATGAGGAGAGACTCTGAAGAGGAAGAAGAAGAAGAGGTTGCTGCACCAGCACCCAAAGCTCAGAAGCTTATGGGTGATGCTATCAGGTCAGGGGCTGCTTCATCAAAGCCCAAAGAAACACCCAAGGCTGCCTCCAAGCCCAATACTGCACCTAAGAGGAATGCTAGGAACAAATCTGCTGCTGAGAAGAACAAGGCCCCAATGCCTTAAACTGTTGCTGAAGAGGAAGATGATGAAGAGCATGTCTTGAGAAAATTGAAGCCAAAAATTCCAGATCATAATGATGCCCATCCTGTAGCTGAGAACATGAAGCTGAGAAAGGATGCAGGTATCAGACAGTGGAGGTTGACTGATCCTTATGCAGTCAGGAGGAGAACTGCTGTGGACTACAGGTTCCATACAAAGGAACAACATGATTTCTATGAGATAGTGCTGCTGGACAAGAAGCCAATTGTGTGTGACATGAGGTGGGTGGACTGGAAGTACATCAAGGAGAATGAAGAACACTATCCTGGTGTGTATGACAGCTTCAGTGCTTGTGGAGTGGCAGACTTTGTTGGGCAGAAGCTCACAAAGTGGAATGATGAGCTAATAATGCAATTCTACTCCACAGCACACTTCTATCCAGATGGCAGGATAGTATGGATGTCTGAAGGTACTAGGTACCAATCATCAATTGAAGAATGGGCTAATCTGATCAATGCACCTAAGGAGAAAGAGGATGACTTGGATGTCTATGCCAAGAAGAAGATCGATCACAACACTATGGCACATATGTACAAGGAGATCCCAGATGCTGCTGTTGAAACACACAAGTTTGGATCAGTACATTACCTTCTGTCAGGACCGCCAACCATCAACTGGATCCTCAGGCACACTCTCTTGCCCAAGTCAGGTGATCACAGCATGATCAGAGGCCATGCAATAAATCTGCAACACTTATTTGACGTGCCACAAAAGTTCAAGGTCATGAGTCTTATAGTTGAAACTATCAAGAGGACAGCTGCTGACCAAAAGAGAAGTTGTGGGTATACCCAACAGATCCAGGAGCTGATTAACTCCAAGATGGGCACTGGCACATACTTGTTGGACAAGGATCACATGCCTATCTATCCGGACTTTGAGGACAACCAAGTGGTTATGGATGAAAATGAACCATCTTCTGTGCAAGCTCAAGCAAAGATGGAGAAGGCAAGGACAGAGAAGGCTACCAAGATTCCAACAATGGAAGAGGCATCTCAGTACTTTTTGAAGAGCAAACAGGATCAACTTGGCTACTTGATTGCATCCACTCTGAGGATTGAGAAGGGGCTGGCTACCCTAACTCAAAACCAGGAGAGCCTAGAGAGGATCATGGAGCAGAAGTTCTATGACTTGAATGTGAAGGTAACTGAGATCCAGTCTGTTGTTGAGCAACTTCAGGATGATATGCAGGAGAGGAAGGGCAAGACAACCACTGAGGCATTTGCCAGAGTGCCTAGAGCTCAGAGATCAGCTGCAGTGCTAGTGACAGACACCAGAGCCACTTCATCTGCACCAGTTATAGTCCCAGCATAACCAGTTCCAGCACCTACTCCACCAGCTCCATCCACATCTACTGAAGTCTTCATCCAAGGAGCCATCTCTACACCACCACCTGAAGATCAAGCCTGAGAGACGATTTAGTGCTATGCATTTTCTATGAACTTTTTGGTAACTTGTTTCCAAAGGGGGAGAAAAATGTATAGATCATAGGCTTCGAGAGAGAGCGTTGCTTTTTATTCTCTCTTGCTTTGGTGGTTGAACTTTATTTGCTTGTTTGAGATACTTTATGCTTTTGTGAGATACTTGGATGATCATGTGTTTGATCATATGCTACCTTAATGCTTGTTGGATGACATTATCCTTTTATCTCTATATGATCATTCACTTTGCTTGGTGATGAGTGCATGTATTTAATTATTATCATTTTGAGCACTCCACCAAGATGTATGTGACATGGAAGAGTAACCCATGAGCCTAACTCTTTGTGCATTTGCAGTCCAAAGCAAATCTTAAACTATGCACAAATTTAGGGGGAGCTCTTGCTTATCACATACTTCTCAAAGCGACAATGTTTTTCACTCTTGTTATCATTTGTCGAAGCTTTGATCTATATGTTGTCATCAATTACCAAAAAGGGGGAGATTGAAAGTGCACCTATCCCTAGGTGGTTTTGGTAATTCCTAACAACATATAGCTCATTGAGCTAACATTATTCCAAGATAAATATTTCAGGAAAAGCTCAATGAATGGCACGGCATGGATGAGAAAAGTGGACCCCTCAAAATGCTAAGGATAAAAGGATTGGCTCAAGCTCAAAGCTCAAGACTCTACATTTTATATTTTAGTGATCCAAGATCACATTGAGTCTATAGGAAAAGCCAATACTATCAATGAGGGATGAGGTGTTGCTTAATGAGGTTCTTGCTTCATAGTGCTTAGTGATATGCTCCGAAAACCCTCAACTACTTTCTCACATCCACATATGACCTAAACCAAAAGTCAAACTCGGCCCTACCGATTCTTTCTATCCGGCGCCACCGAGTTCAGATGTCGTAGCCACTGCCACAAACCCTAGGCAAATCGGTCTCACCGATAGGGATCTCGGTCTCACCGAGATGGGATTGTAATCTCTCTGTTTCCCTTCGTAACGTTTTGGTACCACCGAGATGAGCGATTGGTCCCACCGAGATTGCAATGTAAACTCCATGTTTCCTTTTCGTAACATTTCGGTCCCACCGAAATGAGCGAACCGGTCCCACCGAGTTTACCTGACCAACTCTCTGGCTAGCTTATTACCAAAATCGGTCTCACAGAGTTTGTGTAATCGGTCTCACCGAGATTACTTTATGCCCTAACCCTAACCATATCGGTCCTACCGAGTTGCATGTCGGTCCCACCGAAAATCCTAACGGTCACTAGATTTTCTGAATCGGTCCGACCGAGTTTCTCAATTCGGTCCCACCGAGATTAGCAAGTTGTGTAACGGTTAGATTTTGTGTGGAGGCTATATATACCCCTCCACCTCCTCTTCATTCGTGGAGAGAGCCATCAGAACGAACCTACACTTCCAACTTGCATTTTCTGAGAGAGAACCACCTACAGTTGTGTTGAGACCAAGATATTCCATTCCTACCATTTGAATCTTGATCTCTAGCCTTCCCCAAGTTGCTTTCCACTCAAATCTTCTTTCCACCAAATCCAAATCCTGTGAGAGAGAGTTGAGTGCTGGGGAGACTATCATTTGAAGCACAAGAGCAAGGAGTTCATCATCAACACACCATTTGTTACTTCTTGGAGAGTGGTGTCTCCTAGATTGGCTAGGTGTCACTTGGGAGCCTCCGACAAGATTGTGGAGTTGAACCAAGGAGTTTTTAAGGGCAAGGAGATCGCCTACTTCATGAAGATCTACCGCTAGTGAGGCAAGTCCTTCGTGGGCGACGGCCATGGTGGGATAGACAAGGTTGCTTCTTCGTGGACCCTTCGTGGGTGCAGCCCTCCGTGGACTCGCGCAACCGTTACCCTTCGTGGGTTGAACTCTCCATCAACGTGGATGTACGATAGCACCACCTATCGGAACCACGACAAAAACATCCGTGTCTCCAATTGCATTTGAATTCTCCAAACCCTTCCCTTTACATTCTTGCAAGTTGCATGCTTTGCTTTCCGCTGCTCATATACTCTTTGCATGCTTGCTTGAATTGTGTTAAGATTGCTTGACTTGTGCTAATATAGCTAAAATCTGCCAAAGACTAAAATTGGGAAAAGGATAAGTTTTTATTTGGTCAAGTAGTCTAATCACCCCCCCTCTAGACATACTTTCGATCCTACAGCTAGGTTGAAGACATTGCTTGAGACTGGCATGTACAAAAGCCTCAAAGGGCATCAAACTCTGTGCGATGTCCTCAAGAAACAGATTCTGAACCGAAACCCTAGGAAAGAGGGTGTTGGGTTCGAGAGGAAAATGAATCTCGATGGTTCATATTGGACGCCTGAGCAGTACTCCAAAACCACCTGGGTTGTTGCTAAGGATCCTTCAGTGGACCCATCTACTTTATATGGCTTCACTTGTGCTAATCCAATTGTCATTGATGAATCCTTTGATGCAAATTATAAACTGTTTAAAAATTAGAATGGTGAAGTGTTTTCCAGGTACATTGGTACTAACTGCAGGAATGGGTCACCCAGAAGAAGATCTGGGTGCCCAAAAGCTGTCTTGAGAAGCTTCCCGTGAATGTCATCATGACACCACCTGGGAAGAAGACAAACCCTCGACCAAAGGCGTCATATGGTCCAAAAGCTTCATACAGACAGAGGGCCACTTATGGTCACCCTAACGTCAATGTTTTGCAGGAGAATCGCTATGAGACTCATGAATATGAGTGTGTTTCATCCAACCGCTATGTTCACAAAAGTAAGAACTTTTCTCCTATTCTTATGAGTATTATTCTCCTCCTGCGAAGCTATTTACTAGGGCTCCCAAGCCAAAGTTCTCAGATGCTGCACTTAGACTCATTGCTTATAAGCCACCCCTGAAGATGTGGGTGGTTAAGAAGAATTAACTTCTTTTGTAGGGAAAGGTCTCCAGCCGGAAAGCAAAATCTTCTGACAACAATGCTGGAGACCTAAAACATTGTGTAGGACGCAAGATAAAATGCTCAAATGGTCTTATCATGTATTTCGTCCCAGGGTTCCTTGACGAGCATCCTATCATGCCTAACCAGGATTTAAACTTTGATAATATGCTTGTTCGCTACATGTTTCTGCTTCACAATACTCTTGGTGAAGCCTATGCCGCTAACTGCACTATAGGGTACAACTCCGAAAGCCACTGAATGGATCATGGATAGCGGCTGCACCAACCACATGACTGGTGATCGAAGTCTTCTAATGGATTCAACCCTACGTCCTTCTTGTTGGGGAACGTAGTAATTTCTAAAATTTTCCTATGCACACGCAAGATCATGGTGATGCATAGCAACGAGAGGGGAGAGTGTGTCCACGTACCCTCGTAGACCGAAAGCCGAAGCGTTATGACAACGCGGTTGATGTAGTCGTACGTCTTCACGATCCGACCGATCCAAGCACCAAACGTACGGCACCTCCGAGTTCAGCACACGTTCAGCTCGATGACGATCCCCGGACTCCGATCCAGCAGGGTGTCGAGGATGAGTTCCGTCAGCACGACGGCGTGGTGACGATGATGATGTTCTACCAACGCAGGGCTTCGCCTAAGCACCGCAACGATACGATCGAGGTGGAATATGGTGGAGAGGGGCACCGCACACGGCTAAGGAACGATCACGAAGATCAACTTGTGTTGTTGTGCCTAGAGGTGCCCCCTGCCCCCGTATATAAAGGAGCAAGGGAGGAGGGGGCGGCCGGCCTAGGAGGGGGCGCGCCAAGGGGAGTCCTACTCCCACCGGGAGTAGGACTCCCTCCTTCCTTGTTGGAGTAGGAGAAGGGGAAAGAGGGGGAGAGGAAGAAGGAAAAGGGGGCTGCGCCCCTTGTCCAATTCGGACCAGAGGGGGGGGGGCGCAGGCCTCCTTCCTTTTGGCCTCTCTCCTCTATTCCCGTATGGCCCAATAAGGCCCATATACTCCCCGACGAATTCCCGTAACTCTCCTGGTACTCCGAAAAATACCCGAATCACTCGGAACCTTTCCGAACTCCGAATATAGTCGTCCAATATATCGATCTTTACGTCTCGACCATTTCGAGGCTCCTCATCATGTCCCCGATCTCATCCGGGACTCCGAACTCCTTCGGTACATCAAAACTCATAAACTCATAATATAACTGTCATCGAAACCTTAAGCGTGCGGACCCTACGGGTTCGAGAACTATGTAGACATGACCGAGACACGTCTCCGGTCAATAACCAATAGCGGAACCTGGATGCTCATATTGGCTCCCCCATATTCTACGAAGATCTTTATCGGCCAGACCGCATAACAACATACGTTGTTCCCTTTGTCATCGGTATGTTACTTGCCCGAGATTCGATCGTCGGTATCCAATACCTAGTTCAATCTCGTTACCGGCAAGTCTGTTTACTCCTTACGTAATGCATCATTTCGTAACTAACTCATTAGCTACATTGCTTGCAAGGCTTATAGTGATGTGCATTACCGAGAGGGCCCAGAGATACCTCTCCGACAATCGGAGTGACAAATCCTAATCTTGAAATACGCCAACCCAACATGTATCTTCGGAGACACCTGTAGAGCTCCTCTATAATCACCCAGTTATGTTGTGACTTTTGGTAGCACACAAAGTGTTCCTCCGATAAACGGGAGTTGCATAATCTCATAGTCATAGGAACATGTATAAGTCATGAAGAAAGCAATAGCAACATACTAAACGATCAAGTGCTAAGCTAACGGAATGGGTCAAGTCAATCACATAATTCTTCTAATGATGTGATCACATTAATCAAATGACAACTCATGTCTATGGTTAGGAAACTTAACCATCTTTGATTAACGAGCTAGTCAAGTAGAGGCATACTAGTGACACTATGTTTGTCTATGTATTCACACATGTATTATGTTTCCGGTTAATACAATTCTAGCATGAATAATAAACATTTATCATGAAATAAGGAAATAAATAATAACTTTATTATTGCCTCTAGGGCATATTTCCTTCAGTCTCCCACTTGCACTCGAGTCAATAATCTAGTTCACATCACCATGTGATTTAACACCAATATTCACATCTGTATGTGATTAATACCCATAGTTCACATCATCATGTGATCAACACCCAAAGGGTTTATTGGAGTCAATAATCTAGTTCACATTGCTATGTGATTAACACCCAAAGAGTACTAAGGTATGATCATGTTTTGCTCGTGAGAGAAGTTTAGTCAACGGGTCTGTCACATTCAGAGTCGTATGTATTTTGCAAATATTCTATGTCTACAATGCTCTGCACGGAGATACTCTAGCTAATTGCTCCCACTTTCAATATGTATCCAGATTAAGACTTAAAGTCATCTGGACCAGTGCCAAAACTTACATCGACGTAACCCTTTACGACGAACCTTTTTGTCACCTCCATAATCGAGAAATATATCCTTATTCCACTAAGGATAATTTTGACCAATGTCCAGTGATCTACTCTTAGATCAAAATTGTATTCCTTTGCAAAACTTAGAGCAAGGTATACAATATGTCTGGTTCACAACATAGCATCCTTTATAGAACCTATGACTGAGGCATAGGGAATGATTTTTCATTCTCTTTCTATTTTCTGCCATGGTCGGGTCTTGAGTCTTACTCAACTTCACACCTTGCAACACAGGAAAGAACTCCTTCTTTGACTGTTCCATTTTGAATTATTTCAAAAATTTATCAAGGCATGTACTCATTTGAAAAATCTTATCAAGCGTCTTGATCTATCTATATAGACCTTGATGCTCAATGTGTAAGCAACTTCACTGAGGTCTTTCTTTGAAAAACTCTTATTCAAGTATCCTTTCATGCTATCCAGAATTTCTATGTCATTTGCAATCAACAACATGCCATCCACATATAATATTAGAAATGGTACAGAGCTCCCACTCACTTTCTTGTAAATACAGGCCTTTCCAAAAGTCTGTATAAAACCATATGCTTTGATCAACTCATCAAAGAGTATATTCCAACTCCGAGATGCTTGCACCAGTCCATTGATGAATCGCTGGAGCTTTCACATGTTGTTAGCACCTTTCGGGTCGACAAAACCTTCTGGTTGTATCATATATAACTCTTCTTTCAAAAAACCATTAAGGAATGCAGTTTTGACATCCTTTTGCCAGATTTCATAAAATGTGGCAATTGCTAACATGATTCTGACAGACTTAAGCATCGATACGAGTGAGAAAATCTCATCGTGTTCAACATCTTGAACTTGTCGAAAACCATTCACAACAAGTCGAGCTTAGTAGATAGTAACACTACTATCAGTGTCCGTCTTCTTCTTGAAGATCCATTTATTTAACATGGCTTGCTGATCATCGAGCAAGTCAATCAAAGTCCATACTTTGTTCTCATAC
Organism: Triticum dicoccoides; assembly: GCF_002162155.2. Taxonomy (NCBI): domain Eukaryota; kingdom Viridiplantae; phylum Streptophyta; class Magnoliopsida; order Poales; family Poaceae; genus Triticum; species Triticum dicoccoides. The sequence goes on along the minus strand of NC_041393.1, from coordinate 280,998,547 downwards.
ATGGATAATATCTCAGATTTTATGGCCTCTAGCCATTTCGTGGAATCTGGGCTCATCATCACTTCCTCATAGTTCATAGGTTCATCATGGTCTAGTAACATGACTTCCAGAACATGATTACTGTACCACTCTGCTGCGGATCTTATTCTGGTAGACCTACGAGATTTTTGTAGTAACTTGATCTGAAGTTTCATGATCATCATCGTTAGCTTCCTCACTAATTGGTGTACGAATCACTGGAACTGATTTCTGTGATGAACTACTTTCCAATTCGGGAGAAGGTACAAATTACCTTATCAAGCTCTACTTTCCTCCCACTCACTTCTTTCGAGAGAAACTTCTTCTCTAGAAAGGATCCATCTTAGCAACGAATAACTTGCCTTAGGATCTGTGATAGAAGGTGTACCCAATAGTTAACTTTGGGTATTCTATGAAGACACACTTCTCCGATTTGGTTTCGAGCTTATCATGTTGAAAATTTTCACATAAGCGTCACATCCCCAAACTTTAAGAAACGACAACTTTGGTTTCTTGCCAAACCATAGTTCATAAGGCGTCGTCTCAACGGATTATGATGGTGCCCTATTTAAAGTGAATGCAGCTGTCTCTAATGCATAACCCCAAAACGGTAGTGGTAAATCAGTAAGAGACATCATAGATTGCACTATATCCAATAAAGTACTGTTATGACGTTCGGACACACCATTAAGCTGTGGTGTTCCAGGTGGCATGAGTTTGTGAAACTATTCCACATTGTTTTAATTGAAGACCAAACTCGTAACTCAAATATTTGTCTCCGCGATCAAATTGCAGAAACTTTATTTTCTTGTTACGATGATTCTCCACTTCACTCTGAAATTCTTTGAACTTTTCAAATGTTTCAAACTTGTGCTTCATTAAGTAGATATACTCATATCTGCTTAATTCATCTTGTGAAGGTCAGAAAATAACGATACCCGCCACGAGCATCAACACTCATTGGACCACATACATCGGTATGTATTATTTCCAATTAATCACTAGCTCGTTCCATTGTTCCGGAGAACGGAGTTTTAGTCATCTTGCCCAAAAGGCACGGTTCACAAGCATCAAATGATTCATAACCAAGAGATTCCAAAAATCCATCTTTATGGAGTTTCTTCATGCGCTTGACACCAATATGACCCAAACGGCAGTGCCACAAATAAGTTGCACTATCATTACCAACTTTGCATCTTTTGGCATCAATATTATGAAATATGTGTATCACTATGATTGAGATCCAACAAACTATTTTCATTGGGTGTATGACCATCGAAGGCTTTATTCATGTAAACAGAATAACAATTATTCTCTAACTTTAAATGAATAACCGTATTGCAATAAACATGATCAAATCATATTCATGCTCAACGCAAATGCCAAATAACATTTATTTAGGTTCAACACTAATCTCGAAAGTATAGGGAGTGTGCGATGATGATCATATCAATCTTGGAACTACTTCCAACACACATCGTCACCTCAGCCTCAACTAGTTTCTGTTTATTCTGCAACTCCCATTTCAAGTTACTACTCTTAGCAACTGAACCAGTATCAAATACCAAGGGGTTGCTATAAACACTAGTAAAGTACACATCAATAACATGTATATCAAATATACCTATGTTCACTTTGTCATCCTTCTTATCCGCCAAATACTTTGGGAAGTTCCACTTCCAGTGACCAGTCCCTTTGCAGTAGAATCACTTAGTCTTAGGATTAGGTCCAGACTTGGGCTTCTTCACTTGAGCAGCAACTTGCTTGCTGTTCTTCTTGAAGTTCCCTTTCTTTCCCTTTGTCCTTTTCTTGAAACTAGTGGTCTTGTCAATCATCAACACTTGATGTTCTTTTCTTGATTTCTACCATCGTCGATTTCAGCATCACGAAGAGCTCGGGAATCGTTTTCGTCATCCCTCGCATACTATAGTTCATCATGAAGTTCTACTAACTTGGTGATGGTGACTAGAAAACTCTGTCAATCACTATCTTATCTGGAAGATTAACTCCCACTTGATTCAAGCAATTGTAGTACTCAGACAATCTAAGCACTTGCTCACTAGTTGAGCAATTCTCCTCCATCTTTTAGGTGAAGTATTTGTCAGAGGTCTCATACCTCTTGACATGGGCATGAATATGAAATATCAATTTCATCTGATGGAACATCTCATATGTTCTGTGACGTTTCAAATACGTTTATAGTCCCGGTTCTAAGCCATAAAGCATGGTGCACAAAACTATCAAGTAGTCATCATATTGAGCTAGCCAAACGTTCATAACGTCTGCATCTGCTCCTGCAATAGGTCTGTCACCTAGCGGTGCATCAAGGACATAATTATTCTGTGCAGCAATGAGGATAAACCTCAGATCACGGATCCAATCCGCATCATTGCTACTAACATCTTTCAACACAATTTTCACTAGGAACATATCAAAATAAACATATGAAAGCAATAACGCAAGCTATTGAACTACAACATAATTTGCAAAATACTACCAGGACTAAGTTCATGATAAATTTAAGTTCAATTAATCATATTACTTAAGAACTCCCACTTAGACAGACATCTCTCTAGTCATCTAAGTGATCACGTGATCCAAATCAACTAAACCATGTCCGATCATCACGTGAGATGGAGTAGTTTTCAATGGTGAACATCACTATGTTGATCATATCTACTATATGATTCACGTTCGACCTTTCGGTCTCCGTGTTCCGAGGCCATATTTGTATATGCTAGGCTCGTCAAGTTTAACCTGAGTATTCCGCGTGTGCAACTGTTTTGCACCCGTTGTATTTGAACGTAGAGCCTATCACACCCGATCATCATGTGGTGTCTCAGCACGAAGAACTTTCGCAACGGTGCATACTCAGGGAGAACACTTCTTGATAATTTAGTGAGAGATCGTCTTAAAATGCTACCGTCAATCAAAGGAAGATAAGATGCATAAAGGATAAACATCACATGAAATCAATATAAGTGATATGATATGGCCATCATCATCTTGTGCTTGTGATCTCCATCTTCGAAGCACCGTCGTGATCACCATCGTCACCGGCACGACACCTTGATCTCCATCGTAGCATCATTGTCGTCTCGCCAATCTTATGCTTCTACGACTATCGCTACCGCTTAGTGATAAAGTAAAGAATTACAGGGCGATTGCATTGCATACAATAAAGCGACAACCATATGGCTCCTGCCAGTTGCCGATAACTCTGTTACAAAACATGATCATCTCATACAATAAAATTTAGCATCATGTCTTGACCATATAACATCACAACATGCCCTGCAAAAACAAGTTAGACGTCCTCTACTTTGTTGTTGCAAATTTTACGTGCCTGCTACGGGCTTAGCAAGAACCGTTCTTACCTACGCATCAAAACCACAACGATAGTTCGTCAAGTTAGTGCTGTTTTAACCTTCGCAAGGACCGGGCGTAGCCACACTCGGTTCAACTAAAGTTGGAGAAATTGACACCCGCCAGCCACCTGTGTGCAAAGCACGTCGGTAGAACTAGTCTCGCGTAAGCGTACGCGTAATGTCGGTCCGGGCCGCTTCATCCAACAATATCGCCGAACCAAAGTATGACATGCTGGTAAGCAGTATGACTTGTATCGCCCACAACTCACTTGTGTTCTACTCATGCATATAACATCAACGCATAAAACCTAGGCTCGGATGCCACTGTTGGGGAATGTAGTAATTTCTAAAATTTTCCTACGCACACGCAAGATCATGGTGATGCATAGCAACAAGAGGGGAGAGTGTGTCCACGTACCCTCGTAGACCGAAAGCGGAAGTGTTATGACAACGCGGTTGATGTAGTCGTACGTCTTCACAATCCAACCGATCCAAGCACCGAACGTACAACACCTCCGAGTTCAGCACACGTTCAGCTCGATGAAGATCCCCGAACTCCGATCCAGCAGGGTGTCGGGGATGAGTTCTATCAACACGACGACGTGGTGACGATGATGATGTTCTACCGACGCAGGGCTTCGCCTAAGCACCGCAACGATACGACCGAGGTGGAATATGATGGAGAGGGGCATCGCACACGGCTAAGGAACGATCACGAAGATCAACTTGTGTTGTTGTGCCTAGAGGTGCCCCCTGCCCCCGTATATAAAGGAGCAAGGGAGGAGGGGGCGGCCGGCCTAGGAGGGGGCGCGCCAAGGGGAGTCCTACTCCCATCGGGAGTAGGACTCCCTCCTTCCTTGTTGGAGTAGGAGAAGGGGAAAGAGGGGGAGAGGAAGAAGGAAAAGGGGGCTGCGCCCCTTGTCCAATTCGGACCAGAGGGGGGGGGGTGCAGGCCTCCTTCCTTTTGGCCTCTCTCCTCTATTCCCGCATGGCCCAATAAGGCCCATATACTCCCCGGTGAATTCCCGTAACTCTCCGATACTCCGAAAAATACCCGAATCACTCAGAACCTTTCCGAACTCCGAATATAGTCGTCCAATATATCGATCTTTACATCTCGACCATTTCGAGACTCCTCATCATGTCCCCGATCTCATCCGGGACTCCGAACTCCTTCGGTACATCAAAACTCATAAACTCATAATATAACTGTCATCGAAACCTTAAGCGTGCGGACCCTACGGGTTCGAGAACTATGTAGACATGACCGAGACACGTCTCCGGTCAATAACCAATAGAGGAACCTGGATGCTCATATTGGCTCCCACATATTCTACGAAGATCTTTATCGGTGAGACCGCATAACAACATACGTTGTTCCCTTTGTCATCGGTATGTTACTTGCCCGAGATTCGATCGTCGGTATCCAATACCTAGTTCAATCTCGTTACCGGCAAGTCTGTTTATTCGTTACGTAATGCATCATTTCGTAACAACTCATTAGCTACACTGCTTGCAAGGCTTATAGTGATGTGCATTACCGAGAGGGCCCAGAGATACCTCTCCGACAATCAGAGTGACAAATCCTAATCTCGAAATACGCCAACCCAACATGTATCTTCGGAGACACCTGTAGAGCTCCTTTATAATCACCCAGTTACGTTGTGACGTTTGGTAGCACACAAAGTGTTCCCCCGGTAAACGGGAGTTGCATAATCTCATAGTCATAGGAACATGTATAAGTCATGAAGAAAGCAATAGCAACATACTAAACGATCAAGTTCTAAGCTAACGGAATGGGTCAAGTCAATCACATAATTCTTCTAATGATGTGATCCCATTAATCAAATGACAACTCATGTCTATGGTTAGGAAACTTAACCATCTTTGATTAACGAGCTAGTCAAGTAGAGGCATACTAGTGACATTATGTTTGTCTATGTATTCACACATGTATTATGTTTCCGGTTAATACAATTCTAGCATGAATAATAAACAGTTATCATGAAATAAGGAAATAAATAATAACTTTATTATTGCCTCTAGGGCATATTTCCTTCACTTCTACTAAGAGCCACATCACATTTGCTGACACTGGTAAAAGTAAGGTATTGGGTTTGGTAGAGTTGCTATCTCAAAGGATCAACACATGGATAAAGTAATGCTTGTTGAATCCCTTGGTTACAACTTAATGTCCGTGTCAATGCTCTGTGATCCGAACATGATTGTGATATTTGGAAAATATCGTTGTCTTGTGCTAATGGAATCTGACAAATCTCTAGTCTTCGAAGGCTATCAAAGAGGTGATATGTATATGGAAAATTTCTCAGCAGGACCATAGCTTGCCGTATGTCTTCTACCAAAGGCTTCAGAATGCTAGCTATGGCATCAATGGCTAGGACATGCGTGCGTGAGAAACCTATACACTCTCGCGAAGAAGAAGCAAATCATTGGCATCGAGGGCATCAAGTTCAAGAAGGATCATCTATGTGGTGCTTGTGAAGCTGGAAAGATGACGAGAGCCAAGCATCCCTCGAAGACAATCATGACTACCTCACGCCCCTTCGAGCTGCTTCACATGGATCTCTTTGGCCCTACTCACTACTCTACTCTCACTACTATTTCACATCTCTATGGCCTCGTTATTGTTGATGATTACTCTAGGTACACCTGGGCGCACATAATTCTCTATAAGACTGAAGTGCAGGATGTCTTGAAACGCTTCGCAAATCAGGCCATGATGAATTATGGAATCAAGATCAAGCACATCCGGAGTGACAATGGCACTGAGTTCAAGAACGCTGGCCTCGACATTTATCTTGATACTTTGGGCATCACACACGAGTTCTTTGCTCCTTACACACCTCAGCAGAATGGCATCATGGAGCGCAAGAACAGAACACTCATTGAGATGGCACGAACGATGCTCGATGAGTACAAGACTCCAAGAAAATTCTGGCCTGAAGCTATTGATACTGCATGCCACATCATCAACAGAGCTTATCTTCACAAGTTCTTCAAGAAGACATCTTATGAACTTCTGACTCGTAAGAAGCCAAATGTCAGTTACTTCAAAGTCTTTGGTGCTAAGTGCTGGATCAAAGATCCACATCACACGTCTAAATGTTCACCGAAAGCACATGAGGGTTTTATGCTTGGTTACGGAAAGGACTGGCACACCTACAGAGTCTTCAACCTCTTTCACTCTAAAGTGGTTGAAATTATGGATGTGCGGTTTGATGAGACTAATAGCTCGCAAAGAGAGCACCTGCAAAATGTGCTAGATGAAGCTACCCCAGGTGAAGCTATCAAGTTAATGGGTACTGGAGAAATCATACCCACAGAGGAACTGGCTGAGGATGAGATCATCATTTCTGCACCTAATCAACCTGAAGACAATGCTTAGTCCGAAGCCAATGCTGATGATGAAAACAACAGTCAGTCAGATCAAAATCTTCGTCCAGCTCATCCTCGGGTTGCAAATGAAGTCCAAATTGAGAAGATCATTGATAGCATCAACGCTCCTGGCCCTCTCACTCGATCAAGAGCTACACAACTAGCAAACTTCTGTGGTCACTTTGCTTTTTTCTCTATATCTGAACCCAAGAAAGTTGAAGAAGCCTTCATGGAACTTGAATGGATTCAAGCTATGCATGAAGAGCTTCAATAGTTTGAGCTGAATAATGTCTGGGAGCTTGTCAAACGTCCTGATCCTTGCAAGAACAATGTCATTGGCATGAAATGGATCTATCGCAACAAGCAAGATGAACTTGGACAAGTTGTCAGAAACAAAGCTCGCATCATTGCTCGAGGTTACACACAAGTGGAAGGAATAAACTTCGATGAAACCTTTGCTCCCGTGGCTTGGCTTGAAGCCATTCACATACTGCTGGCTTATGCCAACCATCACAACATTCTTCTGTAAAAAATGGATGTTAAGAGTGCCTTTCTCAATGGAAAAATCAAGGAAGAAGTGCATGTCGCTCAATCGCATGGTTTTGAAGATCCTAAGCATCCTGATATGGTGTACAAGCTCAACAAGGCACTGTATGGCCTCAAACAAGCACCTCGCGCTTGGTATGAAACACTGAAGGAATTCCTGAAGAGCAAAGGCTTCAAACCTGGTTCACTAGATCCCACTCTCTTCACGAAGACATATGATGGGGAACTATTTGTGTGCCAAATATATGTGGATGACATTGTCTTCGGATGCACTGATAAGAGATACAGTGACAAGTTTGGATACATGATGCAAGAGCAATATCAGATGTCCATGATGGGGGAGATGAAATTCTTCCTTGGTCTTCAAATCCGTTAACAGCGCAATGGCATCTTCCTATCACAAAAAAACACCTCAAGGATTGCGTGAAAAAGTTTGGAATGCAAGACTGCAAAGGGTACACGGCGCCAATGCCAACCAAAAGTCATCTCGGCCCTAACGACAATGATAAAGAGTTCGATCAAAAGGTATACCTCTCCATGATTGGTTCTTTGCTCTATTTATGTGCATCTAGGCCTGATATTATGCTTAGCGTTTGCATGTGTGTCTAATTCCAAGCGGCACCAAAGGAGTCGCATCACCTAGCGGTGAAGCGAATACTTAGATATTTGGCTCACACCCCAACACTAGGATTATGGTATCCAAAGGGCTCAACATTTGATCTGGTTGGATATTCTGATGCTGATTATGCTGGTGACAAGGTTGATCGCAAGTCCACTTCAGTAACATGTCACTTTCTTGGATGATCTCTTGTCTGTTGGTCTTCAAAGAAGCAGAACTATGTATCACTCTCCACTGCTGAATCTGAATACATTGCTGCTAGATCGTGTTGTGCTCAGCTTCTCTGGATGAAGCAAACTCTCAAGGACTATGGCATCAACACGAAGAATGTGTCACTCTTCTGCGACAATGAAAGCGCCATCAAGCTTTCCAAGAATCCAATCTAGCACTCGAAGACAAAGCACATTGAGATTCGTCATCACTTTCTCAGAGATCATGTCAACAAGGAAGACATTGATATCATTCACGTCAACACTGAAGAGCAACTGGCTGATATCTTCACTAAGCCCTTGGATGAGAAGAGGTTTTGCAAGCTGCGGTGTGAGCTAAATATCTTAGAATCCTCAAATGTCCAGTGAATGGACACACATCCTAACGCTTATGCATGTTGATGACTTAGATGTGCAACACACGAAGTAACATATTTCTTCAATCAATGAAGACTTACCCTCTGAGTGTGAATACATTAACATGGAATTTGACTTCAGAGCGCCACGATAATTGTGCGCCGTGTCTAGGTCTAATACTTCCTATACGATGGGTAACGCCACCACCAAAACTTTTCGAAGAGTTTCATTTGGCGTCATAACTGCATTATCTTCGCATTTTGATTATCCTCAACATTGGTTTATCTTCAAATCTATATCTTCGCAATGTTGATTTGTCTTTAGTAATAATTATATCTGCATATGTGTTCTTTCCTCTACAACATTCACTTATAGCTATGTCTTCATGTTGCTATCTTTTCTGACCTAAGTGAATGTGATCGGACCCTAATCCCTTCTGTGCTACTCCCTAAAATTCTTTCTGTCCAAGTCATGTGCATTCTGTTGACACTTGTCGAATATCTTCTCTGCGTCCTTGTCAGTAGAAGATACAGAGACACACATTTACAAACTGTTTTTAATGTTCTATCCTTTTGCCTGAAAACTGGAGAAGCCGGAACGACCACCCGACAATCCAGGCGTGCGTGGGAACATAGATCAACTCCTGATAAGTTGCATGCACGCCACGTGTTCCTCAGATGTGAACCGCTAGGGGCACCTACATAATTACGCTGCGCCACCGTCCTCCTTCTTATAAACACACACCCCTCACGATCAAAATTCCTTCTTCCACCTCGCCACCTCGCTTAAACCCTAGCGCCTCTGCTAGCTCATGTCGACGCCGGAGACGAAGCGCTTAGCTGCCGTGACTTCTTCGACACCGTCCTCACGCCAGGCGCGGACCTCTCCGCCGCCGCCGTAGGTGTCTTCCGTCGCCAATTTAGGGCGCGGGAGATTGGACTGCTCGGCCTCCCATCTAGTTTGTCTAGCAGTTCATCTATGGTAATTAAAACCTACTTTTTACAGTCTTTTCGATATGTCAAATCCATCCACTTCAACCAAAAGTGGCTTATACACTTCCAAGTATGGATCTGTCTCTTTCTGAATCTCATATATTGCAAACTATGTTCACTTATGCATCAAAACTAGTTAGATTCCTCACTTGTACCTATTTGCGGATTCGTACAAATCTAGAACCAACTTCCTTCAATAAGTTAATGTCTTGGCACTGTGAGGTCAATGTCTTCTAAACTGGTTTATCTTCAAAATCTTCTGAGAATGCATATGACCTCTTCCCCTTCCCTCGCATCTCTAATGCTGTCACAGGTACATGTCCATGGGAGAATTCCTTGTTTCTCATAGTCTGCATTCGTATGCAAAATTCTTACAGCGTCACATCAAATCCCCTGAAGCTAGTTCTTGCCTGACCAGCAGACAGAAGCCTTTCACTGTTTTGAAGCCAACCAGTCTGAACGTAATGGCTTCAGAGAAGTCTGCACGGAAAGGAGGCAGACAATGCTGTGGCAACACTGCATTTGATTTTCCTGAAGATCTATATGAACTCTACAAGTCTGACCGAGAGGAGAGCTACACCCAGCGCAAGAACTGGATCCAGTGGATCCGAAGATATTAAGCAGAGCAATGGTTCAAGTACAGGTTTGTAACACCTGAATATGCTGAAAAAAATGCCATCAAGCGCCCATGGGGTGACTGTCTGTACCGTGGTTTGGTACCAAAGGACAAGGCTGAAGCTATTGAATAGGGGTTCTATCCCTATATGGCCAGAGGACCACACCGTGAGAATGCTGACCCATCTTCTCTCCTATGGTGTCGTGAAGACAATCTTTTCAAGCGCAACTTCCAGTTTGCAAAAGATTCCGCGGCTAAGAACCAAAAGGAGTTTGGCCTCAACTTCAACCCTGGCGCCTCTGCTCCAAGACCAGATGGAACTCGTGAAGCCAATGAGAACATGATTGGCCCCTTTGCCAACTTTGACGGGCTTCTATGTCATATTGCTGCCCAGAGAGCTGCTATGGAGCAATCTGCTGAAGAAGCTGATTCTAATGATGCTCCATCACCACCAAAGTAGAAGAAGAAGAAGGCAAAAGCTTCAAAGCCATCTACCTCTGCTGCTCCAAAAGCTTCAACCAAGAAGTCACTGAAAACTGCACCGGCCGAATCTAGTGTGCAGTCTGAAGACTTATCTCGCATGTCCAAGAGGACCAAGAAGCCATTGCCCAAGAAGGCTATTGGGCAACCCCTCACTCCTGCTGCCATTCTACGCAATGAGGAAGACACCATTGATCTATCCAGTGATGAAGATCTTGGTGATGAAGCTCTTGAGATGCTGATCAAGAGTAAGCAAGGGGTGGAGATCTTCAGTGATCTACCCCTCTTTGATGTTGACATCTTGAACAATTTCATTGATGAATGGTTCGATGACCAGAACATCAGCATTGACAGTCTGCAGTTGCCTATGGGCATCAATGTCACATTCCACTCTGCCATTGCTAATGAGCTGGCCCTGGCACAGAAACTCGTCGAGCTCAAGAACAAGATTGACTATGAGAAGGCCCATTTCAAGAAGAACATGCACAAGCTCAGTGTGGTAGATGTGCAAATCTTCAAGAAGATGTTGCATGACCTCAAAACTGAATTTCATAAGAAGCGTGAAGAAGCCGAAGTCTCTCGAGAATGCATGAAGTCTTATGCTCAGAAATGTGTGCAAGCGCACAATGAAGCTGAAAAGAGGAAAGCTCTTGGGCATCCTGGCATTGATCCCAGAATGGCTGCTAAGAAGAGCAAGAAGCATGCTGAAGCTAATCCTGACACTGCAAGGCAGGGACAACCCAGCATTGTCTTCCCTGCGAGCATGACTGGCTCGAAGCCAAAGGTCCCCTCAGCTGCTTCTAAGCTCAAGAAGACTAGGCATGCTGAAGCAGAAGCCAGGAAGAGGAAGCACAAGGATACATCTGATGATGTCCCTTCCAAGAAAAAACTGAAGACTAAGGGCTCTAAGTCTTCAAGGAAAGATCGTGCTACTGCCCTTGAGCCCATTGTTGTTGAACCCATCTCTATTGTATATCCTGCCTATGCTAATCACGAGCGCCGTCTCGCTGTTCATGAGCCTGCTCCCACAGAGGCACCAGAATCTGATGAAGTTCCAGTTGTTGACCCCAACGCAGTTGAAGACATTGGTCATGAAGACAATGTAGTTGATGATGAAGTCCTTCCTCAGCTCGAGCGCCAGTTGGTATCATCGCCTGCTCCAACGAGAAGTGAATACATTAGCATTGGTCGTCCATTGACGCCAATTGCTCAAGATGACTCCTGGGCTAAGCGTCAACAAGAAGACACCCCTGTTCAAGATGAGACACCCCATACTCCATCAGCTCAAGTTACCTATCCGGTACTTGATGATGACAATTACATGGAGACCACTCCATCTCCAAAGGCGTCGCCAGCGTTTCGCAGGCTTCGCAAAGGTCTCAAGCCATCCGTCTCTATGTCCACCATTCCAGAAGAAGATTCACAACAATTTAGCTCAGTGGCATGTCAAGTGTTCCCTAAAGAGAATCCTTCTGCGACTGATCAAGTGTCTGAAGGTAATGCTGCTGAAGGCATTCCGGCTGCATCCGCCGATGAAGAAAGAAGAGAAGAAGAAAGAGAAGCCACACTCCCTGTTGTTGATCAAGTCATTCTTGAAGAGAATGTGATTGTGCCTGACCCTCTGGTCGTTGACCAAATGGAGGTTGAAAACAATGAGGCTGCCACCAACACTGCTACTAAAGCCAATGACCCTATCATGGCTGAAGACAATGCGGAGCCAGAAGCCAATGACCCTATCCCCCAAGATACTCTTGCATTCTGTACAATCAAGACATGATCTTTCCTCAGAGGCGTCTGGATTGTGATGCTATGACTGGGCTGCCATGTCTGGAAGAAGCCCTTGACTGCTTCAGGGATGTTGGTCTTCTGGCATTTTTCACTGATAAAGAGCACTGGAATGAAGAGCTCCTATAGCAGTTCTATGCCACCTTACACATTCGAGGCTACAACAGGGGTCCAAAGACTTGGATCCTTGAGTGGATGACAGGTGATGTACATGACGAAGCCAAAACTCAGGATATCATTGAGCTGACTTCCCTGCCCACTCCAGGTGAGCTATACGAACCTAGTTGTTCGCTTTATCAGAATGAACTGCAGAGCATATTTCATAAGCCTGAGCCGAACAGTAGCCAAATGCTTAGCATGATGAAGCGTTTGCCCCAAGATGCTGAATATCCAAAGGAATTATTTGTTAAGGACCTCAAGTATCTGCCACGCACAGTATATCACATTCCGAGGCATACTCTCTGGCCCATCAAAGGCCATTCATCTGAAGCCAAACTTGAAGGCTCCATGAAGACTTTGGTGTTCTATATCGTCAATGGCATCAGATTCAACACTCAGGATTTCTTCATCAGACAACTTGCTGCTTCCGGGATTGATCTGTTTGGTCTGAAGTTCTATGCTCCATGGGTGATGCACTTGATTAAGCTTCATTCAACTGTTGACTATTGGCCATCAGCTCACAATCACATTATCTTCTTGCCTGATGTTGATATGTCTGTTGAAACCATCTACCATGAGACTGCAAAGAAGCCCCTCCATCTACAGAATGCTGAGTTCCAGAGCTTCACACAACCCATTGATGGTGTTCATGTGCCCAATGATGCAACTCATGCCTATCCCTTGGCTGGAAACCTGCGCATACTGCATCGTGCAAACACCGAAGCCACTGCAAGCACCATTGCACAAAGTCCTCAGAAGCGTCCTTGTGTTCTCAATGACCGTGAGCTTCTGGTGGATTTACATCAAAAGCAGGACAAACATCATGATTGGCTAAAGCGTCAGATGAAGAGTATCTTGGGGGATGTCAATCGCATTAGCAACTTAGCCACCAAGAACTCGTTTGTTGCTCATGAAGCTTGTCGCCGTTCCTGGAAGAGTCTCACCTTGCTCTGCGGTGAAGATGAACTTCGCGCGGATGGGTTCGTTGAAAATTTCAAGTTTGACTCTAGGCCTCCTCAAAATGCAAGTTGGCGTCGCACTCCCTCCATTGAAGATTCTGAGTACTCATCCTCGGGTGCAACTGTTGTTGCGAGAGTTGTCGATGAAGAAGATGACGCCACTTCGCCTACCCACTGCTCAGCATGATGATGCTGCACAAGGCCCGTCTGCACCACCTAACTCCACCGTCGACCATGCCGCTCCAACATCGTCTCCAACTACTACAAAAAAAGACAAATCCGTGACATTTTGGGCCGAACAATTTTTTTCCTGTCATACTTATGACACTTCTATGACGATAACTGTGACAAAACCCGGTATCATCATAGATGTGGTGGGCTCCTACTTCTATGACAAAAAATCATGATAGAAAATGGGCTTTTCGTCCTGGGCGGGCCGGAGACGCAGCTGCATGACATTCTTTGGGCCGTCCATGACAGAACAAACCATGGTAGAAGCGAGGGCGAGGAAAATTTCGGGGAGTTCCCGATTACGGTGGGTGGTCGGGGCCGAGGGATGCGCGTTTCTCTTGTACACGTACGCGCGTGGGTGCGAGGCATTGGGCTCTAACTGAACCCGAGCAAGGCGTTCGCCTACTGAACCTGAGCGATTGCACTGCAGGCTACGCGTTACTAAACCCGAGCGATCAATCGATGGCTGTTAAGTGAACCCGATCGAGCGATTCCTTTGCTACTGCTGCTAACTGAAGCCGATCGATGCTGCCTCTGGATAAACAGTGAGTGTTTCTAGGGGGTTTGGATGAATAGTGAGCGGTGGGGTGGATGAACAGGACCCTGTGGTGTTGCCTCTAGATGAACAGGACCCTGATCGATCGAGCCGGTTGGGGCTGGATGAACAAGACCCCATGGAGGGCTGGATGAACAGGACGACCCCGTGGAGGGCTGGATGAACAGTAGATGGTGGAGGGGTGGATGAACAGTATCCCTTGGAGGGGTGGTTGAACAGGAGCCCATGGAGAGGGCTGGTTGAACAATAGCCGGTGGAGTAGCACCCGGTGGAGTCTGGATGAATAGGAGCCCGTGGATGAACAGTCGCAGGTGGAGGCTGGAGGACGTCGACGGTGGACGAACAGTAGCCCGTGGAGACCGGAGGAGGTCGACGGTGGAGATGAGCAGTATCCCGTGGAGTCTCGTTTTGCGGTACGCCATGCCCCTCCCGATGAATAGGACCCCCTGTTTCGACCATAGCGCTCCAACACAAGTCCGTTTCCTCTGTTTTGCAGTACGCCACACCCCTCCCGATCAACAGGACCCCGTTTCGACCGTAGGAGGTCCAACACAAGTCTGTTTCCTCCGTTTTGCGGTACGCCAGACCCCTCCCGATGAACAGGATCCCGTTTCAAACGTGTCCGGTCTAACACAAGGCTGTTTCCTCCATTCTGCGGCACGCCAGGCCTCGTTTCCGTCGGCTGTTCCGTCCAAGCCCTCCCGATGAACACGGCGACGCATTCCATTCCTACCCAGCCGGTTGGCTCCCCATGAACACGACGACGATGCTGTTTTCCGTTTCGACCCAGCCATGTACACGAGCCCTGACCGTACCTATGCGCGAGTAGGCGTTCGAGACCTCGCCCGTATGTACGTACGTGGCCGTATTTTCTTTCATGCACAGTAGCCGCTGTACGTACGTGTATGCTACATGTTCGCCTCTACTACGACACGTGCGCGCCTCTAAATCAACCAGTATGTACATACACATTCGCGACCAGAATGACAACGCTACATACGCTTCGACAAGGTGGGTCCCGACTGTCAGGCACTTCCTTGCGTGCGAAGATGTAGATGGTGGTTCCCAACAGTCAGGGGGGCGAATCGTTTTTTTGCCCGGACGCACTTCCTTGCGTGCGAAGATGTAGCTGGTGCATCCCAGCAGTTAGAGGGGATTTTTCTTTTGCAAAATAATGTGGCCCGTCCGG
The DNA here is from genome assembly GCF_002162155.2 of Triticum dicoccoides. Classification (NCBI taxonomy): domain Eukaryota; kingdom Viridiplantae; phylum Streptophyta; class Magnoliopsida; order Poales; family Poaceae; genus Triticum; species Triticum dicoccoides. The sequence continues at coordinate 280,983,067 of NC_041393.1, read as the reverse complement.
TGGGTCCCTGCTGTCAGGTGGAGGAATAATTATTTTGCGCGCAATAAGGAGGCACTTCCTTGCGGCCGCCGTGGACCTAGCTGTCAGCCTCTCTACGTACAGTACTCTTCCGATGGAAGTCGTTCCTTGACCACGTTGACCACGGCGCGCCAAGAGCACCAGGGCGATGGACGATGGCGAGGCCTAGGAAGGGGACAATGCGGATCCGAGGAAGACGCGACAGTGGAAGCCCACGCGTAGAGGAGTATGAGGGTTCACTCGTTCGGCTGTGGTGTGAGGTTGCCATCGCCGCAGAATAACAAGGGGTGTGGGATGGCCTGGCCAGCGGTGGGAGTAGTAGGGGGCGGTGAGGCCTCCGCGGCATCACAACCGGCCACGGGAGGCAGGAGCACGGCACACGACCGGCGCTGCTTTGGGCGGCTGGAGCAAGAAGACCAGAGGTTGAAGAAGCACTACGGCTGTTGGATGGACATCGTACGGTCACTGGAGCTAGAATTGTTCATATTGACTAAGTTGACAAAGCCCTCCATCCCCGTCAACTTAGTAGGCCCACAAGTCAGCCTCCCACCAAGGTGGGTCCCAGCTAGCAGGGGGAGTATTCATTTTTTTCTGCGTAATAAGGAGGCACTTCCAGTGGGTCCGAGCTGACAGCGGGGGGAACGTTTTTTTTGCAAAATACGGTGGCCTGTCAGGTGGGTCCCAGCAGTGAGGGGGAAACATTTTTTTCACAAAATACGGTGACCCGTCCAGTGGGTCCCTACTTCCTTAATGTGGCCGTGGACCCAGCTGTCAGCCTCTCCACATACAATACACTTCCGATGGAAGTCGTTCGTTGACCACGTTGACCATGGCGTGTTCCGTTGAATGCATGCATCCATGGGCATGGTGCGTCCCCACTGTCAGCCTCTCACGTACAGTCATCTTTCGATGACACTCGGTTGTTGACCACATTAACCACACCGTGCCGAGCGCACCAAGGCCAGTGGACGACAGCGAGGCCCCAGACTGGAACGACCCAGAGATGGGGAAGTCAGGGCAGTGGAGTCGCAGATGGAGAGGAGTGGGGAACTTGACTGGTTTGGGTGCGCGGCAGCACAGCCGCGGTGCCACCCATGAGAGACAGGAGCAAGAACAGAGGTTGAAGAAGGAGCACGGCTATTGGATTAACATCCAACGGTCCAGCTGCTAGAATCATTTGTTGATTAAGTTGACAAAGCCCTGCGTACACGTTCGCTTAGTAGGCCCACAAGTGAGCCACAAAATCTGACGGGTCCCAGCTGTCAACGGGAGGAATAATTTTTTTCGCATAACAAGGAGGCACTTCCTTCCGTGCGAAGATATAGCCGGTGGGTCCCAGCTGTTAGGTGGAGGAAACATTTTTTTAGCTTAATAAGGAGGAACTTTCCTTACGTGCAACCATGGACCTCGTGGGTCCCAGCCGTCAGGCTCTCCACGTATAGTCCTCTTCCGATGACTCTCGTTTGTTGACCATGCCGCACCAAGCGCCGCGAGGCGGTGGACGACAGCGAGGCCACGGACGAGAACGACTCGGAGATGGGAAGACGCGGTAGTGGAGTCGTAGATTGAGAGGAGGAGAAGGTTATAACTGGTTCTGGTGCGGCGTGGGGCTGCAGTAGGTGGAGAATAACAGGAGGTATGGAGGGGTGGAGGGATAGCCTGGCCGGCGATGGGGTAGCTCTTCACAGCGATGCGTGCTAAGCAGAGCCGCTAGCCACCGGAGGCCGGACCAGGCGGTCCTGGCAACGCTGGAGGAAGAAGACGAGAGATTGAAGGTGCATGCCGGCCGTTGGATATAAATCCAATGGCTGTGGATGTCATAATCTTTTGTTGACCAAGTTGACAACGCCCTGCGTAGGCTTTGACCTATTGGCCCACATGTCAGCCTGCAAAAATGTGGCATATATTTAACCCATGTTTTCTAGAATGTACAATCCATTTGCTGGGCTGGGTGAACAAATAATTTCGCGTCAATCAGGCCCATTTATATTTTCTAAGAAATCCCAGCCCATTTGCACTTCCTTGAAATATACGAATTAGCTGGGCTCATTATATATATATAATGTTATGTCAGAAGGAGCAATTAATATCCAAAAATAAACCGGAGAGGCACATTATATATATAACAAATTAGCGAGTTATTTCTCAAAATAAAAATGAGCGCGTTATTATTATATTGGTCCTTAAAATCTTCGAAAGCTTTTGTATGCAATCACCAGGATTTTCCTTGCTTGTGAGTCAAAAACAACCAGGATTTTCCTTGCCAACTTCAGTTAAACATTTACTTTTATAAGTTAATAACACACGGAATGCTTTTCTAATGTATATATAAGTCTGTATAAAATATACGATAATAGTAATAACATAAATATATATAATGTGGTTAGAAGGGAAAACATAACATGGACACAGCATTATTATTCTTATATATAGATAAATAGAACAGAGATCTGCGTTTTATTGAAAAAATACATTGGGCTGCCGATCTTTAAGAAAAAGCCCATAGGCCGTTATGGACCTCAAAAAATAAATTGAAACCACTGTCGCCATATGTCGTGGGCTACGCATGTTAAAATACAAAACCTAGGCCTAGCTGATACTTGTTTGCCCTCTGGAAAAAATGATACTAGATCCCTGAGCAAACTGGATTAAAGAGGGGGCCAGCGGCACGACTGAACAAGCACATCAGGAGCGATTTTCTTCTTCTTTAGTGGATGGCTCTCGATGGCGTTTATTAACTTGCCTCTGCACCATGCAACTTGTATTTTTAGCCTCCCAGTCTGTCGTGGTGGACCAGCAGCCCATTTGCTGGGCAGGCCAACCTACAGAAACCAGCACTTGATTTTTCATCAAGCACCAAAAACAACGCAGTACTATGTTTGTTTTGAGGCTGAAAACATTACGGCAGGGGTTGAGCGGGGGAGAGGGGGGGACAGAGTAATAAAAAGATTAAAAATAGCTGATGCACCATTGCTACCCTAACAAAGGAGGTGCACTTCTTCTCGGGAAGAAGGTGTGCCGTTGACACCCACACGTCACATACCCCATAGTAGGCATACTAACAAGTTCACACACAAGTACAATAGAAAAGGTAAACATTTGTATCAAACTCAGGTTCACTGGACATGTTCATATTCATAGCCAACCTTCACTATCAACAACTCAAAAGATTCATATATACACAAGTTCAGCATGTCTATGCATCCAAATGATTGATAGATCACATGACAATATTCATTCATAATTCACAAAAAGATTGAGATATACACATGTTCAGTATGTTTATGCATCCAAATGATTGAGATCACAACCAATATGATCCATGGACGAACTTTAATTACCTAGGGTACATACTGGTAAATGGTGTTCAGTCAGAGGTACTTCTTGCTAAAATTAATTCTTGTACGAGTAAACTTTCGAGTACATAAGAGGCAGCACAGACAATCTGAACTTTGCTTGTAGGTTTATCCTCAAATAGTGGCCTCGTGCCGAGGGAGGTTTGAGGAACTTGGCCACTACTTTCATCCAACTAGTTTACTGGCTCATCTTGGTCCTGTAGCTCGCCAAAATTCTACATTACAGACGAGAAAGGAGGCGGTTGAGAAAATGAACCACCAAATTTTTTGTGCAGTTCAACTGAAATGGAGCATCCCTGGCATGCAGACCGATTAAGTGCCAGACGAATATACGCGTCAACCAACTTGTCTAGAATCTTTAGACTCCATGCCATACAGTTCGCTACCATATCCGCCGATAACCAAAAGGCACAAGTTGGGACCAAAGACTGGAATGTGTTCTTCTGGGCTATGCGCCAAGCAATATTTTTGGCGTTCACTCTCCTAATACTTGGAGTTTGACAACTGGTTGATGCCGGTTGATACTTGAATGAATATAGGCACTTCTTGTCAACATCGATGCTTGTTTGAGTGAACTTTGGAGTACATAGCAGCAGCATAAGTATCTGTCCATCTGATCATTTTGTGTAGTTCTACTGTAATCACCCATTGCAATGATTTTCCTGCGAGTTCAGGCTCCAACTTACTCCTTTATAAAATCGGCAAACAGTTGCACAATACCAAATTACCAATACATGACAAGCACAATAATCAGGACAAAGACCAGTACTAACCTGTGTGAGGTAGCATATCAATTACTATTTCCTTTGACTGGAAGCCGAGATAAGCGAAGCGACTGACAGCAAAGGAAGAAAGCAGGCTGAGATTAGCGACTGACAGGAAAGTACGGAAGCTGTCTAGGCAATGAAGCACCCAAAGTTTTTGTGCAGTTCCACCAAAATCGAGCATCCATGTTGGCACATATATTGAGAGAGTGAGATTACTGTAATAGTGGGACTAGTTGATGAAACATACACTAACGAATAGAAGCACCCTCATTATCTTAATGGGTAAAGTTAGCAACATAGTAGTCTTGCTTAAAGAGAGGTATTAGTTTATTTAATCAGTGCCAATTAGCTCAACACTCAAAGCATTGCCATTTATCATAGGTTGCAATAATTTAACATGCAAAGATAAAGGAGGTTCTCATGATAGTAGCACGATACAATAGAGATGACAACAAACTAATATGGATGAAGGCCTTAGGCCCGTACCAACCTGAGAAAAAAAGCTTATTCATGTAGTCCCATAAGAGATGATAAAGCACTCACTAGAATCACTCATTAGTATATTTTTTTGTGCACTTTAAATGTATGGTTGAAATCACTCTTGTTTACCAGTGCTGAGATTATATCGAAAGATTATCAAGAACTTCCAGCAAAGTTAAAGCACTGGCTGGGATACAGTTCATTGTATTGCCTTGTGTAGTTCCACTAAAATGTATGATTGGCACAACATGATCCCTGTTTGCACAAGTAGGAACAAGGTGAAACCTTCATTAGCTTAGTGAGAAAGGATAGGAAGACATTAGCATATTACTCTAACAGTAGCGTCGAATTCATGATGGACAATACACAAAACATTGCCTCATTGAACCAATGGCAATAAATTGACATGCAAAACAATAGCACTATTATGTCATGACACTAATAATATTCCCTCCTTGCTCCACCACATGATTCACCTCCATAGACAAACATACACACGTACATGATTCAACATAGGGTCCTACTAAAGATTTGTTTAACTCTGACAGGAAAATTAGGCAGCAATAAATTAGTGGTACTTAAGTACTCCTAATTAATTAAGTGAGACAACAGAAGTGGAAGGGCTCCCTAGAGGATCGTCTCACATGTAAGGTAGTCGTGCCAGAGCCCTTGAATGACCTCAACTGAGGCCTCTGGCTTCAGCAAGATCGCCTTGGCACTATTACTTCTTCTTCTTCTTCCTCTTCATGCTCTGTTTCTCTTTCTCCTCACCAGTTGGTGGAACCAACTACATGATTGGCCTTCTATTTCAGAATTGGTTTTGTCAGTGAGGGAGTACAAGTGTACTAGTTAAAAATAGCATTATTTTCTCATGGCAGTCGGAAAATAGAGATGAACACATGCATTAAATATCATTCTTACCTAAAGGAAGGTTATGGCGCTAATATGGATGATGAGGATTGGAACACAGATCTCCCTTTGTGCAGTTCCACCGAAATGAACCAACTGTTCCATTTTGACATTCCAGTTAAACAACACAAAAGTCACTTCTTTTAAGAAGAGTTTTGTGCAGTGCACCAAAAGGTCACAATAGCAACCAGGTGAATTGGATATCCCTGTTTGCACAAAAAGCTACAGAGGAAACAGTCAGAGTCTCAAACAATTACAGGCAAAAACATTTGGCTAAACTTGTCATGGCTTATAACAGTGGCATGGCTACTTTTACCAGGGACATTAGCTTAAGAATAGCTAAATATTTGGTATAAGGGCATGGGACAGTGGGTGCACCAGCAGTCCAGCACCATGTACGTAAACAGGGGCATAAAGTGGTGATTCATAGTTTGTTGCCCCGAGAAACAAACATCCAAGAAACAAATCTGGATTGGTCCCATTTTAGTTCACTCTATCCACCTACTCCTATGTGTGGATAGCAAATCTAGTCCTGGTCATACCACTGTGTTCAACGTTACCCCTATATTTCCCTTTTCGACCAAGAGACCGGTTGGATGACCAGTCTGTACTACTTTCACCCCCTTTCCTTCCTGTTTGTACCAAGTCCGATGTACATACTAAATTCCTCCACCCCCACTTTATTTCTTGTTTGAACCAAGTACTCCCTTCGTCCGGAATTACTTGTCATCAAAATGGACGTGTATAGAACTAAAATACATCTAGATACATCCATTTCAATGACAAGTATTTTCGGACGGAGGGAGTACAAGATTCGCCTCCATGAAGTAGCTTTACCTCTAACAATAGAAGAAAAAAATAGGTGACGTTGGACCATCCGATCGAGAGGGGCTGAGAGGTAGAAAATGATGCACATGCAACAACGTAGCGAGCTGGGAAAGTAGAGCTAAGGCGGTTTTGAACGAATATATACCTGAAGGTCGTCGGGATGTGGATAGGTGGGCGGCGGGAGGCCGTATCCGCCCACACTAGGGCAACGATGAAGGGATCGGAGGACCTCCCCGCCGGCGCTCAGCCAGAGATAACGGTGTGGCCGGCAGTGGGTCTCCTCCCTCGTTGTCGACAATGGCCTAAACGCTGCCCCTCCTCCCCTTCATCAGCGGAGGCAGATACGTCTGGATCTGTAACCAACGGTGAGGATAGAAAGATAGTGTTTTTTCAAGGGAGAAAGACAGTGTTACCACCCCTATCTTGTTTAGACCTGGAGAGGACGAGAGTCTGTGAATAGAGCAAACCTAGCAAGCAAGTGCGGAGGCTCCAGCCTATATATATGTAGTGGGGTAGTTTTCCTTTTTCACTCCATCAAAACAATCGTTTAAAATTGTGTACTACGTGCGAGGTCGCCATTTTTTAGTTTTTGATTGTTTTTTGAGATAGCTACCCGCTTGTTCCAAGTGGTGTTATGGTGTGTCAGGTCGCACTTTGTATCGTTCAAGTATGGTACAAGTCCCTCCATTAAATGAACAACCACCCCCTCGTAAAAATTGTGAACAAGCCCACGGCTAAAATTAACGGAAACGTGGGTTGCCCCAACATGCATTATTATTTATATTTTCTACTCCCTCCGTTCCTAAATATAAGTCTTTTTTATTAGCCACGCCTAAGACAAGAATTTTTTATTAGCAGTGAACCCCACATGTCATAGACACAAAAAGTGTGGCAAGATTCCCTTAGGCAAGCCAAAGTGTGTCTAACAATTTGAGCAACTCAAGTTAGGAAAGTGTGGGAAAAATAATGTGGCAACATAAGACAAACATAGTCACAATCCAAACAGCCCCGTAGGTTTTTTGTGACATGCATGAAAATTTCGTTAGTTAAATTTATAGTCAAAATTTGGCAAGGTGCATCAAATCAGCACATGCAAGTATCAAAAGGAAAGTCACGGCATGCATGCATGCGTTGTACTCCCTCCGTTTCTAGATATAAGTCTTTTTAGAGATTGCAACAAGTGACTACATACGAAGCAAAATATGTCTACATACATCCATATGTTGTAGTCCATTTGAAATGTGTAAAAAGACTTATATCGAGTGGAGTGCTTTGATGTGTCGCGTCAACTCGTACAAGACCGAGAAGTTTGATTACTACAACGCCCTCTCCCTCGCGGACTGAGCTCCGGTGCCTTAACTGCACCTGCCTTTGGCTGCATGACAGGTGGCCCAACCACCTGTTGGGCCCACATGTCATAGACGCAAAGGCAAGAGCAGTAAGTCAATGAAGCTGCGTCGCGCCCATCACGCATGAGCGTGGTGGCTGGCAGGACTAGTAGAAGCTTTCGCTACACGCTATCCCTCCCGCACGAGGTGGACGGACATGCAGCAGTGGATTCGATACTATAGAAGTAGGATTAACATCATTGTTTGTCTTCTTGAAGAGGCGAAAAGCCAAGCGCAACCCTAACTTGGAAGTTGTGAATGCTCGCGTGGTGCGGTGCCTTGGAGCACGCATATAGCCAGACTCTTGGATGAGACAAAATTGCTATTTGATCCCACTATTGTAGTAGTACTAGTACTTGCTACTCCCTCCGTCTAGGTGAGTAAGTCAACTTAGGCTACTTCAAATGCATTGGTGCTTAGCTTTTGTAGCTAAGGTTCCCTCATTGAATTGTTTAACAATTAAACTCCATCATCCATTGGTTGATAGTCATTCTACATAGGTCCACACGCTTAGCACTGTTTCCTCCCGGGGTCACCATAATGCTCTATCTCCTCCTTAATTGCTTTGCCACATCACTTTCTTGCCTATGTGGCACCCTTAGCACCTATACACCGTGGAGCACTGGGAAGGGCCTTAGGCTGGTTGTAATGGGGAGTATCATATACTAGTATCATGCATATGATACTAGTGTATGATACAACCTTCCTAATGCATAATTATTAGTATCATGTAGTATTTTATTTATTGTCATGCATGACACATAGTAGCATAACATTTATTATGATACAGTATCATGATATGACACTCAACCCTCTCTTTCTTCATTTAATTCTATGACACCTCATCAAAATTGCCTCATTGGCATGCATGATACTAGCTATGATACTCCCATTACGACCAGCCTTAGGTTGTGCACCATGACCAAGGAGGAGAGGAAAACGAGAGACCTTAATGTTTATTTGCTAATTAATAGCATTGCATGCAATGAACTAGCCACTGCATGTCGTGTTTGGTAATCACAAGTCATTAAAAGCATGCACACCTCTCATCTCTTATTGGTTGATATGTCAAGAAACAAGAAACAAGGTAGAAGTTAATGCACCGCGCCTAAGTGTTTTGGGTTATTTGGTTTTTGTAAGATGACTTACACACCTAGACGAAGGGAGTAGTGTAGCCCTGTAAACGGGAAAGGAGCATTTGCCTTTCTAGAGATTTCAACAAGTGACTAGACTACACCGCGTGCAGTACCCCCTCCCTTCTGGTTTATAGGGCTCAAATCTCAAATCTCATGAACCAAGGCATTTTGCGATTGGAGGAATGTATCTCGTACTTTACAAAACTACCCTAATTAAACTCATGCATTAATTACATAGTTCTCTCGTTTTCCTCTCCGCCTTAGTCACGGTGCACAATATTGAGCACTCCTATATGACTAGCCGCTCTATCTACATGCGGGACATCAAAGCATCTGGGTCCGCGTGCCATCCACCAAATCACATCGAGGTGTTACAGTCGAGACTCACCTGTCACCCCGGTGTGGCCATCATGACCCGTCATATCACAAAACCCACACTTTTACCAGCAGTGGTAAAGTGGCCTTGAAGTTGGACTGGACGAAGCAACCATCATTTCACTGGAACGCTCGTTGAAGCCCTTTCTCCCCTTTCTTGAAGAAAACCTCACTCCAGGATACTCACTTCTGCCATTTTTCTTCTGTACCGACGAAGGAAAGGTGGGTGAATCAGTGATGCTGCTATATTTTCATTCCAAGAATCTTCTTTTTGCGAAGCACCGACCTATTCTCACAGCCTATTCTTTTCCCGTTTTCATTGCGACTGTGGTTTCCTTTTGATTGCTTTTTGTTTGTCAGTTCATTGATGGATCCTAGAGCACTAGGCAAAGAGTTGCCGGTGGACAACTCACTGGAGATAGCGATCTCCAAGAAGCAAGCACCGACCAACGAGTTGACCATGTTGGCAGGCCAACCCATGGAAACGAAGAACTCCAAGAAACAAGCACTGGCCAAAGAGTTGACGACGTTGGCGGACGAACTCCTCAAAGAAAGTTGGAAGAACAGCAAGGGCCCCACCGTTCCTACCCCAGAAACTCTGATGACCACCTATGCAAGGCTCAAGGCCGAGTTTTAGGAGATAGTCGCCGTTGAGAAGCAGTATTCCCCTGGCAAGGTGATGGCCCTCATCGAGGATTAGGAGATGGCCCCCGGAGGGATGAGATCCCTCTTTGAGCTGCACAAGGTAAAAAATAATGGCTTATTACCATAGTTGTGGTTTTTGATTATTTGCAATGTGCTTGCTAATATGTTAGGGTTGTGCAGGTGCCGGTGGACGTCCTTAATGGTTCCGATCGCACGACCCGTCCTGTGGACAACGCCCCAGAGATCATTTTCGATGTCGCGGTCCATCTTGGCATCGCATCGAAGATCGATTCCGATGCCGCTGTCCATCCTGTGGACATCGCCCTTGTGATCGATTCCGTTGTCGCGGTCAGTCCTGTGGACATCGCCCCAGAGATCGATTCCCATGCCATTGTCCGTGCTGTGGTCATTGTCCGAGAGATCGATGACAAGAAATAGTTGGTCGCGCTAATCCTTCAGGGTAGTTTGCTTTGCCCTGTGTTTAATTACCAGAACGATGCATGTTATCAAACCATCTTAGGGCTAGTGCACTGTCTTGTGTGGGAGGTACTTGCTACTTTTGTTTGATAGTGAATCATGCGAACCCTCTCCGAGTTATGGAAACAGATGTATCCTCACCGGCTTTTGATGTAATATATGGAATGCTTAGATGTAAGTTTGAACTGTTTATCATATCAGCATGGCTTGTTTGATGATTCTTGGTGTCAGTAGGCTAGCTACTGTGCAAGCTATCGTACTTGCAAAACACTCACCGAAGAGAAACGTTGGGGCTGATGAGCTTGTGGTACGCTTATACTTATCCGTCGTGGATCGACCAATAGCCCAAGCTCCTAAAATTGTAGGCTTAGCGATCGATCAGACAATAGTTGACACAGATACATTCATGCCTCATTTGGTTCATAGGGTAGGAAAATCATAGCAAAGGTACAAAGACGTACAACACAAAATCATAGCAGTAGAGAGACATACTCCCTCCGTTCCAAAATAGATGACCTAGGCGGGCTAGTTTGACCTAGTGGGTTTCAGTGATATGACGTGGTACGGTGTCGTCCAGTCTTCGCGTGTGGTAGCAGTATTGCGGGTACAGTAAGTTTTCCTGAAGAAGCAGAATTCAACAAAGTCATGATGGTTCCTTCGTCTGAACAACTTATAGTGGGAAAGGTTAGGCCTGCGATACGACCGGGGTAGACCAGGATAATTTTGTGCATGGCAGGTGGACCAGGATGGTCGACGTCCCACATGTCGGCGAATGAAAGTATTCTTTCCGATATAGAGGACGAGCAACGAGTATTCATTGTTTATTTTTTGATGAAAGCTATTGTCTCCACTGTTACGACAGAGGAGTGTGAAACACGACAGCCTAGTGAACTAGGCATGTGCACCACTCCCTCCTTCCTCACGTAATGCTACCATACTGTTGACTATAAGGTTGGCTATACGGTTACAACTTTTTCTCACTTTCTCTCTATCTATTTCCTCTCAAATGTTTTTTACCTTTCTTTTTTTAGACACAATTGTTTTTTATGCCTTTTTTTAGAATTATTTTTTTATACCTAGGAGCACGTGTAGAGACGGGCTCTTGCAGAGCCCACTCCTTGACTTTGTCAATGCCTCTCTCTCCTCCACATAAGCGGGCTTATAGCCCAGTATTTTACTGGTACTACTTGCTATGCATGCATGCGGCGGGCAGCTGGCGTCTTGAGGGGCCAGGGCGGTCAGTGCAGGCTTGGAAGCAGTCCGGACTCCAGCATGGCCCACCTCACATTATCACCATATATTTCTTGGAGTCCGTGCACGGCGGGTGGGCGATCTCTTCTCCCTCCCCCGTTTCTCTCTTCTCAGCCGACGCCCGCCGTGCGATTAGATTATGGCTATTGACGGTTTATTCAATTGCAGTCCCACATGTCAGTGAAATTGCAAGACAATGCGTGTCCCCTCTGGTGAGCGGCGTGCGAGCCAGACTGTCGGGGGTGCGACGCGTACGAGTCATAGGTGTGCCGCCTTTTAATTTGGAACTTGCAAAGCGTGACATTTTTGCGTGATCGATCGATAGAAATCTACCACAAAATGACGAGGGCGGTGCTTTCCCGCTCGTTAGGCGGGCTAGTTTGAGTGATATGACGTTCTACAGTGCCGTCCACTTGCTCCATTTTTATGTAAGCAAGAGTTTACACTCTTACGCGGGAGGAGTGCGAAACACCGCGGATCTGATTTTGATCGAGGGATAAGTGTTCCCTACCAAATAATGGAGCACTGTTAGCGATTATAGCATGATAGTTAGGGCATCTCTAGTGCTGGCGCGCAAATTTACACCGGCATCTGTCCGAGGACACTGATGGATGCCATCCGATGCTGCCCGCATACCTTTCAACAACTATATGAACTAACCAGACGAAATTCATGCAAAGAAAGCAAATTTCAAATTAACCGGATGAAATTCATTACATTTCGAAAACTTTTCCTACAAACTGGACGCAATTCATTACATATTTCGCACAAACCGTACTAAAACCTACTATAAACCTAATCTAAATGATTGCCGGCGCCCGACCACCATGCCTGGCTATGAACCCGAGAAATCCGGCCATTGCCTCTGCCTCCTCCTCATCCGCCTCGATAACCTCCTCCTCCGGAGCACAAGGTTCTGAAGATTTCCGCCTCCACGTTGCCGTCAAGCGGCTAATCGTCCACCGATGTTTACCCTACCAAGCTTGGCATCGACTGAGTGGAGTAGCGGTGGCCTTCCTGGGACCAGAGCAGCAGCGACCTACGGTGTACTACTCTTCCTTGCTGCCGGCTGCACCCGAGCACACGCGCCGGCTTCGTGGTCGTGGCGGCAGAGGGCAAACGGGGGGGGGGGAAGGGTGCCGACGATCTCCTTCATTTGCTCCTGCGATAGTACGTCGAAGAGAGCTTTGGAGCGCGCCGGAGCGGAGCCGCCGATGTCCCTCGTTTACTCCTGTGATAGTATGTCCAAGAGAGCTTCGGAGCGCCAGGAGGCCATGGTTGGAGTGGTGCCGACAGAAGGAAGGGACCGGAGGAGAATGAGTGTGGGTCTTTGGCTATGGCTGGGAGCTGGGGCTCAAGTTAATATAGCGGGCGAATGGCAATGAGCGACGGCAGACGGATGGACGGCTGGAATCGGAGTAGGTTCATCGGGTGTGAATGCAGACGCTGCTTCAACGACTTAACTGCAGATGCGTTGGGTTACTGACATGTGGGCCCAACGGGTATCTGGCCCGCATGTCAGTGACACACCAACTGCACCTGCAGTTAAGTCCAGTGAATGCGGCATTGACGTTCTGGAGAGACGGTGACTGTTTCAGGCGGGAAGCGCACGCTAGCGATGGAAGGGGATTCGGTAGGCCAGGGCGGTCAAACGCTGGTGTGGTGGTAAAGTGTTAACTCATGGATGACGAGCCTTTGAAGCATATGCGGCACGTATTGACAACCAGGTGTCCATGCAACCGCTCTTGTCGCCAGCTAGCCTTCGACAACCACCATTAGATACCACACAACCATGCATAACTTACGAATAATGGACGAATCGATCAGACACACACTCATGTGCAGTGGCACTAAGATCGGTCGCTCACGATAGTACATACTCCGTACCATAGTAGCCTCTCTAGCTAGGCTGTTTTATAGATTGTCGTTGTGATGGATGATATACATGAGCAAGGCACTCCGAGTATGACCGTTGGTGTTGAGCCAGGTAAATACATGCTCGGCGTTCGCGTAGGCCTCCATCAAATGTCTAAACAGTAATGTCAGGCACCGGTGGGGCGCGCAGGTGATGGGCTTGCCGTTTGCGATGCGCCATGAGAAGGACTTTGATTTAGAGGGCGACGTGCATGCATTAGCATGCTTTGACAGTGTCAGCGTGAGTGTCTGACACAAAGTTTTTCATTTTCATTTGGCTGACAAGTGTGCATTGCAGCGATGAATCCGTGGTTTGATTCCCCACATACGCATAATTTTGGTTTTTACTCCCTCCGTCCCAAAATAAGTGTCTTAACTTTGTACTAGCTCTAGTACAAAGTTGTACTAACCTTGAGACACTTATTTTGGGACACAGGGAGTATTTCTTTCTCCATTGACAGGTAGGCCCGTGTAGATAGATAAAGAACACGAGCTGATGAGCTGCATGCGGACTATTTGACTGGTCAACCAGACAAATACGGAGCTATACGCTGAGCCAATGACCGTATAATCACCATATCTAGTATACAATGATCAAAGTGAGCTATGAAGACAAGTTCGATGACCGCCAATGCATTTTACTCGGTAATAAATGACCAGGATTGAAGGGGAATCCAAATTTCCTTCGTCTTCTGTCCTTGAGCTCTTGACAAACCAATGCACTATACGGTTGTCCGGCAACTCCACCCCAGAGCTCTCACCAAGCGTCGTTCATGCCACCGCGCCGCACACTAACCAGTAAGGCAGTGATGGCATCCCACCGCGCCGAGTTCCTCGCCACCCACGACTGCACACAAAATGGTAGGGAAGCAATGGCATCCCGCCATGCCTAGTTCATCGCAACTCGCGACCTCACACCTACATGGGAGGAATTTGAAGCTGCCAAGGCCGAATGGGCGGTAGAGCAAGAGGCGGCCAAAGCCGCACAGAGGGAGCGGAAAATTCAGAAAGCACTCAAGAAAAGAGAGGCCCGCCACTGCAAGAAAGAAGAGGACACACGCGCTACTGCGGAGAGGTCGGCGGAGATCCAAGCACGGTGGGGCGTCACCGACAAAGCTGGTAAGGAGAACGACGATGTCTGGCCAGCATGTGAGAAGTAGTAGTACTAGTAGTTAGTGTGTGTGTTTGTATCTGAGTACGAGCATGTACCAGTACTACTAGTTACTACTGTAGTTTTTAGAGCAAATTACCAGTACATTAGCCTAGATTAAATGGAAAAATTCCTATCCTATGCATCAAATGGCATTTCTTTCTCTATAGGAATTGAGATGCATGTCATCTCACTTCCTATGATTTTCATATTCCTATAAAATCCTATCCTATGAACGAAAGGAGGCCTCTGTTGGAGTAACTACTGTAGCTAGCAGTACTGCTAGTACAGTAGTTTTCTTCAAGAAGCGGAATTCAACGAAGTCATGATGGTTCCTTCGTCCGAGCAACTTCAAAGTGAGAAAGTGGGCTTGTGATTTGACGGCTCACTAGTCATTATACTGCAGCGCGACGACCGGGTTGACTCTCCCTTGGAGTTCTGCGTGCATGGAAAGTGGACCAGGATGGTCAACGTCCCACATGTTGGCGAACGGAAGTATTCTTTTCGATATCAAGGAGCAAGGAAACCGCGTAGTATAGTATTACTGCTGATTGGTTCTAAAAAAATAGTATCACAACTGATTTAAAATTATTTTTTATTTCTGATGAATGCTAGCGTTTCAACTCTTATGACGAAGAATGCCAAACACGACACGTGCTGGATGTCCCACACATCGGCGAAAGGAGTGGGACATGAACAGCGTGGTAGAGCCTAGCGCAAAAAAACAGCGTGGTAGAGCGTCTCCACTTCTTCCACTTCTGGGTCAGAGACCACACGTAGTAGTACTAGTGGTATGAACGATACAAAATGCGACCTGGAGAGAAAGACATGTCTAGTTGGAAGGTCTCGGGACATACACGTAAACAAATATAAAAGTTAATATATGCCTTCAACTAATATAGTAGTAGTAGAGTACTTAGGCACGTACTCCATAACATCACCGTGCATTGCACGTACAGCATTTAGTGGTAGTATGTAGTAAGAGACAAATGCCGCCCAAGAGTTCCCTTCTCGACCCACTTTTGGGTGTTTGGTAGAGTGTATGGAGGGTGCATGAGTCCACACTAGTTTAGCACAAATACACTAGAAGCATGCATGAAGAGGAGTGTTGAGTTGAGCATGCATGAAGAGGGAACAACTATGCTGAGACGAGAACGCAACCAAGCACACCCTATATGCCACGCATGTTCATACCATTTGTGCCTTTCTACTTCACTTACTGCACTACATTACTCAGGTTCGTACGTCCACTCCTAGGTACATGTCCGTCTTGTAGTTCCAGTCGCACGTGTTCTTCATATAGATGGAACGATCCTTGCATGACACATGCATCTTGATGCTAGATATCTCGCGTGTTGGCAAAAGGATGAACAAAGCTCAAGTAAAAAAAGTAGAGTGGAAGAACATAAATTCCCGATGACCGAGAAGGAGCAAGGAACCTTGTGGTGGAGTGTCTGCACTCATAATATTTAATATTATTCAGCGATATAAAATCAACCAATCATCTCCATAGTGGACTGGAAGAGTACGAAACACGGCAGCTCAGTGTAGTTACATCATACTAGTACATGGCTAACCCACGCTATCACCATATTTCTTGGCTTCCGTGAGACACCTATCTCTAGTAACCCAGCAACATGTATCGCTTCTCCCTCCTCGTCTCTCTCAAAGTGCGGCGGGCTGGCATTTTTGCCATCTATTGAGGTCGGTTAACTCATCAAATGTTAGTGACATGCCGAGAGCATTTAAAAAAAATTCCTTTCATGTTCCGTTTTCAAAAAGAAAAAAATCCTTTCATGTACGAATTTGACTTTATGCTTTGAGCAACTTGCGTGTCCTATACTGCTCCTGTTTGGATACTCTAACTTAGCTAGAGGTTAGACTAACTCATGACTAATCCTGAACTAACTGTAGCCAAAGAGGTGTTTGGGTGACAGGGTTAGATTGATAATAAATGCACTTGATGGAGAGAGAAAAGTGATTTTTCAGTGGTCCCAATGAGAACTATCTCAAGTTAGCACCTCTTGTGTGGGATAGTTTTTTTTTGGTGGGTTCGGTGCAACTTGCTCCAATTTAAACCCTCATGCTTGGATATTTTAGGGCTATTTGAGCCCCAAGTAGCTCAAACTAACTCTAACCCATGGATCCAAACAGGGCCTATGGCTAGCCTCGACGCGGAGCAGTCGCGCGCACCGGGAAGCGGTGCTCTCTCGGCCGTCGCGCCACTTCAAAGCCGACTCCAGTGAGAGGTCGCCTCCGCTCTGGCCGGGCATTAATGCGGCACTGACGCTCTAGGGTGATGCTGACCGTTTCATGCAGGAAGCGCGCGGTGGCAAGGGAGTATAGGTTTTGAACCGTTTCAGGTGTAGTACTGGTAGTTTGCAAAACTACTCAATTATTGCACTCAGTTTCCTAAGAAATTGTGGTAAAAAATGTTACTCTATAGCCTGCTTCCCTTCTCCTTCCTCTTCCACCGCCCGCGCACGTCCGCGGGAAGCGACCGGTCAACCCTTATATAGGAGTGCTAGCACAAAAAGATGCATGCATGACCACTAAAATTTCCAGATTAAAGCGCCTCTCCGGTGGGAGTATGGCGTATGTTGTTACCTTCGGCCGGGCCATGGCTACCGGGCGACATCGACCAGAGAAGAGGCGGCGGGAGGGGAATGAATGCAGCTACTGTTTGGGTTCGCTGTCTGGCTTAAATAAATGCGCAACATCACGTGCACCCATGGGTGCACAAATTGTAACATACGTGTCTGCTTAAGTGGGCGTCACATAACTGGTGTGTGTGTGTGTGTGTGTGTGTGTGTGTGTGTGTGTGTGTGTGAGTGAGATTCTGAGAGATAGAGTGCGTGTGTGCGACTCTACTCTTCGGACATGTACTCAACCTTTTGCATCGGGATATAAGTATAATGGTATTTACTTTAGCTAGTGATTTACGTGGCCATGTTAACGTGGTTGTGTAAAAAAATGTCACTTACTGCTCATGATTTGCGTTATACAATTACAAGCAAGATGCTCGCGCATTGGCGGATCATCAATATGCATTTTTTTAGAAAACACCTGTTGTGATTGACCCATGCAGGAGTAATCCCATGTGTAAAAACTAATCATATCTCGAGAATATTATCGGAAAACTGGTATCTCAAGAATGTCATCGAAAAAATGAAAGATGAGAGATAAGGTGAGGAGGAGTCGAGCGTGGTGGTGACTGGTGGTCGAAATGGGCAGAGGCCTTGGGATGGACGGCGTCGGCAGGCAGCAGTGGCCACCATGCTAGATTGTTCCAGAGACTTCCTTTTTTAATTGCTGAGCAATGAGGTTGTGGGAGATAAGGATGTGGAGAGAGATGCGGGTATCTTTTGTAAAGTTATCATAGTTTGCTTTCTATCCATTAGATATAGATCAGATGGCCTATATTACAAGATGGCAGGCACACCATCCTCACCAACTCGGTTTTTTATAAGGGTACAGATGATAAGTTTGCTAACTACTAAAGTAAAGTGGAATTTGTCCATGTTATACAAGTAAATTAAGGTGATTGTTTATCATACGGGTAAGGTTGGATGAATGGTGGTAGGAACGAATGCTCCCCCTAGAGCATGTGTGTGTGAGATGGAGTCTTAGTGTGTGTGTGTGTGTGTGAGA